>NW_020175393.1:13677614-13845549 GCF_003031525.2 Neophocaena asiaeorientalis asiaeorientalis
TTCAGCAGTTGTGGCTCCCTGGCTCTAGAATGCAGGCTCAGTAGCTGTGGCTCACAGGCTCTGCGGCATGTGGGATCTCCCAAACCAGGGCTCGAAACCGTGTCCCCTGCATTGGCAGGCAGATTCTTAACCACTGTGCCACAAGGGAAGCCCCCAATATCCTTTTTAAGAACACATCTCCCAGTATTTTCTATTCTTCAAATACTGAATGGCTAACTACCATGCTAAATATTTCTCTTTATCATGGAATCTTCATAAAAGCAGCACAGCTATGAATGGACTCACTCTTCAAGACAACAGTAATAACAGAAAAGCAAATATCTCCCGAAAAGAGTTACCTGGTAAACAATATCATGACAGAAGGAAGAGTCCCTGGACCTGGAGAGAATAACAACTGGGGTCTGGAAATAACAACTATTTTCATTCTTGTTTAGGAATAAACCATAATAGCAAATAAAGGAACCTCTGCAGTGACGGGAAGTGCATTTTTCCAATGATAACATCAGAGCTGGAAGATATGAGTAGCAAAATTTGGAGGGGAAAAAAGATAGGAGTGGCTGAGATAAACTGCTGCTCTATATGGCAACAGTGCTAAAGAAGTCACTACATGTATTAGAATATCAGTTGGATAATATGCTAAGGGAAATGAAAGAAAAACCCCAATAACAGAATGGCTTAAATTTATGCCTGTATTATGTTCCTTTCTGTTTGCCTAAAAATTATTTTCATTTCTTCATTTTGGGGATAAAAAATTAAGTTACACAGATGTTCACAATTTTAAGGTAAGAAAACCCAAAGATAGATAGATTAATATCTCTTCCCAAATTACAATCAAAGATAATTTAGCTTTCCAAGTGTCTGCTTATGGACTATCCATGTAAATCACTGTAAATCAGGGTAGTTTTCCCACCATAAAAATGTACCTTCAGGACACATCTTCAACTGAATTTAAGCAGAAGAGTACTTAAAAAAAAACAACTCAAGAGTTGCTTGATGAAATAAATGTCCATTTTTGGTTTTTTAAATTCCAGTTGAAAGGTTTACTAATGTAGATGACACCTTATCAGTTATGATGCCCTCCTTTCAGTTTCCAATTGGTTGGGCTTCAATGAGTGCCTCTAAAGTGAAATCAGTGGTTTCATGAGAGTCATTAATATTTGCATTTAATGACTTCTCTTTAAATATCAAATTGAATTTTTCCAAATGACTTTCAACTAGAAGCTCAATGACACTGCTTGTAAAATTCCAGGGCCTTTGGGAAGACAATTTGTTTCTAAACCAACAAAATGCAGCAACTCTGAGTTGTATTTGAGGTGTCCAATGACCTTGTACCCTCCACTTATTCAAAGTAGATAAGGCTGGGAACTGAGAGAAATAATCCTTAAAATCATTTTAGAGTATATGGTTTATCTTTAAAGTTAGTTATTGCAATGACTTTCCTGCCTTTTATACTGATAAGCATTGGAATGTGCATTAGACAATGCTTCAGCCTAGAAGAGGACCAATGAGAACTGATTCAAGACCCTCTATGATGTATCAGATGTCTTACATATATTGTAACTTACTGTCACAACCACACTTCAAGGTAAATCTAATTATTCTTATTTTAAAGATAAGGAAACTGACTCAAAGAAGTTACATAATTTATCTCCAATTTTATAATAGCCCCAATACCCATTCACTTTCCATTATTTGCAAGTGATAGGTTAACCCCACTCAAGAGTTTTATTCCACACATTTGGCAAATAGACAGAAAACATTTTCATAGTTTCCCACCAATAGGTACGATCATACTCTTCACCGATACTTTTAGAGTAACTGCCTTTCTGTTTTGGCTCATAATGAAGTAATCATATCTATGGTAAACAGAAGAGGTAAAAATACTTTAATACAACAAAGAGGACAAAACTACTAGAATCTCACCTTTAATTTCTTGTGTATTTTGCTTTAATACCATATTTTAGGGAGTCATAAATTCAAACTTCATTAGAACAGCACCCATGGCAATGCTAAGCTATTGTGCTTTAGCAAAAGAAAAAAAAGTAAGTAACCAATTTTTTAAAATCATTGATCCTTTTGTAAAGTCTTTTATTTTTGCTTTTTTTTTTGTTAAAAGCTGTTACAAATTTACATAAGTGTATGAATCAATTTAGGAACTAGAATTAAAACTAGCTTACATTTGGGTAACTGATCGACTTGTTGATAATAAACATACTCTAGTGTGCTGAGAAAGGTTTCCTTTCTATATTTGGACTGAAATGGTGTCACAATTACCTAATAAATGGATCCCTCTTGATAAGGACACCAGTAACAACTTCCTGATGAACAGCATCACAGTTGAAGAGACTTCACATCTCTGCCCTTGGAAAAATTATAGCAAAGATGAGTAAAATTATAGAGAACAGGAGTGAGGAGAGGTTTATCAGAGTGATTTAGGGCAGGACAGCCTGGCAGAATAAATGATCACTTGACATCTGGCTATTGAACAAGGAACAAAGAAGAGACTTGGTAGGAAGGAGAAGGGCAGAGGGAAGAGTTCCCTCAGGGAATCCACTTGAGAGAAACCCCTGAAAGGAGTACTATAAAAGCTTCCTAAGATTTTTAACCCTAGAAGAGAGCTACCTGCAATTTTCAAAAGGATTAATCAATTTTAAAATTCCCAGGCCCAGGTGAAAAATTGATTCTTAAAATTAAGATTTTATTTCTAATTATAAAAATACAAGCAGCTCAGAAAAATGTCAAGTGGGGAGAGCACTTCACAAAAGCAGCCCCTACTGGTGTAACCTAAATTTCTGAAAAGTTCTCTCTAAGTGAATGTGGTCAAATTTTCCTTCTTAGCAGTTTTTAAGGGTGTCACTGTTTTGATAGTCTACATAAATGGAGCTACATAAATAGCATTAAAAATTGGAATCTTCTCAACTGCATGCAGATTTTCCAGAAAGAATATCTTCCTAACAGCACCCTTTTTAGACACCTCTGTTGAACCAACATACCGATTCCATCAGTAGGAGCACAGGTTTTGGAATTAAGCTGCTTTGATTAGAATTTATCTTCCATCATTTGGACAAGTTCTTCACTTTCTCTGCCTCCATTTCCTCATCAGTAAAATGGCATAGTTATATTTCTTAACTCATAAAATTGTGGCAATAATGAAAAGAAATGCATGAACAGTGCCTGGTACAGTGCTTGGCATATAATGAACACTCGCTTTATGTGAGCTGTAATTATTGTGGACAGGATGGATTACCCCTGGCCCCTAAAGGAAGTGCTAAATGCAGTGGTAATTCCCTAAGACTGTGGGGTTTTAAAGATCTGGGTTTAAATTATGACTCTGTCATCTAATAATTCAATGACCATGGCAAGGACCCCACTTGTTCAGTTAAAGTTTCCTCATGTACAAAATGGTGATTATGGATAACCTACTTCACAGTGTTGTCAAAATCGTGGCATATGTTAATGTACTTAAGGTATTCAGTGGTGTGCCTGACAAGCAGTTATTTCAAACAGTTAGCAATTACTGAGACCAATATCTATCCCAGGCAGAAAGGTATCTTTCTTTCCTACTTTCAAACACTTAAACAAAATTAGTGACTCATTGCAGGGAAAGTTCCTCCATCTTTTGGCACTATTATACTCTTTATGGTAAACAAAACAAACAAGCAAAAAACCTAAAATGCTGCAGCCCTGAAATTCTCATATCTTCTTCTGCTTTTTCTCATATTCCCTTTTTCTACACTGAGAACCAAAAGGAAGTTAATTGAAAAATTCTAGACGTGGTTTTGATGCAGGTAATACTCAGGGGTCATGGCATCCCTGTTCTATATCTTGTCATTTTTCTCTTAGTGAATGGATACCCCTCCACTGATTCCTACTTTGTGCTCTCAGTAATCTCATTCTCTCTCTTCCTATCCTCATCAAATCCCATCCTCAGGGCTCCCCTCTATGCCACCTTGAAGTAAAACCTGATAAAACTGTGAATGTTGGACCTCTCAAAAATATATGCATTCAAACTGGGATAAAAATCTTAAACCTAAGAAAAGGAAGTAACTGCAATTCAACAAACATAGAATTCACCTTTGCAGCTGCAGGTGGGGAGGCACCAGGACTTTCCAGTAGTCCCTGAAGATTATATCTAAGACTAAAACTTAACCTGTCCCAAAGAGTATGATAATAGGATCAGAAGTATGCAATAGGAAGAGTATAAATGGCCAAAGGCACCAAATGGCTTTATATCTCATCTCTTTTTTTTTTCCTTCCAGTCTCCATTTACTTTCCATGCTACCTGGGTCCTAGGTTTGAATCCTAGTTTCATCACTTACTAGTTCTTAAACATAAGCAAGTCAAACGAATTATCTAGTCCTCGGTTTCCTTAGCTGTGAAATGTTTAGAACTAGTGTTTATTTTTTGGAGGGGGGCAGAAAATTATTTAATGTATATGAAAGCACTTTTCAAATGCTAGCCAAGTAATTATAAGGACAATGCTTTTCTGAACTGACTCAAGCCTAGCTATATATCTTAGACATTACCCTTTCTACTTCTTAAAATTTCAACTTATAGAGAAAGAGACAATTAAGAAAGCTCTTTGTAAGGGCACTGTGTAAAAATAATTTCAGACTTCAAAAATCAAACTCAACATTAACGATTGGGTGCTAATACCTTATTTGAAGGTTGTTGTGTAAAGTTTTTTCTGCTCTTTGTTTTCCTCATTTATGTTATGATATTTTCAGCAATTCAAAAGTTAAACTATCTTTTTGTCTTTACACTTGTCCAAGAAACTCTAAAGGAGCTCTTGTGGCCCTACTGTAGGGATACAGGTACTTCAAATGGAAAGGAGCTTCTCCAGACAGAGGTTTATAGAGTTTCTCCTGCATTTAGTTTTCTTTAGAAGGGAAGCCCTTTGTCAAGTTTTTTCACCAAGCTTTTGCTGCAGATGTACTACTTCAGTTTAGGCCTGACTTGCTAGGGAAGAATAAGCAGATTCATGAATTATCCTCAGTGTATACATTTAATCAAGAGAGTGACTGTCATCTTGACTGCGTATTAGAATTTTACTTTTTAAAGAATGCTTAATTTTACATTTTACTCAAGGAGACAATTTTGAATGGAAATGCCTTTCATCAAGGCATTAATGTGATAATCAATTTTAAACTAGAATCAAGCCTAATGGAATTTCCCATTCCTTCTTTTCCTGTCATAAATAATAACTATCCATTTGTTATTTAAACGTATCAAGCTTATGCTATTCAGGTCTGGTAGAAGACTGTGAAGCCAGGCACATGGTTCTGCTGGGGATTTTAAATTAGCCAGTCATGCTCCTCATTTAGCAGATGAAGGAAATGGTGCTCAGAAAAGCTGAAAAGTAGTACAGGGCTTTGTCCAAAGTCACACCAATGCCTGTTGTTACAAAACCATGCAGCAGTGCCTCATCATTCTCTTTTGAGCATCTCCTATGCCTTCTCTCCCTTTCGACCCTGTCCCCTCTTTTCAGTTGTTGTCTGGCGTCATGATCAAGTCCCCAGGATGTGCAGAAACTCTCAGGTGGTGCATTGCACTTGGCACTTTCCTTCCTTGTTCTATATCAGGAGATATTTGTCCCTTGTTTTCTTGACATATTATTTCATTATAAAGAATTAATGACTGATGTTGGATTGGCATATTATCATGGTTTCCAGATAGCATGGTCCAGTGTTTTAACTTTTAGGGTCCAAATATCCCCCCAACTGACTTAAAATATTAGCTTGCAGACAGTCCTTTGGGTAATACTCTCAAATATGTCCTCTATTTTTCTGTTTCCTCCAGCCACATGTACAGTTACCTGCATTCTATCTAAGCTGCAAAGAAGAGATTCTGTGTCTAATCCATTTTCAGTGTTCGATAAAAATGCATAACCTTATTCATAAATTCTTTTTAAAATTTCTTTATCAGTGACTCATTATCAAACTTTCACTCCCATCTGGCAGTAACGAGATGTCCTTTTACCTCCCGGCTGGTGTGAAGCTAGAGGTCCACTGAAGAATCAGGATTTTCACCACTGCCCAGAAATGATGAGGCCATCACACTGTGGTGCTGGAGGAGACCACCTAGATTGCTACAAATCCCACCCCCTCTTAGCAGTAACAAGGAGCCCCTCCCCTCATATTTCAGTGGAAGCCAAAAGGGAACCTAATCTTCTACCTCCAGTAGCCCTATAAACCAGCTAAAATAGATGGTTTAAATACAATCTAATGCCTCATAATACAACCCCAAAATGCCCAGTTATCACGCAAAATCACTAGTCATACCAAGAAACAGGAAGATCTCAAACTCTATGAAAAAAGCCAATCAATTGACGCCAGCATCAAGATAACAGAGATGTTGGAACCATCTGACGACGATTTGAAAGCAGCCATGATAAAAATGGTTCGACGGGTACTTATGAAAATGATTTAGAGAAATGAAAAAAAATAATCAAAAAGTAGAAATTCTCAGTAAGGAATAGGAGATATCAAAGGGAACAAAATGAAGAGAACAATTGGAAATAAAAAGTACAGTAGATGGGCTCCACAGCAGAATGGAAGGGACAGAAGAATCAGTAAATTATAAGACAAAACAATAGAAATTGTCCAATTTTAACAACAAAGAGAAAAAAACCCAGAAAAATGAACTGCACCTTAGGGACCTATGGAACTATATCAAATGATCTAATATTTGTAAACTTAAAATGTTTCAATTTGTAAATTAAAACCACAATGTGATATGATTAACACCAGTCACCGGAGAAGACGCGGAGAAGCAGAATCATCTATATGCTGCTGGTAGGAATGTAAACAGTAAAACCATTCTGAAAATCAGTTTGGCAGTTTCTTAAAAAACTGAATATGCAACACCCATACTACCCAGCAATTGCACTGCTGGGCACTTATCTCAGAGAAATGAAGACCAAAAACCTGCACATGAATGTTTGTAGCAGCTTTTTTTCTTGATAGTCTGAAACTGGAAACAACCAAAATATCTTTCAACTGTTGAATTAAACTGGTACATTTAAATTGTGGATTACTATTTAATAATAAAAGAGAATAAACTATTGACACATGCAACAACCTGGATGAATCTCCAGAGAATTATACTGAATGGAAAAGCCAGTTCCAAAAGTTTACATACTGTATGATTCTATTTATATAAAATTCTAGAAAGGACAAACTTACAGAAATGAAGAACAGATTAGTGGTTGCCAGGAATTAAGAAGGGGGATGGAAATCAATGTGGCCATAAAAGGGCAACATGTATAATCTTGTGGTGATGGAAATGTTCTGTATCTTGACTATCAATGTCAATACTCTGGTTGTAATATGCACTGTAGTTTTGCAAAATGTTACCATTGGCAGAAACTAGGTAAAATGTGCACATGATCACTCTCTGTATTATTTCTTACAGCTGCGTGTGACTATATAATTATCTATAAAATAATTTTTAAATTCTATTAAAGAATTTTAATTCTTTAAAGTTTCCAAATGCCTGGAAAGGAAAATTCAGTATTCTGTATATTTTCTTTTGAGGAAATCAAAACGATATAAACAATCAATTTTGGATAGGTTGCATATTTCCTCCAGAAACTAGTTCATGAGAACTTATCAGCCTGACTGAGACAGTTAATGACTAAGTAAGCCTTAGACTACTGCCAGCCTCTGAATCCTACCTACTCATTTCTATTAATTACCTATATTAAAATTGTTAACATTTGTTATCATATATATGAGGGAATTGAAAAAATATGTTCAAGATTGACCAGTGGTTCCCAAAGCATGGCCTGAAGACCCCCTGGAGGACTCTGAGACTATTTTAGGAAACCACCAGGTCAAAAGTATCTTCATAAACATTATTTGCCTCTTCGCTGTGCTGACTTTTGCACTGATGGTGCGTAGGACCACTGGCACTTTAGAAAGAATCGAGGCAGAGACACTGAAGTGTACTATTCACAGTAATAAAAGCATCAGTTACTCTTAAGAATGCCCTTAATGAAATATTAAAATTTTTATTAAATTTCAACCCTTGAGTAGATGTTATTTTTAATATTCCATTTGGTGAAATAAGAAGTGAGCATAAATCACTTCTGATGCCAACCCACGTATGACAGTTGTCTCTAACAAAAGCACTTGTGAGATTCTTTGAATTCTGAGTTGAGTGAGCTGCTTTTTTCATGAAACACCATTTTACTTAAAAGAAAATCTGACACACAAACTCTAGTTATTCACACTTGGGTACTTGGCAGACATTTTCTTGAAAATAAACAAGAAAGTCTGTCATTCCAAGGAAAACAAATGACAGTATTTGTTGCCAGTGATAAAACTTGTGATTTCAAGTAGAAATTAGAATTTTGGAATACTTCAATCTATTACTATGAGACTGGTGGTGATATTAACAAATGTGATTTTAATTCTGTGGAATGAGATGTGTCAACATTTAGACGATCTGTGTAATGAACCAATATTTTATAATTGAGTGATGATGGAGTTAAGAATCAATAAAAGAACATTCAAAGTGCAAGAGAGACCAATGGATTTTAATGTAACTGAATATGAAAAGTTAATTGATTTTACATTGCAAATAATCTTTACGAAACTGCGGCCTGTATATTTTTGGTGTGGTAGCAAAGAAGAATGGCCACAATTATCTCAAAAAGCTATTAAAATTATCTTCCCTTCTGCAGCTATATATCTGTGTGAAGCCAAATTTTTATCTATTTTAAACAGAGCAATATATTGCAACAGATTGAATGCAGCAGACAATACAAGCATCCAGTCACTTTCAATTAAGCCAGACAGCAGGAAAACTTTAAAAAACTAAAGTGAAAAAAGTAAATCAATGCCACTCTTTTCACCAATTTTTAAAAAAATACACTCATTTTTCATAAAAATCGGTCCTTTATGTTAAAATGTAATGGATTTGTCATTTTTATTTTCAAATAAATGTTGTAAAACTTTCTTAGATTTGATTTTTAACATAGAATAAGCATAAATATAACAAACATTCAAAAAACTCTTTGGAGTCTTCTACATTTTTAAGAGTGAAAAGGCTCCTAGGATTAAAAGTTTCAGTACCACTGAGCTGGCTCTTTTTTTTTTTTTTTTTTTTTTTTTTACAGCGGCCATGGCTCACGGGCCTAGCCGCTCTGCGGCATGTGGGATCTTCCCAGACCGGGCCACAAACCCATGCCCCCTGCATCAGCAGGCGGACTCTCAACCACTGCACCACCAGGGAAGCCCTGGCTCATTTTTATGTGTGGATAAAACACATTGGAACACAGGCCTCTATATCCCTGTGGTAATAGCACTCCTTTAAAACATGCGAATCTTTCAATTAAACTATTGAATTACTTCAATTTAACTATTTCAATTAAACTCTTGACAATATAGCTATATTCATTGCACTTGGAGCAGTACTGAATATACGAGTTTCCAAAACTGTACAAAAACTGGAAAGTGGGTAAAGTTTTTAAATTTTCTTTTTCCCAGCTGTATTTCCAGGTCACATAGGCTGTAATTTACTTTCTCCCCTTTTAAGTTCTTTAAATATGGAAACACTAAAGAGTAAAGTGAATAGTACATGTACTATTGTGAACCTCCCTGTACTTAGCCAGTTACAACAATTATCAAAATTTTGCCATTCTTGGTTCAGTTATCACCTCTCCATTTTTTGTTTACTGTAGTATTTAAATGAAAATTCCAAACATCGTATCTTTCCACTCACAAATGCCTTAGTGCTCCTAACAGATAAAGGATGCTTAATAATATAACCATATATTTCAAAACCAGTACAATTCAGAATAATTCTTTATATTCACCTGATAGCTGATCTATGATCAATATTCCCTATTGCTCTCAAAAATGTCTTCATAATTCATTTTCTAGTAATATGAGAATGTAAGCAAGTCCATATACTGAATATGGATCATATATTCCTTAATTCATAATATCGATAGTTCCCCTCTCCCCTTTAAAATGTTCATTCTTTATTGAAAAAAAATTATCATATAAAATTCACCTCACTGTGTATTTTGCTGATGGCAACCTCATGGTATTGTTTAAAGAGTTCCACAATCCATTTATTTCCTATAAACTTGATAGATATAGAAGCTTGAATAAATTCCGGTCTATTTTTTTTTGAGGGAGGAGCTAGAATAATTCATAGGTGAAGCTATATATTTATTATTGCATTACACCAGAATAAATGTTACTTTTAATAATATGGAAAATGATACATGGGTTCTGGTGTTGTAAACCTGATAACTTCATTTAAAATTCCCCAGAAATCTTTCTTTCAGTGGCTTTAGCAGACATTGATAATCATTGCCTATGTGTACAATTTCATTAGAATTTTTGAAATGGTGATTTTTCTGATTCCATCATTACTTCTGCTCTTATTAGCTATAATTCCTCTATAAAAAAAGGAACATTCTCTTATCAACTATTTAGTTACAGTCCCCAAGGAAAGGAAGGTAAGTGCATGACCTTTTGTATTTATTTGCCAAATTTTAGAATAATTAGTATCACAGCAACCTCCAAGAGTGACCAATAAGTAATTTTTTAAAATATTATGATTTTTATGTATTTTAACCCATTTCTCTCATTATTCTTTTTGATATTGTTCCATTTTTGGCCATTGACAGCTTCTTCCTGTTAGCTCCTGTATACGTTTACATTTCTGTGATTTGCCTGTTTCACCTAACAATATGGTTTGGAAATGTCTTCACAGTGTCTTTCATAATTTCCTTGCTTTGTGGTTTGTCAAGATGTCCCAGGTTACTCTTATACATTTCCTTCCCCGGGTCTGAATTAGCCTTTTCTCCAAAGAGCTGGTGCATTCTAGGGGGAAATGATGGAGCTCAGAGGCTGTAATCTAGGAATCAGTGCTGCTTACTGGCCTCACTTTACTGGGTTTTTTTCTTGACCTTTGTAGCGTACAGAGCTGGGAAACATGTACTCCTTTTAAAAAAGAAAAGTAAATCAAGAGATTATAAAATTTAATTCAAATTTAACATTACAGCCTTTTTACTTGTATGATTTTATATTTTAATTTTTTCTTATATTGAAAAACTTAACTTCTAACAACATTAATATGAATAATTATTCTATCCTTCAATATATATAGATATATATCCATATGTTAATATTGTAATTAACAGTGATTGTTGGATGTGTATTTTCTTTGTGACATTAGGATGTACTCCAAGGTAATAATGAGTCAAAGGATAAATGCTTATGCAAATGACAGGTAGAAGTGGGTAGAGGGAAAAAGGGGATGAAGATGGGTTTTGATGAAGAGGGTTACATTTAAATAAGAAAACCTGTGTTACGTCTGGCAGCTCTATGAATAAAATTTGAAAGGAGATATGAACACTATGCACAAGGTTAGGAATAGTCCAAGATGTGAAGAACATTTATAGAAGTGTTAGCTTTTACTTTCCCCAGACCATTTCAAGTTACTCTTGTCCTCTTCCCATAGGTTGATTTCCAACTCAAATCCCACACAACTTCTAGGCAGTATGGGAGAAATAAAGATAATCTAAGTTACAAATGGAGGAAAATCTGGAATAATTATTGTAGACTTATGCACAAATTGGACAGCAGTCAAGAACTGTTTCGTGTTATGTCTAGCTGCAATATAGGTTGATTGACTTTTTTTTTGTCTTCTGTTAACAAGATGTTGGGCTATCTCAGGTTAATATCTTAATAAGCAAAATGGTTAGACAATGAGAGTCAACTGTTGGATAACTTATTTTCCAGTGGTCTTGGCATTACAGGGAAAGTTAAGTGGAGTTCTGTGGCAGTTTGCTACTTAGCACTTAATTTTTCTACTGACACCTGGAATGCTTGATAAGAAGCCTCATTCCTGCTAGGGATGGGTGGCGAATCTTTCTCTACCTATACCAGGTGTTAACTTTTTCTACAAAAGGATAGATAGCAAATATTTTAGACTTTGTAGGCTATACTATCTCTGTTGTTACTACTCAGTTCTACTGCTGTAGTGCAAAAGCTTGTAAAGGAATGGAAAAGTGTGGTGGTATTCTGATAAAACTTTATTTACAGAATCCTTTGGCAACAAAACTCACCTCCCAGAAGTAACCTTGCCTCTCAGTAAATGGAGCCCTTGTGTTATCATCAGATCCTGAAGAGATTGGGGTTGGAATAAAGTCAGTTTCAGGAGCTCTAGTTGATGGCTTCTGTCCCAGGAATTGAACGGAGAGAGAAGAGAAGGAGTATGTTCCTTCCTCTCAGATCCCTTTCTAGTGCCCTCAGGAAAGCCCCCTCTGTTGACTCTCACTCTCTGCTGAAACAGTTTCTGGGAAAAGCCAATCTAGACTTCCAAAGAGGACATTTCAGGTTAAACTTAAATGACAGATTCCTTCATCTCATTAGAAGCACAGTTTGCACAAGGAAAGAGAGCACACCCAACCAGACAGCTGGAATAATCAAACATCCTTTGTTTTTTATTCTATTGTCCCCAAACCTGTTTACTTCCTTGTTTAGGAGATATGAACACCTCCATGGAAGGGTTAGCTCATGTGGGTGTGCCTTTGAGGGTCTCTTCGATGGTGTATTCTGTAAGCATTGTTACCTATAAGGAGTCTGGTGGGTGATGTCAGGGCTTGTCTGCTGTGTATGGAGGGGTAAGGGAGTTGGATAGGGAAAGGTGGGCAGGTGGGGGGAGCTTCTGCTCAACCTAACAGTGCTTCTTCAGGTTCACTCACCCAATGCACTCCATGCCAATCTCTCCCTAGAGTTAGCATGTTCTTTCCTGCCAGAAAGGCTTTCTCCTTGCATGAAGTAGGATCTTTCCTCTAGGTCATGGTATTAGTTGAGAAACACAATTTATAAGGAGTAAAATAGTAATAATACTAATAATAATAATCATATAGCTGCCTAAATTATGGGAACAAAAAACAAACTAGTGTTTGCCAGAAGCTAGGATTGGGGAGAAACGTTGAATTTTGGGGAGTGATGCGATTGTTTTTTATCTTGATTTTGATGTTGACTACACACTGTATACATCAAAACCCAAAGAATTATACACACACACACACACACACACACACACACACACACACACACCAAACCATGTCTTTCGATTGGAAGTAAAGATTGGTTTGTCTGACTGCCTCTTGGAGATCGGTCTCCATGACCAACTTAATTTTCACAATCTATTCTTCCTTGGATCTTCATTTCCATTTTTTCACTTAGGTGTTCCTGAGCCCTAGCTTACTCTGTTCCTGAAGCTGTACAAGTCTAAGTTATTAAAACAAAGGAACCCCTAGATATAAAGTCCTGAACAAGATAGAAATTTATTTCCCTCACCTAACATTCCAAAATTCCATGATATAAAAGACATCTCTGACATTTTTAACATATGGCTTCCATCTCTAGGTCCAATGATGCTAGTGGCTCCAGATTTCATTATCTCCCAGTTGGTAAAAAGCAGAAAAATGGACTGGAGGATCACATGAACATTCATTCTTTTTCACAGTCTTGATATAGAAATGGCATACATCACACCTGCTCACTTACCATTGGCCAGTACTTAATAAACCGCTGTAGCAAATATCAAAGGAGAGGGAGAAAAATAGCTTCCAGCTGGACATCCATGTATCCAGCTAATACTTAGGAGTTTTATTATTAAAGAAAGGGAAAATAGATTTTCTTGGTCAATTGGAAATCTTTATGGCATTACATTAAAAAAGAATGAAGGTTTAATGTTGATGAGAGAAAAGCCCTTTGAGAAATGTGTTGTGTATCCATAAAATGCAGAGTTTTTTCAGAGCCATAATAGGTTGATGTCCTATTAATTCCCACATTTTTAGGACATCATAAAAACCCTTTGCAGTCTCTATTAAAACTGAATTCAAGATCTAGCAGTGTGGTAAAATACAACATATTAAAATCCATAGAAATAACTTCCTAATAGATAACATATAAACGTAGGTTGAAAGAAAAACTTCAGATGCCAAAAGTAAAAGGGAACTCAAAAGGAGAAAAAAAAATTGATGTCACAGTGGCTTAGGGAATTATTAAAGCTGGATAAAGGCCCTTGGGGCTTTATGGCTTGCATTTTATAAACCAAATATATTTGAGTTGTGGGTTTTTTTAGTCCACTCTACCAATCTCTGTCTTTTAATTGGTTTTTGTTTTTTTTTTCGTTTGTTTTTTTTTCCGGTACGCAGGTCTCTCACTGTTGTGGCCTCTCCCGTTGCGGAGCACAGGCTCCGGACGCACAGGCCCAGTGGCCATGGCTCACGGGCCCAGCCGCTCCGCGGCATGTGGGATCTTCCCGGACTGGGGCACTAACCCGTGTCCCCTGCATCGGCAGGCGGACTCTCAACCACTGCGCCACCAGGGAAGCCCCAGGAGTTTTATTTTGTTTAGTAATTTTAGAAGATCATTTAAGAAGGGAGCTTATTTTATGACTATAAGACACTGGAACAGGCTGATAAGAAAATCTTGTGTCACCTTTTGCCACATTTGGGATTTATAAGCACAGTAGCTTTCTTCAGTGGTTTTTCAGGAAGACAGATTGCCAGTGCCATGTGGGTGGTTTCCATTAGGATGATGAAATTTTTTCCAAAGACATTCTGTCCCTGTTGAATGAGGATGAGTAGTTTGCCTATTACAGGAATTGTGGGTAGGTCCCGGGGGTGCTGCAACAACAGACTTGACTTCAAAAGGACAAAAATCTAAGATCTAGAATGCATATAAAATTCAAATTCTGACAAATATCGCAGAGATTCTTCATGGTATATAGAGATCAGCACATTTGTTTTTAGTTGCAATTATCAAGTAATTGGTGATGTAAGAGACTGGGATTGCCAAAAAAATGTGAAAAGCTGACTCTGATCGGCCATCTGAAGGCAAGTGAAGCAAGACAAGCAGTAAACTTTGTTCAGTTGATATTTGGTCTTTATAAAGTAATTTTATTTATGGCCTTGCCTAAAGTGATCATTCTTAACCTAAGCAGCTCAGAAACCAAATCTAAGCTAGAAAGCACTTTACAAAGTTCTTATGTTTCATTAAGTCAAAGGTCCTTAAAAAGCAAGGTAACAGATTCTCTGCCCTTATACTCTGGCTTCAATAAGATCTAGCAGTGAATCTTTAGGCACTCTCTACTCTACCAATTATATTCCTTTTAGATTACATTTTAAATCTGACTTGTACTTGTGAAAAAATGCAATCAGTTTTATTAGAAAGTAACATTATTTGGTGGAGGGTGGAATAGCGTTAGCTTTTATTTTTCTGGATGAAATAGGTAAGGGCTCTCTCAAAGATTTTAAGTTGGAATACTGATAGCTGTCAATTTTTTATAATTTTAGATATATTTTATCTTTAATGACTTCCTTCTGCTTTGTGTGTGTGTATATGTGCATATTTGGGGCGGAGGTGCAAGCTATTTCTGCACTGAAAAATCATGAAAATACTTCAGAAGTCCTTTAGTGGAAATAATCATCAATAATGGCTGGTTATTAAATTAGAAAATTTAGCTAATATGTGGAATTACATATATATGTATATATATTCCCTTTCCATAGTTCTGATATGCACAAATTTCAGTTACCACAGTTTAGTTAAATAATACCAATTTTCTGATAAAAAGGTTCAAATTTCAGTTACCATGATATATTAACTAGGAGAAATTCCATGAAGTACATACTTTGCTGCTGCATCATCAATCCATCAATCACTAAATAAATAACAGATGTGCATTATGACCAGTGACCAATCATATCACTTCTGTCAAAGTCTCCCAGTAATTGATCACAGCATATCTGTTATTCAATTTATACACAAAGAGTGCACAGGTATACTTGTGTTGCCTCCTTATCTCCCAGTGATAAATGCATGTGACTTTTTTTTTTACATCTTTATTGGAGTATAATTGCCTCACAATGGACCAGGGCATGTGACATTTTAAAACATGGATAATCAAAATAGGTAATTGACCAACAAAGGTAAAAGTGCAGTGAAGAAACACTGCAGACAGACGGGGTGATTTATGTAGACCCAGGAGAGACTTCCAGGTAGCCAAGCTAAAAGACAGAAACCAAAGTGGGAACATTTGTGCAGGTACGTCTGATTCGGCACACTGTGGGAAGCGCCTGCAGAAGTTGTTCAGTCTACTCACCAAAGAAAGAAAGAAAGAAACAAATGATCGGGAAATCATTAGCCACAAAAATCCCCAGAAAGATGGGGAGCATACTGAGAGTTGCTACAATATATATCTGAAATATCCAGTTATCAGCAAAACCTTATGAAGCATGCAAAGAAAATGAAAAAAAGAAAGGAAGAAAGAAAGAAAGAAAGAAAAGAAAGGAAAGAAAGAAAGGAAGGAAGGAAGGAAGAAACAAACAAACAGGTTAGGACAACAACAACAAAATCAGACAATAGAAACTGCTTTTGAAAGGGCCCAGATGGTGAGCTCAGCAGACAAAAACTCCAAAGCAACTACTATAATTATGTGCAAAGAGGTAAGAAAACCATGCTTGAAGAATTAAAGGATGACAATATCTCACCAAATACAAAGTATCAATAAAGAAATAAAAAACTATTAAGAAGAACCAAATAGAAATTTATCTAGGGAATGCAAGCTTGATTTCACATGTGAAAATTGATTAATATCATATGATCATCTCAACAGACTTGATATTTAACAAAATTTATCATCTTTTTATGATAAAAACACTGGGCAAACTAGGAATAGCAGGGGACTTCCTCAACCTGATAAAGGGCATCTATGAAAACCCCACAGTAAACATCAGATTTAAAGGTGAAAGGCCAAATACTTTTCTAATAATCAGGAACAAGGCAAAAACATTTACTCTGAACACTTCTATTTAACAGTGTACTGGAGGTTCCAGCCAGAACAATTAGGCAAGAAAAAGAAACAAAAGGCATTCAGATTGGAATGGAAGAAACAAAACTATCTTCATATGCAGATGACATGATCTTACATATAGAAAGGAGTCCACAAAACAAATACAACTTTTATTAGAACTAATAAGAGACTTCAGTAGGGCTTCAGAATACAAGACTAATACGCATAAAAAACTAGCAATTAAAAATTAGAAAATTAAGTAAACAATCTCATTTACAATACCATCAAAAGGAATAGAATACTTCAACAAAATAAGTGCATGACTTGTACTCTGAAAACTACAAAATAAAAGATCTAAATAAATGGAAAGAAATTTCACATTCATGGACTGGAAGAATCAATATTGTTAAAATGACAATAGTCCCAAAATTCAATCTATAGGTTCAACACAATCTCTATCCGTATTCCTGCTGGCATTTTGCAAAAATTTATAAACTAATTCTAAAATTCATATGAAAGTGCAAGGAGCCCAGAAGAGCTAAAACAATCTTGATAAAGAAAAATAAATTTGGAAGAGTCTTACTTCATGATTGCAAAGTTATTACAAAATTACAGTAAACTAAATACTGTAACACTGCTATACAAATATGACAGTATATAACATATAGATCAATGGAAGAAAATTTAGAGTTTTGGAAATAAACCCTTACATTTATGGGCAAATGATTTTTAACAAGGGTGCCAAGACTATTCAATGGGGGAAGAATAGTCTTTTCAGCAAATGGTGTTGGGACAACTGATATCCACACAGAAAGTAATGGTGACTTCACGGCATGTGAAAAATTAACTCTAAAAGGATCAGAGACATAAATGTGAGAGCTAAAGATATAAAGCTCTAAGGAAATAACATGGGAGTGATCTTTGTGACTTTCGGGTTAGGCAGTAGTTTCTTAGATGTGACACCAAAAGGACAAACAACAAAAGAAAAATAAATAGATAATTAGCAAATGATCAAAATTGAAAACTTATGTGCTACAAATGATATCATTAAGAAAGTAAAAAGATAAATCACAGATTAGGAGAAAATGTTCACAAATCATACATCTTGTGGGATTTGTATCCACAATATATAAAGAATTTTTTCAACTTAACAATAAAATGAAAAATAGCTCAATTTAAAAAGGGGCAAAGGATCAGTATAGACATTTCTCCAAAGAAGATCCACAAATGGCTAATAAGCACAATAATATTAACATTTGGGAAATGTAAATAAGAACCACAGTAAAATAAAACTTCACACCCATTAGGATGCCTATAATAAAAAAGTGATACAATAAAAAGACTTGGCAAGGATGTTAAGAAATCAGAACCTTCATACATTGCTGCTTGGAATTTACTATGTTGTAGCTACTTTACAGAACAATTTGGGTGTTTCCTTAAAAGGTTAAAAATAAAGTTATTATATGACTCAGCAATTCCACTCTTAGGTATATACACAAGAGAACTAAATGCATATGTCCACACAAAATCTTGTACATGAATTATTATAGCAGCATTATTCATAATAAAGAAAATCAGAAATAGTTCAAACGTCTATCAACTGATGAATGGATAAACAAAATGGATAAACCAAAGAATATTATTCAGCAATAAAAAAGAAATTAAGTAATGATAAATCCTACAACATGGATGAACCTCTGAAATATTATTCTAAGGTAAAGAAAATAGTTCAAGAAACTATGATTCAATTTATGTAAGATGTCTGTAATTTAAAGGCTATAGAGACATAAAGTATATTAGTTGTTTTCAGTGGCTGAGGGCAAGGAGTGGTGTGGTGGATTCTGGAAAAAAAGGAAAGTGAAGGATAATGGTTATGCATTTCTCTTAGGGGAGATGAATATATTTTAAAATTAGTGGTAATGGTTGCATTACCCTGTAAATATAATGAAAAAGAACACATTGTATGCTTTAAATCAGTGAATTGTATGGCATTAGAATTGTATCTCAATGAAATTAAAAAATTTAGATTCTGGAATTGATTTCATCATTGGTCCCAGAATTATTCAGAAGATATTTTTTTGTTTGTTTTAGTTTTTAATTTGATGTGATACTTTTGTTATTTATTTCTAGGATTATATTGCTTTCTGGGCAAATAATATGTTCACTATTTTCATTGATTTTATTTAGGTTTAATTTATTTAGGTTGATTTTTGTATCATGGACGTTTGATTATAAAGTGCATTCTTTTGGTATAATATATATTTGGATGTATATTTATTAGTTTGGCGAATCTCAGGATCAGCATCAAAATACGCAAGTCACACTCTCATTAATTCTAATGACATAGGTCTTGTTGGACTTGGCCTCTGTTTTTTAAATGAAATCCTTCTGTAATTCAGGTGCAATGTAGATTTAAAGAATTACTCTATTAGGTCAACTTTATTAATAGCATTATTTGCAATAAACCTTTTTCTTCTTCTTGGTCTACTAATCACTGAGAAAAAAAGTTATGTTAAACTTTTCTCCTCCTCTTTTGTTTGGTTGGAGGTTTTCCATTTAGGATTTTTTAATGAAATTCCTAATCTGCTTGGGACAGTCTCTTTCAGATTGGGGCTCACCTTGTACTGTGCGAGATGCTTTTGATGATTAGATTTATTTCTCCATATTCAGGTGAGAAGGTGAGTTAAGGTCATTCCTAATAGCTCGGTAATTTTTGTTTGGTGTTTCAATTTATATTTGTTCCTGCACAGTTATCTATGGTATGTACTCCTTTTAAAATATACTTGCCTCTGCATCTCAGTCATCTTTTTTTGGATACCAGAAAAACAATGTTATTTGGCCACAGAACTTACTTTTTCCCTGTGAGTGCTGACCCATGCCAATTTTCAGCAAGGAAGCAGATTGGATCCATGTCTTCCACACAACTTACTCATATCCACCAACCTATGCTTTTATTTGATACTATTGAAGTACAAATAATTTTCTCCCATTTCATTCTGAAAAATCTTCACTGGGCCCAGGAGCTTCAAAGGTGTTTTATTTCTGTTATCAACTTTCAATTTGGTTGAAATAAATTTTTTTAAATTATACTTTTTCTGGCTCCTTTTATTTGGAGTTATAGTTTGAGATTTAAAACTTTCCTAACTTAAGCACAGATAGAATTGAATTCATTATTTTGACATTTTCCTTTCATTTCACAGGCATTAAAAAGAAGGGAAGACTATCAAATGCGTTTTTGTAGTTATCTCTACCATTAAGGATTGATGTCTTTTTGTTTCCTTTTGTTTAGATGTTTATTTGGCTGGAATTCAAAAGGAAGAGGTTTGGATAAAAATTCGATAAACAACTGTAGTCTTGAAGAAAACATTTTCCCTTTGTTCATATAATTAACATACATGTTTGGGGCATTGCGAAACAATGTTAGTAACCTTGACTCCCAACAGGACCTTGTGGTACAGTGAGGAAGGAGGAGGGACAAAGGAATGTTAGAAGCTCCATCTGACAACTGAATAGAGTGAGGATTTTAGGAGACATGATGGAGAGAAACTGGCTAGAAGCAGTTAATTACAACTATTATTACAATAATCTAGGGATGATCTGAGAGAAAGGGGCAGAGGCCAGAGATACTGAGGGGGAAGAATTGTCAGCACCTGGTGACCATTTGTATTTGGGCAATTCAGGGAGGAAATAAGAGGGCGGAATAAGAAATAATTCTGAATGCTCTGCTTGGGCAACTGGATGGACAGTAGAAAAGACTGTAACCTCAGAGGACATTTGGGACATCAGGAAGAGTTTTAAATTAACCTGACTGTTTTGTTGCAAGTCAGAAATTTGTAGCATATATTATGGATAAGTACAACTTTTAATTGAATTAAATTACTTTTCCTGGCCCCTGAGGCAAGAGGAAACAACAAAGCCTGCCTTCTGCCTTCAGCAATTTTCTGTGCCCAGAGCTGAAAACCAAGGGACAAAGGATTGTCCATAATTGAAGTGAGGAGATCCTGGCCTCAGTGACCCTAATATTGCAGCACTAAAGGGAATGATTTAAAAGTTCTTTTTGGAAATGTTGATTTGCAATGTAGAGCTAATAAAGATGGACTAAATTGTGCCCACATGTTCTATACAAGTCATCCGCAACCCCAGAATTCTCCTTAATTGTGTATACTTGGAAGACAGTGCTATTTTTACACTTTGATGCGTTTTTTCCCCCAGCTTCATTGTGATTCATTGTGTGCTTTTCTTGGAGCAAATATAATTTGAGACTGAAATAGCCCCACTGGGAATGCTCACATTAAGCATGAGCTATTTTTTGATACAGATTATCCGTTATAACTTAAGAAGAGTAACAGTTTCATCATCTTTACAGGCTTAAGGAGGCAGAGGACTTAGCTGGAAGGACAAATCATACAAGTAGACTAAAGTCTTGTGATGCAATAAGGCTCGATGGAACCTCCAGAAGGAGGACTGAACATGCCGTATAGATTCTAAGATGCCCTTTCTCCTCTCCCCACTCTCCTAAATTGTACTGTAAAGGCTCCAACTTAAACACAGTTTACTGCAAAACGCATCTTTTTCGTCCATCTCAGAGTGATGTCTCTCTACCCTCAACTCAAAGAACATTTATTACTTGCCTCTCTCACTTGGTCCTTGTCAAAGGCTGCCTTGTGTTGGTGGTTAATGGGTTATGTGTCTT
Source organism: Neophocaena asiaeorientalis asiaeorientalis (assembly GCF_003031525.2). Classification (NCBI taxonomy): domain Eukaryota; kingdom Metazoa; phylum Chordata; class Mammalia; order Artiodactyla; family Phocoenidae; genus Neophocaena; species Neophocaena asiaeorientalis. The sequence goes on from NW_020175393.1 coordinate 13,699,144, forward strand.
AATGGGCTACGTATGTTCCTTAGGTTTCCTTCATGTCATTTCATTCATCAGTAGGACTTCAGGATCTCAGCTGCCTATTAAGGTACCTAAACCACAGCAGGTGCTTAATAAAGCTTTTTTTGTAGATGCTTACCACAACAATGTAGATAATATTTAGTTTCACTACAAATGCTTTCCATTTGCTTTACTGCTAATGATGACTGGGCTCTGAAAACACATCTTGTGGAATTCAGAACTACTGAAATATACAATTTACAGCGATTTTACATGTCTGTACCTTCCATCAGACAGCTGATTCTCATTCATCTGATTTCCTCTTACTAAGGAGTCATGCATAATTGGAATGGGCCTTGCTCTCCTGCAACTTAGAATATGTGTGGGGGACAGATGACAACAACGACAATAACAACACAACAACTTTAGCAGTTGTTGTAAACAAACAACACTATGCCAGGTGTAACTTGCAAGAGCGAGAAAGTAAAGTTAGAAAGAAGTGAGAACGTATTACAGGGAAGATGAAATGCACGTGTTAGTGAGGCCTCTCCGTAGAAGTGGTACTTAATTTAAAACCTGTTGAATGAGGAGTGAACCCACGAAAACAGTAAGGGGAATCATACATAAGGTATTAAAGACAAGTTGACATCAGGGCAAGGGGCATAGGTGACGTTAGAAAACCATACTTTCATTAGCATAACAGGTCAATGTACTTAAATATTTTAAAAGACATAATAGTGGAAGTAAATTATTTACAAACATAGTGGCTGGCAAAAGCGGTTAGAGGCATTGGTTTGTTGGTTGTGGTTTTTTAGGGGGAGGGAATCAGTGCTGATTTTTGAAAAGACTATTTTTGAGCAGGTTTAGGTTCACAGCAAAATGAAAGGAAGGTACAGAAATTTCCTACACACTCTGCATCCACACGCACAGCCTCCCCCATTACCGGCATCCCCTCCCAGAAACGTACATTTGCCATAACTGGCGAACCTACATTGATAATCATTATCAGCCAAAGTCAACAGTTTACCTTAAGGTTCACTTTTGGTGGTGTACATTCTATGGGCTTGGATAAATGTATAAAGACACGTATCTACCATTATAACATCATACAGAGTATTTTTGTCAACGGCAAGGCCCATTAACCATTCCTGGGAAACAGAAAGAGACTCCGAGTAATAAAATAAAGTCTAACCTTTTTGTTTTCTTTTTCTCTGTGCTGAGTCCGGTTTCACTCGCTCACAGGGAACTGCAAGCAGTGGCCTCGCACCAGGCCCTTCAAGCCAGAGTTCCTGGCGTGAAGTGGCTGTACTAACGCCTCAGCTCCGTGGGCTATGCGCAGAAGCGCTGCTCACAACACCCCAATCCAAGATGGCAGCGGTGGGCCGTGTGCAGAGACTGCACCCGGCACTGCCAATTGGAGCCGCGAGCAGCCCAGCTGCCCTGGCCTCGCGAGAACTCTGCCGCTTTCTCGTTGCGCAGAACCGTATAGTAAAGCAGCCTCGAAGCCCCGGCCGTGGCTTTTCTGGCGGACCGTGTGTTCTAGAGCAGGAGCTCGCACTTCTCCGTTCTTTGATCAAAGAACAAGGTTTTCCTTTGCTTCTGAACCCCACTCGGTCTCCTCCTATCGACGTGAACAACACCCCGCAGGAGAACCTTTGCCGGGGCCCGACTAGAAAGGGTAGGTAACGTTTTCACGCCCTAAAACTCCTCTGTGCTCTACCTAGTCATCCCACTCTCCCCAGTAACCCCTGGCAACCACTAATCTTTTTAGTTTCCATATTTCTGCCTTTTTCAGAATGTCATATGATTGCAATCATGCAGTACGTAGTATTTTCAGATTGGTTTCTTTCACTTTGTAATATGCATTTAAGGTTCCTCCATGCCTTTTGGTGGTTTGATAGTTCCTTACTTTTCAGCTGAGTTTAATTATTCTATTGTCTGATGTATCATAGTTTATCCATTCACCTACTGAAGAACGTCTTGGTTGCCTTCAGGTTTTGACAATTATGAACAAAGCTGCTATAAATATCCATGCCTAGGTTTTTGTGTGGACATAAGTTTTTAACTTATTTGAGTAAATACCGAGTTTGGTTTTTTAAGAAAAGGGTATTAGTATTGGTTTTCTAGGAAATAAGATTCTACATGGGGAGAGCTGGTTGATGTGTTTTCTGTTTTTGTTACTCAGCCTTTAATAATATTTAATTATATTTTCCTTTTCTGGCCTCCCAACTCCACTCTGAGTGAAGTTTCCCTTCACCAATTTTCACAAAGATTATGGGGTGTCCTGTAATAAACTTACTTTGTCTACTGGGGCCCACATAATGGAGGCTACCCCAGTGGCTCAGCTCACATCACAAATCTAAACCTAAGTCATCACATACTTACAGGAAATACCTATTAAGGAATCGTAACAGACACATGTCACAATCTCCAACTAGGTTTAGCCAGCTTACCTTACTCTTGAAAATTGGACCTGCTAGCCTTATAAGGAAACCCCTGATCTCCTAGCCAATCATGCCCTCTTTATGAATTGCCTCTTCTACTCTCTAAAAAACTCACTATTACCCCACATCCCTCAGGCAGAGTGCTTCACTGCTTGTGAGGCATTGTACTTCCCCAATCCATGCACTGTTCTTTCTTGAATAAAGTATCAAATTTGATACTAAATTGTTTTAGTTTTGTCATTCGACACCTGTTTAGCACCCCCTTCCTGGTTATCTCTGCCTTTCATTGTCTTTGACTGCTTTATAATGCTGTTCATTATAGCAGACTGATAATAGAGAAAATGATTCTTGTCCGTTGAAATATAAATTGTCTCTGGAGGAGATACAACTGATTATTTCCCTGTGGTTTTACATCTTTGTAAATTCATTTCCTTATTGCCTACAATCAGAATTCTTTGAATTCTCATTTGAACTGGTCATTATATTTTACATGTCCACTGATAATTTAATGAATTAAATACAGTCTTTGAATGTGTGTTTTTATATTTGTGTGACATGAGTCATGATTTAAACTTATTGAAATATTTTTAATGGCATTTTCTCACGATTTGTTAATATTCTTACAGCACATGTTTTGCTTCATAATAGTAACTTACTCCTTTTCTAAAGCTTATTTTAATTTTATTTTGGGGTTTTGAAGTCATTGTAGTTTCAAAACCATGTTAAGCACGGTTCTTAAGCTTTTTAGCAAGTTATGAAATACCCATTTAAATCACACGGTAGCTAAGCTTTAATATTAGTATCTTAGGTTCAGGGTCTTTGATGTGGGAGGCAATATACTTTAGGAAAAAGGAAGGTATAGGGAAAAAATATAAATATTCCCTCCTTTCCTGGCAGGAAGGGGTAACCCCAAGCAAAATTTGAAATTGGCAAAGTTTGTTTTGGCGAACCCCACCTCCCTCTCCTCATTTTCTTTCTCTCATTCCTGGTAATATTTTTTTTTTATCAGTCAGCAACACTCCAGTTTTAACACTCTGACTTTTTTTTGTTGTTTTTGCTAAGTTTCAGAATGTATTTTAAGTCAGTTAACATCTATTTAAAGAGCAGCATTAAAATAGCTACACAACCAAGATATAAACATTTGCTTCAATTAATTTAAAGTTTTTAGGTATTTCAAAAATCCTGTAGACCCCTCCCCCCCAAAAAAAACAAAGAACACCTCATTAGTCCTTGGCCTGTTGTGTCCTTTTGAGGCCTCTTGTGCTTGTTTCCAGGAGAATTTATAGGTTAAAATAAGATCTTTGCTAATGAGATCAGTTGCTCTTGTTAGTATTTCAGCATTTAGAGACCTGCAACAAAGTGATGTAAAAAGCTGATTTGGGAGAGGGTGCCTCCTTATTTGTCCAGCTCACCCCGAGAGAATTATTTTCTGCCACTCACCTTAAACTATGCCTGCTTTTAACTGAAATCATTCTTGACTGTACTGTGATTGGATGAATGGAGAAACACTCAGCTATGGTCTTGGCTTGATAAAAACTGACAGGTTCAAACCCTGTAAAATTAACAAGACAGAAAATGCCATTAAGTTTTAATCCCTTTAAGAATAGACAATTTCTTGGAAAACACCATAACACAGTAAATCACACTTTTGAAAGCTCTTGTTTAGCTTTGTTTGCAGCAGGGTAATTGGAGTTATGCCCAGGGATGTCACACGACACAAGCGATGCAGGTCAAAAGTAAATTTGGAAAATGGTATTTTAACAGGACCCTATCGTGCAAAAGACAGAATGGAACTATACATAAACTCTACTCTAGTTGGTAAATTTCTAATTCATGGGCGTGGCGTAGGGAGTACACACTAACAATTCTGAGTCTACTTTTCATGTGTCCTGGGGACGTCCCAAAGAATAAATGGAAGGTGTGTGTTGAATGATTGGTGAATGATCCAGATGTTGATACAGACATAATTGTGGAAATGTGTATAAAAATGGGTTAGTAAGCACACATGCATTTTCTAGCTCTGTCTGTCAAGAAGGCCTGGGAGCATTGACATCTAAGTAGCAACCAGACCCTTGGTGTTGTTGGGAATGGGGAAATTTCCGCCTCTACCTCGCTTGAGTTTTTGCAGCTGGACTAATAATAAAATTGATACAAGACAGATTAACAGGAGAAAAAGAAGCAAATTTTAATTGCTGTGCACAGAGGTCTTATAGAAATGAGACCCAAGAGGTGGTGAAAGCAGGCAAATTTTATACTTTCTTAGACCAAGAAGCAATACATTTGAGAGGAATTGACAGGGCAAAGAAACTTAGGCTTTGGATCCTTAATTAGTAAGGAATTTAAGTTTGGGTTTGGGGAGTGAATTAGTAAGGAAGTAACAAGCTTTGTTTGTATGGGCTTCCCCACCCTGAATTCCCTATTTTTGGTGATAAGGATGTCTTTCTACCTCCTGGTACATGGAGGGTACTTTTCACATGAGAGATCTATTTCCTGCTGCTAGAGAGACAGAGAGGAGGGTCAAAGTGTTGAGTGTGGGCTAGACTTAGTGATTTGCTTCCAGAGTATATGAAGTAAGAAGAGGGAAAAAAATACTAACTTTAAAGTGGAGAAACCTGACAAACACCACCTTAACCAGGTGATCAAGGTCCACATCACCAGTGATAAGTCATGTCAATAGCATGTACCTTCTAATATAATAGATAAAGTCCTGTTACAAAGCTAACTTTTGAGAGAGACCATGTGTACTTGAAAAGAGTAGGAAGGTTCTTTAGCGGGAGGTATATGTTTCCCTATATGTAAATTTGATAAAGTTTATTAAATGTGTTATTCAAATATTATGTGGCTTGTTTTTCAGCTAGATAAATTGTAATAAGTAATATTAAACTTTATAAATATAATTATTTGTTCATATATATTTCCCCATAGCACTGTTGTTTTTAAATATTTAGGTGCTTGTTATGGAGATATACATACAATCATCATGAATTAATTCATTAAACATATCCTATATTCCAAAAGCTCTTCTTATACTTTACGATTAATTCATTTAATCCTTATAACAACCCCATGAGTTAAAGACTAGTTTTAGCCTTAATAACCTCACTTTTCTTGCACGCACCAATTTTTTCATAACCCAAGAACCTAGCACAGGGCTTTTATATTATTGAATTTTTACATTTCTAAGCTATTATAAAAAAAACAAGTAAACAACTGAGATTATGAAAAAAATCCATGAAAATTAAAATATTATAGAAATGGGTACCATATACAGTCTTCAATTTAGCACCACAGGGCAGCAACGTGATAGTTCTCTTAATACCTTCAGCTCTGTCTAGGTATTGTCAGAGAGATGGTGCAATTCCATTAAAACTAGAATTTAAAAAAATAAAACAATTTCTAATGTATTTAAGAATTCGCATGTAGATTTCTAATATTTTAGCACATCACACATCAGCATCTACTTATTCGTGCTTCTCTAAGCCCAAGGTATCACCATTTAATAGTTCAGTAAACAGTCATACCAGGCCAAAATGTCATTTCTTTGTTTTATCTCAGAGCAGCCACTTTGTAAACTACCTTATTTCAGAGACTTTGGCTAAGATTATCAGCACAAACAAAAATTTCTAAATGTTATTGAGATCATTGTCTTCCAGAAATTATTGCTTTTGAAAATACTATTCAATCAAAGCAAAGTTTAATTTTCCTGACACTTTAAAAATAAACAAATACAATTGCCAAATGCTTTTATTATAATTCCCTGAGGTAAATTAAATGAGTTCCAGGAAGTCATATTTAATGATATAATTGCTTGCTCTATATGCAAAGACATACCCATTGAAAATCACTTCTTAGCAAACAAGACAGTTTTCTTTGAAAATGCAAACTATAGCATGTAAGTGAGGTTTTGGAAAGATTTTCTAATTTCTAATGCATGAAAAACGTTGCATTGTCATTATTATTGCTTTTAATTACTTCATAGTAATTAACATTAGTTTACAGATACTGCACACATAGGAGACTAAACAGAGATCTGGAGGGAAAAAAAATGGCTTAAAGTCCAGCTCACTTGTGACCTAGTCTCGTATCCATTGTCAAGTGACTTTATAAACTGCTCTAAGCTGACATATGTGTTGCTAAAAAATCATGACTTTATACAGATTAACACAATAAAAGCCACAGAGCTCAGAGGAAAATTGGGACTGGGGCACAACGCTCAAAACTTTAGTCAATGACACATTAGAATAAAAAGATAGGAGCCTAATTCAAACAACTGCACAGTTTTACACATATTAAATGGTTAAGAAATACATATGTGGTACAGCAGATATGGCATTTTTCCTTGGGGGAAAAAAACCTTAAATTCTCGTGTGGAAGTAGACATCAAAAGGGCTGCAGCTTTTGTTACTGAAGTAATGGAAGAAGGGTTATTTGAAATCGGAGGGAAAGTTGTAATCCCAGATGTGGATGGGTGTGATTCATAACACATAACGCAGGCAACGAGCTGTTGTAGCTGGTAGATGTTTGAAGGGTGTACATTTTGTGTAGTCTTGCGTGGATCGGTTCAGCTAGGTGCAGTTTTCTGCATACCCCCGGTGTTTCCCATGGATGAAATCACACATAAGCAAAAGCAAATCTACTTTGTCCTCAAATTGTTTCTTAATATATCAATCACGTTGGAATACATTTGGGTTTTCGACTCTGGTATTATAACAGAACTGACTGTAAATGTTAGTTGACTGCAGTGTTATTGAATTTTAGTTTAGGCTGGACTCTAGATTCCCCTAGAAATATTCACTGGCATTAACTGTGGCAGTTAAATCTTGTTTTAGGTCCATGTTTTCATCTCCTGAATTTATAATTCAGAATATTTCTGCTATCGATGTGTGTATATACTCAGTACTCTGCTGTTTTCTTTCTGTTTCTACCCACTGTAGCTTGTTATAACCTCAGAGCAGTGAAGAAAAAATATGTGACTACACAGCAGGGGTATAGATCAGGCAGTCCCCTTAAGTATACTTGGCACGGCTCTATCTTTAAGGAATTCACCCAACCTGTATAATTACACTGCCTCTGCTGGGCAAGAGTTTTTCCTAATACAGCATCAGGGGACTGTATGTTGGTGTAAATCTTCTCCCAGCTTCTTACCAGGTTTACAACCCAGGAATGTCTTTCTTTTAAAGGACTTGGGAGCCATCCCTTTGAAATGTGATTCTCAAGAAAGACAGGGTCCCTTTCTCCCAGTCTCTGTGAGAGGGTAGGAGCCTAACTTCCATACGGAACAATAAGCAAACACAGATGGCCTCATCACATTGATCAGCCTCCCTACTAACCAGCCTCTGGTAATTTTCCACCAGCTCTCCCTAGTGCTTTTTGTTTCAGGGGGTTGAGTTCAATGTCTTTTTCCTATTGCAGTAGTCTTGAATAAAGTTTCCCTTGTGTGCTTACTTTTCTGTGGCAATTTTTCTTTGACATATCCCACTTCCATTATGTGTGAATGAAGGTGCTGAAATAGAAAATGACCAGCCTCTTTACTGCCTGGTCACAGCGATATTTATTAGAGCAAAAATATTGTGTGTGGTGTGTGTGCGTGTAGCAAAGTAGATGATTTTGGGTCTGGATGGAAAGTCATTGTTTGAATTTGTCCCAGAGTCATCCTGTCTGATATATACCAGCTTACTATTACTGGGAGTGGAGCCAGGCTTGGGCTTGAGTGGATTTTTTTTTTTTTTTTTTTTTTGCGGTACGCGGGCCTCTCCCGTTGCGGAGCAGAGGCTCCGGATGCGCAGGCTCAGCGGCCATGGCTCACGGGCCCAGCCGCTCTGCGGCATGTGGGATCTTCCCGGACCGGGGCACGAACCCGTGTCTCCTGCATCGGCATGCGGACTCTCAACCACTGCGCCTCCAGGGAGGCCCTTGAGTGGATATTTTTTATGCACTGCAAAATGACTCAGGTAAATTGTTGCCAGATCATGTTTGCATGTCTTTGAGGGTAGTGGCCTATTTTATTGATTTTTAGATTTCACTCAAACTTCACACTAGATCTTCACTAAACTTTTTAAGTCAATGAATCATGGGAAAATCCCACCTACTGCATCTCATTGGTCAAACTGGAGATTCAAACATTGGACAAAGTATTGATGGATCATATCTCAGAATCAAACTCATTCACTATTGTATGCATCTTCCAATCAAACCAATTGACATTTCCAAACGTCTTTTCTATATGCTTCAACCAAAACACAATCACTCTACCTGCTTATAGAAATCTCAGCTGATCTTGGCCCACATAATTTCTAGTAAATTTAGGGAGTTCATGCTACTTCCCACTCACTTAGTTTACATACTTGTGATAAAAATACTTCAACATTGGGTAGATTAGATGATGATTGATTAATGAGGTTTAATAATTATTTATATTAGGACTGCTCCATGTCTGTGGAAGCTTGTCTTCAAGATGAGCACCATCAATTCCTTCCCTCCTGGGAGGCAAATAGCCCTGGAAGAGGTGACGCCTATTCCTCTTTTTCCCTTGAATCTGTACTAGACTGAGTGGCTTGTTTGGCCGATAGGATATGGGAAGGTGACATGCAACTTTTAAGGTTAGGTCATAAAAAACCTTGCAACTTACCCTTAGGCCTCTTGGATTGTTTGCTCCTGGAATGCTTACTCTGGGAATAGTAGTGGTCAATGCTATGTAACAAATCTGTCCATGCTGTGAGATCTTCAATTTACATGAAAAGGCCAGGTACTTTGAGGTACCATGTGGAGAGAGAAATATGAAGTCTCACCTCTTCTATAAAGCTTCCCTTGAACAGCCCATCTCCTGCTGCTCTCTATTTTTTCTAAATTAAAAAAAAAAAAACAAAAACAAGAAACAACACAACTTTACCATCTGTTCCATCTTTTTGGCAATCACAAATTAGACTTCTCATGTTATTTTTTTTTCCTGTCTGTACCATGTGTAATTTGAATTTCCTCTTGTAAAATCTCCTAAAGTTGGCTGTAAGGTCTCTCTGTGAAATGGTCAGGTATGTAATTACATCAGTCCAAACCTTGTCTTAGGACAGTGCCACGACCATATTATTTTGAATGGATTAAAAGGAGGAAGGATATCTGTAGGAGAAAAATAAAAAATCAAGGAGGTAATTCAACTTTTCACGGGTTAAAATAATCTTGTCTTTCTTATAGTTTGGAAACTTGCAGTCTTAATATTAGGAAATATTAGGTGTGCTTAGTTTGGAGTGGTTGAGTGTCAGTCATTGCAATTTAAAATAACTTTATTGTATTTATGATTGAAATATGACGGTATTTTAATAGAAAATCAGTCTTGGAAAATCAGCTGAAAAGTGATTACTCTTTAACTGGAATTGTTTATAGTCACAGTCCATTTTTTAAAACTATTTCAGGATTCAAACAAATGAGAACAACTTGAAATCAAGAAACTCATTTAGCCATGAAAAAAATAGCTATTTCCCAATGCTAAACAGAAAAGGAAACATTCACTGGTACTGAAGTAGCTTAGGAAGTCACTTTTCTTTAGTAAAAACACAACATAGGAGAAAGATAAACCCTTGTAGTAGGAAAATAATGGATTTATTAACATTTGTATCAAGAGCAAATGTTGATCTATTAACAAAGCAAGCTTGCAGCTTAGATTCATTCACTGAAAAGCTGTTGCCATCTGAGAGCCTTCAGAAAGCCAAGTGCTTGCCAATGACCATGGGATTTGTCCAATCCATCTGCATCTAATTATTTGTCCAAACTAGGTTTTACATTTTCTAAGTAATGCCTCACTTAGAATTTCTCTAGAGGCATTACTCCATTATCTAGTTAATCACACTGTCAGGAAGCTGTTAAAATTTTTGGTAGAAGTCTTCCATTTGCAATTTTTTAAATATAAAGTTTTACTTAGCCAAATAATTCATTTCCCCCTTGACTTTCCAGTCTTTCACAGTGTGAATATATTCCATCTTCTTTACAGCTGAATACATCTGTAAAACTCAGTTTCTTTCCTTTCCCCTCCATTTCACACATTAAATTCCCATGTTTTAATTTTATTTTACTATCATCCGAAAGTAGTGACCCAGCTTATCTTGCAACAAGAGAGCAGATTTCTTTCCTGTAAAATTTTTCATGATCACGATTCTTAGATAGTTGCTTTGCTTTCTTCCCGTAGGTTTGCTGAGGTTGGTTATTCATTTTAATGCAAAATACACTTGTATACAGAAATAAAATTAGTGTATAGCAAAATTAATATCTATTTAAGGATACATGAGCAAAGAAATTATAAAAACCTAAAAAATGGGAGCCTTATTGAAGCACTTAGTTACTAGTTTTAAATAGATTTATTTATAAATATCTATTGGAATAAATAAAAATCAACCCACTTTACTTCCAGTGAAAGATATTAAACTAAGATATATTGGTAGAAAAAAATATCATCTAGAATCAAAACAGTGGATATGTTTTCTTTTTATTTGATGATGTTATCTATTATATTTTTGGTGGCTAAATTACCGTCATTTAAATTTTTTCCCATAATCTCTCATCTCTTTCACTGAAATGTATATGAGCTAATATTAAGGTTAAGCACTGTCTGAATCTTGGATGATCTTATAGCGTAAGTCAACTCTCCTATGGCAGGAAGGACTCCCTGCGCAAGCTGTAGGAAAGTCAATGTCTACTTTTATAAATAATATTGATAATGTAGCCATAAGTCTATCTTTGTATAGTGCTTTAAACTTCTAGAAAAGGGACTTCAACATTATTAGGTTCTTTGAATGTTACAGTGATCAACTGGGTTAATGTTACAATTTCCATTAGTAAATATGAAAATTGAGTCATGGAGAGGCTCAGTGGCTTTGGTCAAAATCCTATATCCAGTAGCAGGCAGAACTGGAATTCAACTGAGGGATCCTCAGTGTTAGCCTAGAGCTTTCTCAATTGTGTCATCTCAATATATTAAATCAAATTATCAAACATAAATAAATATAACATTGTATATACTGCTTGGTGGACTGAAATACAGAATGAACATGTACACACATTTCTTATTTTGGGGATTTTGAGTTTTCTATATCAGATATAAAACTTCAAATTAAGGGTTTTTTTGGTGGTTGTTGTGAAAATAAACTTTATCAAGGTAAAATTTACATAAAACAAAATGCATCTCGATTTAGTGTATATTTTGAAGAGTTTTGAGAAATGTATACAGCCAGGTAACTCCCACCACCATCAACACATAGAACATTTTTTCATCACTCAAAGACGTTCCCTGCGATCCTTCAGTGGTAGGTAAGTTACTTGCAGATCAGTTTCATCCTTTGTGGCTTTTTTAAAGCTTTTCAAGGAGAGATTTGGAATGGATTTTCGAAATGATAGTTTGCCCCAATTACTTACATACTGTCCCCTCCGATAACAATTCAGAATATGCTAAAGGATCATCAAAAGCTCTTCATTCTGGCTGGCTTGTGTTCACAGTATTTTCTTAGAGCTTGCATTATGTGAGGTCTGGGAATTTTGACCTTACAGATACTTTTATTTATCAAGACTCATGGAATTGGGCTCTATAGTTGCATGTCTGAGTACTTACCAAAGAGGTAATGGGTCCTTTATTCAGATTTCTGGAGTTCTTTTTCTGCATAGCTCCTTCTTTTCCAGAAGTCTGCCCCATACAACTCCAGCTGTCTCAGCCTTTTCTATTCCCTATTTAGATTCGTCAACTCTGTGAGGTTGCTGGCTTTCTTTTGGGTTTATGTCTGTTTGTGTTCTTGAAATTGTGCCCAGGCACAAGCCAGACCAATTATAAACCTACCTCACCTGTTTCCCTTCTCTCAGGGACCTCTGTCTTAAGATACCTTCTGTTAATGTTTGGTTTTGTTTTTTGTTTTCTGTATGTTTACAGCAGGAACGTAAATCCAGCCCTTTTTACTTCATGCCTAGAAGCTAAAATTGTGATTTTTTCAATTGAAGTATAATTGATTTACAATATTATATTAGTTTTAGGCATACAGCATAGTGATTCAGTATTTTTACAGATTATACTCCATTAAAAGTTATTATAAGATAATGGCTATAATTCCTTGCATAGGTTATTTTTATACCCCAGTCTAGATCCATGTTAAGAGATATGATTATGGATTTTTTAACCTCTGAAAGAGAAACAGAAATGTGCTGCAGAATTCATGATTCTGTTAAATACTTATTTTTCTGGACAATCAGATCTGTACCAATAATTTCACTTAATTGTCAATCCCTCTGATAGAAAATAAAAGTTATAAGTATCAGGATTGGGAAAGACTAGGAAATGATTCAAATAACCTAGCTGTGTGTAATTCAAAGATGGCCTTGTGATACAAGAAAAAAATTGAAAATCTTCAGTGTAATGCTGTTACTGAATCAGTTGACCAGACCTGTGCCGGGTCTGTGCCAAGACCCTTTGTCTCAGCCAGAGACATTCTTTCTCTGATCAGGTTCATGCAGTAATAACAAAACTGATACTGAGACTGGGACAGCACAAGTTTTATTCAATGGCCAAAGAATGAAGAAGTGGGAAACTATTTTGCAGATCAACTTTTCTGTTCAATTTGGGTGGAGATCTCAAATATCTAGGGGGGTCGAGGTAAAAGGGAGGGAATTGGAAAGAGTGGGAGGAACATTCATGACTTGACTGAGAACAGGGGTGTGGTTTGGACCTGAAACTGATGCAACTCTCCTTTTCAGTCCTTGTATGGGCTTTTCTGCTTGTTGTCATGGCAAAAGTCAACTAGTATGGTGATGCTGGGTGTGTCATTTAGCATGCTAATGCATTACAAAGAGTGTATAATGAGTTTCAAGGTCTACTGGAAGTCAGATCTTCCGCCATCTTGGGTCTACTTGGTTCTAACTAGTTCTTGTTTCTTCCTCTTTTCAGCTTCCTCCTGAAACTTAGTTAAGAGTAATTGGTTTCTATTTGAGGGAAGGGCAGGGCTATGATTCCAGGGAAACAGACTTGGTACCAATGCTATATTCAGAAACACCTCAGAAGAGTTTTTTCAAATTTGTGCAAAGAAAAGAAAATAGAGTTAGAACATCTTAAAACAGTATCCTGGAGTAGTTGAGAGCAGTATGAAGGGATCCGTGTCCTCTATTTGTAAATGTTCACAAACCTAAAAGAAGGGAAGCAGAAAATATAAATTGGAAAGAGGAATTGCCCACTTATAAAATCTCCAAATGTGGCTGAACATTTCAAAGACATTTAGCATATAAACCATTTAGAAATGAAAACTAAATTATGCTTCTTTGGATGAAATAAAATTATCTGATTATGCTAGAAGTAAAGAAAGGTATTAAAAATGTGAAACTTGAAAGTTTAAAAAATAGTAAATGCTTGAAAGGAAATGAACTCTATTTGCCTTGGTTTTCAGAAAACACTCAAAATATTAACAATTTATGACACTCCTTAGTCTCAATATATCATTATATAACTGTTAATTTGTGAACATTATCAAAGGAAACTTCTTTATTCTCTGTGATGCAAACCTTTTAATATTTATATGTGGTGACCTAGTTTAGACATGGAATTTCCAGATAAAATGAGTGTCAGAGAATTTTTAGAAATCCCTTAAATTTCTATAAACCAATTTCTATTATAACCAACCTAGGCATTTTAATATTTACACTATGTATTATTCAAAAATCAGCTATTACTAAAGAATCATAATGAGCAAAAACCCCACAACAATTAGAGAACAGAGTAAATAAAAAAGAGCTATAAAAATGTAGATTGATTCTTCTCAGAATATCATAAACTTTGTTTTTATGTTTATGCAAAGATTAGGACATGTTTTAGGTATGTGAAATCAGCAACGTGGCACACGTAGAGTCCAGAAGGATTCTTAGAATTTCACAAACCTTCCTTTTTACGTATATATATAAACAACATCATACGTCCTAAAGACCCATTGCCTACTATCGCTATCCCTTGGACCAGTAGTGAAGAATTATCCTCCTTTCCTCAGAGCAACTGTAGCTTTGAATACATTTACATTAAACATCTCGTCATCTCGTATGTAGTTCAATATATATTGAAATATATTAACCTTCTCTTTTGTCATATTCCAACACCCATACTGATAAAGGAGATCTGATGATTGTGCTTCTGTAGTTTGAGAAATGTCCATCACAAAACAAATATTTTAGAAATTCCAGTACCAAATTTTCATTAAAAATTTTTTGGATCCTATCTTTATTATTCATGACTAAAGTCTTTGTGCAAAGATGTTTCATGGAACAGAATCCATGAAGGAATTCAAGGATTCCATCACAGGTGCACAAAATTTGCTTTCCAATTCTGAAAAGATCAGATAGGAATTGTCAAGTTGCAAGATCCGTGAGAATATGATCTAACAAAGTTCTGATGGCTGTCTGTTGGTATCAGATAATTTCAAATAGATATTTGGCAAAATACTACATGAGGGACAAATTGGCCATGCTTTGAAACACCAGTGGAGAAATTTTTTTTAGGATGAATTTTCTGTTGTTTTTGTGGATGTTTAGTATATGCTAAAGGAAAAGCCTGAAAGGATCAAACAGTTTCCAACACATATTCCAGAAAAAGACTCAAGAATATTTATAGGAAGACAAAAAAAAAAAAAATCAAGCCACCCAACAAGGTGGAGTTTGCAGTGTCCATCATCTACTGTAAAGTCCCAAGGCATGCAAGGTAGAAAAATGCGACCTATAATGAAAAGCAAAATCATCCCTTTCTGTAGATCCCTATTTTTGTCTGGTATTAATTTCCTTCTGCCTGAAGGAATTCCTTTAACATTTCTTGCAGTTCGGGTCTGATTATTGCCTTTAAATCTTGTTGGGCAGGACCAGGGCAGAATTTAGTCCATGCCTAATTTTGCCCCACAATTGTGGCAAAAGTTTTCTCAGTACTCTGCCTGATACCCTGTGAATTATTAGTATTTCCACTGTGGTTGGTGGGGATAGCATGTATTTTTTCAGCCCTGTGTGAGCTCAAAGAATTGTTGCCTTTAATTTTTCCATGCATTTCTTTTCCCAGTCCCAAGTTGTTTTCTGTTGTGCATCTGCTGATCATTGTTCAGCTAATGATTCAAGGAGAAACTTTCAGATCTCTGGAGTGCTCTGTCTGCAACTCTCTCCTCTCTGGTACTCTGTACTGCGAACTCTTTTATCAGCCTTGATCTCCTCACTCTCCTCTTTATATCCCCTCAAGCCATGGACTCTTTCTGGTTCATTCCTCTCTTGTGCCATGACACGCATCCTCCTCCAGGCAATAAACTGGGGCAAAGAGAGGATTCTTTGTTTATTTATCTCTCAGTTATCATTCTCTTATTGCCTGACGCCCAATGTCTTAAAAACCTTTGTTTTGTGTATTTTGTCTACTGTGTTGATGTTTGGGGCAGGAGGATAAATCTGTCCCATGTTACCCCATCTTGGTAAGGAGTGGAAATCTTAAAAGTAGGCTATTTTTTATATGCTCACATTTTAATATATCTGATTTTTGTGGGTGAGCAAGTAGACATTTTTAATGAAACATAGACTTCACATTAGTATTCTTTCTACCTCTGATATTCATTTATTTACATAAATCCCACTGGCTATGAGGCAATTAGATAGCAGATGGTTCAGTTCAAATCAATTAAATTGAATGGTATGTGCTATGAATAACTGGAGACTATCAAAGTGTGTGTTAAAAGCACTGTTGTTTTAACAACAAACCTTATGATTTTGATACTCCTTGAAAAGCTCAACTTAGGTTCACCTTCAATATTTGTCAAAATTATTAGTCCTAGCATTCTTTTTATATATGAAGTGGCCAGAGAGTCAAATAATACTGTTATTTAGTATTCATCTTATCAAATATTTATTGTCAGCACTTTTGAAGGTATCAAAGATATGTTCTTTTTACAAGCAAGTATTAGTATGTTATTTATTATTATACTTTCATGATTTCTCATGTTTATTCTTGAAAATGAAACAAAAGAAACTATGAAGTATACAGAACTTAATATCTGATCAATGAAAAAGTGTAGAATTCATTAAATAGAATAATTTTATATCTTGTTTCCTCTGTAAGATAGCAAATGCCTCAAGGTTAGGGTCTATATTTTAATTTCCTATTTTCCTCCACTGCATTTAGCGTGATGCTCCTTTACTGATGTGCCTAATATCATTATTATTCTTCAGTTGATTAATAATTAATTTAATCCACTTCAGTAGGTATGCCATGTCTAAATGAAAAACACCTGGAGAAGTAAGTGCTAGGTTGATATTTAAGGCTTCTATTTAACTTCCTTCACAAGCACATTTGTGAAATAGGGACGTTAGCACATACCTGTAGAATTGTAGTGGAATCAATTGACACATGTTTAAAGCTCTTAGTACAGTATCTGGAATAAAATAAGTACTTAATAAATTATAGCTGTTACTTTAATTAACAATCCAGTTACTAATGATAAAATAATGACTAAAGACTACTTATAATTTTTGTTCATCTTTTACAAAAAATGGCACAAACTCTCTACTATATCTCAATATAGGGAATGAGTTCATCAGTTTAATTTTTCCAGCATAGTAAATTTTTGTAAAATCTTTGAACCTTTTCATCTTATCCCACCAGTACCAACTAATAGTAAAATTTTACATATGAGTTTTTCAGAAAAAATATTGACCATCACATAAAATGAAATCATTTTAAAGAAAATAGTTAAAATGCTAATGTCCTACTGTTAGAAGAAATCTGATAATTCAGTATTAAAATAATGCATAAGATATGGATAAAGCAATAAGGCTTGTGTTGATGTAGAGCATATTAAAAGTCAAAAATAAAAATACCAATTATTTAAAAGAAAACAGATTTAACTTCCTTTTAACAACTCAAAAAATATTTAGATGCTATCAAGATAAATGACAGCAATCTCTTCTTTAGGGAAAAAGACTGAGGAGGAGTAGCTATAAATAGAAGGAAAATCAGGGAGGTGGTGTAAAAGAAAGTAAGAATAACAAGTTTCTCAAGAAAAAAGAAAGAGTCAGCAACAGCATTTCTGTAGGAATTCAGGACTTCAAAGGGTGGGTCTCAGGTAATGCTTAGGATTCGCTATGGTCTAGAGATGATGCTGAGTGGAGATCCACCTATACATAGAAATAGAATTTTTCAGTAATATTTCTAAATATTAGCAATGATTTTGATTAAAGTTCATTACAGTCTTAAAACAAAGAACCCAAGTTTTTATATATAAAGCATCCGATAAGATTCTTTCATTTTTCTCTCCATTTCCTCCCCTCTCACTTTGTGGCACCTCCAGCATTGGGGCAGGTGCTCTGGTCCAGCTGTGGCCTGGTGGTGGTGTCTTCTCAAGATGCCCGAAGCTCTTTTTTTTCATGAGACATTTGTATTTATAGCAACCTGTTTCTAGTCCTTTCAGATAATCCTATATATACCAAGTAAGCCTTTTGGAAATTCTCTTATTACCTAGACAAACTGTTTCTCTCAAGATCGTTTGTTTGGTTTATTCATTTTGGTCCTTCTGTTTTATGCTACTAGTTTTCTTTCTGTCTGATCATCTTTAGCTGTCCATTCATAGTTATGCATTAAGGACCAGGTTGATGAATACTTGTAGGAGTCATAGGTTTTCTTAAGTGCTTTTGTAAGTCATTTTCCTCTGGGGGTGTCTCCCTCCAGTGCAACAGTTAACTGTGGTCGTTAGGATGTAAGGATCATTCATGCCAACAGCCTTGCTTCCATATAGGCTGGGTGAGCGGACAGTTTGGAGATTCCTATATTTGCCAAAATAAGGAGCATCTTACTCTGTATGGAGAATATTTTGGTTTATTTAATTCATATAGGGCTACCTGCCTTTGTTGGTTTGTTTGTTTACATCCCCCCCTTTGCATGTGATGAGGTGCAGAGTACACTGAAGTCCAGTCCTTGGGTCTCGGGTGCTGACACTCCCAGTTGGAACACTTCTAAATCCTTCTCTACACTTTAAATGGGAGACTTCATCCTCTCTCTACACAGGGAAGCACAGGAACACTGTCATGTTGTTCTGGATGCATTTGAAAACAAAGCACAGCAACTATTATCTTTACATATTCCTTCTATCTCTTGACTCCAACCCAAGAGCTTTTCTGAGACAACCTAGGGAAAAACTGCTCTGACTCTGATTCTCTCTGCACTGTTTTGGGCTGTGATTTCCTCTACTCTGTTATCTCCAATAAAATGATTTTATGTGTTTTCTAGAAATTCTACTAAAAGTCTGGTCTTCCCGTGACATCCTCTTTTATCTTTTCCAGCACTGCTATTTTAAAAATATATCTTTTCTGTTATTTCATAAAAATATGAGGAAGGAAGGGCAAAAGCTGAGTGTATATAATCAATCACATTGATCTGGAAGCACCCTATTTTGAACCAAGCTTTGTTGAGAACTGCTTATATTATTCTGCATATTATCATCATCTGGGGAATTAAAAATATTCTAGTATTAGGCCCAAGCTCAGATAAATTAAATAAAAACTTCTAGGGTTGGGGATTAGGCATCTCCTTTTTTTCTTTTTTTGCTGCTCCCAGGCAATTTTAATGGACAGCCAAGTTTGACGGATTCTGGTATGCCTCTTCTTCTAATAAATGACAAAACCCTTGGGGAAAGTAACTTAACATTAATTATTTGTGCAGTCAGTGCTTTATACGTAGGCAAATAACGGTTTATTAAATTAGATGAATAGTGCTCCCGAAAGTTCTGAGTGCAGAAATTAAGGGTAATTGTTCATTTTTATTTTATTTTCTTGGGCTTCTGGGAATTAAAAAACATAAAAGTTCCTTAAAATACATCCTCAATTTCCTGTATAAGTAAGTAAACTAAATTAAGTAAAAACCTATTTCCCATGTGATATTATGAAAACTGTCATGAATTTTTATGGTTTATTAATTACACAATGGCATCCCTGCATATGCGTCCAACATTCACACCCATGTGATTTCTCTATTTGTTCTTATCATTGAAATAATTTAATATTTTTATTCGAGATGTGAAAGTTTCAGTCATCAAGGTAGCAATTTCCATAATCATGTATGCCCAGGATTATGTTTGATGAGTTTCCAGAGATTATTTTCTCTCTCGTTTTGCTTCATATGCTAATAACTCGGTTTCGTTTAGTTCATCTGGGATAGTGTGACACAGACTAATGAATAAACTGACTACCCAGTGCAGAGTCTAAGCTTGGGAACTATGAGTCACCAAGCTATAAATATCCTGGGAGCTCCCAGAGAGGTACTGATAAATTACAGTACAGTAAAAAAAAAAAAGACAAAGCTTTTTCTGTAAGATGCTGCCGGATCTTGAGAGTGAGTCAATACCAAGGTTGAGAGTTTTATTTTTTAACCTGAGAAAAGAAATTATGTCTGTGAGATGTAATGTTGAATAAAGTTAATAATAAACCATAAGGTTATTCATGCATTCTCATACTTTAGCTTTGTGTGTACTCTGAGGATCTTTTTGATAATTCAGGTCAGAGAATTTTCCTGTAATTATGCATATTTGATCCAGAGTCTTATTAACTTGACCTGCATTCACGTCTCCCCTTTGAAGGATAAACCCTAAGACTGAACAACTCCCTTGGGGTCTACTGCTGGGTGAGAGATAGGCCATATTGACAATTAAAAAATAATTTCTTTCAATTTGTCTGTGATAACAACTGGTTATTATATAGAGAGTATCATATTTTCACAGCGATGTTTCACAGCAAAAGTGTGAATCAAAAAATTATTTCACCACTGGAGTTCCCTTTAAAACATTTTTAAATTGTGGTAAAATACACATAACATAAAATTTACCATCCTAACCATTTTTTAGTGTAGAGTTCAGGAGTGTTAAGTATATTCACACTGTCGTGCAGCCGAGCTCCAGAACTTTTCATCTTGTAAAACTTAAATTCTATACCCATTAAACAAACTCGCCATTTTTCACTGCCCCAGGCAATCACCACGTTACTTTTTGTGTCTATGAATTTGACTATTCTAGATATCTTACGTAAGTAAAATCATACAGCATTTGTCTTTGTGACTGGCTTATTTCTTTAAATGTAATGTCCACAAGGTTTATTAATGTTGTAGCAAATGTCAGAATTTCCTTTTAAGGCTGAATATATTTTATTGTATGTATATACCACATTTTGTTTATCCATTCATCCATCAATGGACACTTGGGTTGCTTCCATCTTTCGGCTACTGTGAATGATGCTGCTATGAATATGGGTTGGAGCTCCTTTTAAAAACATATTCTGACCTTTCTAAATCACTTCTCTTATCTGAGCTGATTATAAGGATTCCTGAGTTTCATCCAAAATCTGACAAATCAGAAGGTCTTAGGAGGGATTCTGGGGTATCACTTAAAAAAATTGCTGCATCTGGTTATTTTGATAATTAGGAGATTTGGGAACATAATTATAGCTACCTTGTATCCTCATAATTGAGATTATTTAAAGTTTTATCTTAATCACTCACTCTCTACTCCTCTGATAAACGATTATCTGGGGCTTTTCCTGAGAGAGAACCAGTCTGTCTTTGTTTATGGCAGCCCAGCCTTGGAACCCCAGTGGGCTTTAGTGAGAGTCAGACATAAAAACCAGAGCTTGCTTTCCTGGCTTTGTTTGCAGCTATGATATGAATGCATGAGTTAAAGCTCAGCCAGTCAGATGCAGTGTACTCTTAGGGAGGTAGAACCAGAAAAGAAGATGAGGATCAGTGGTGGCAACAGTGCTTGTGACAGCATCCTGTGTCTCATGCTAGTGGCGTTAGTAGTGCAAGTTGGAGGCATTTAGCTGCAGTGTTCTCTTCTTGAGTTGAGCTCTGCAGCCTAATTTTGAGCAATATTACTGTCTGAATATACCCAGATATGGCCCACCCTTCTGGGTAATTTGTGAACTACCTAATACCCCTTAAACAAATTTCTCTTCTGCTTAAATCAGCTGTAATTGGTTTTTCTTGATTGCAACTAAGAACACAGACTGACACTATGGGCTTAATCTTACTAATGAGAAAGAAATGAAATGTTAAGGGTGTGAAGGAGCTATAACTCTTCTATTTCCCTGAGATGGTTGTTGAGAAAAGATATTATGGGATTCTACAGAGGAGATAAATAGTTTTCAGAAGCATGAAGAAGGCAAGTTGCCAAGTAAGGTAAACATGAGTGGTAAGTGTGCTAGAATGTGTTAATGAGGGAGGGCATTTTCTCCAGAAGAGAAAAACAATACATCAGTCTGCTTACAATTTATGGCACAATTTAATCTTGCCTTTTGCTCATTTGGTTACTGTCATTTCTGCCTTTTGATTTGCTTGAATTTAATTGTTTTAAAAAGATTTGCCATTGTACCAGATTGTTCTGAGGTTAATAGTTTAAGAGCTATCTCCAATGTACAACAAATGATAGCCTAGTGCAGAATGTGACAGACAATAATGTTGCAATGCCTGAAAAAAAAGTGAAACGATCTGTGACAGATTGTACTATATCTTTCAGAGATAATCATAGTACTTCATATTTGCAAATACTCTGCAGTTTTCAATATATCATCATATCTGAGGCCCATTCCATCAAACACAGACCTCTTAATTTTATTTTACTCATTTTGACGGAAATCTCTGTCAGGCTAGATACAAATTACTTACACAGGAAAATATTGGACATAAGTACAAGCTTTTACTATAACTTTGCATTATTATTGTGAATGTGGATGAGGAAATAATTCCAGAAACATTTATTTCAACTTAACTTAAAGAGCACCTTTGCGTGCCTAGCATTATTATAGGTAGAAGGATACAAAAATAAATAAGACATGGTCCTTGGCTTCAAGAAGCAAGAGGCTGACACGAGGCAGTAGATTATTAAACTTCAATAAAATAAGTATGATGAAGAGGTTTAATATCAAGTGCAGTGACTATACTGTACCAGCTTTTTCAGGGTTATTGGGAGGACCAAGTTTGAAACGGCAAGGTTCAGTGCAGAGGGCGGTTAGGATAATAATCAGAAATCTGCTTCTGCTGATGCAGAAAATAGTCACATGGATGAAAGTGCATGGGGTTGTGGAGTGAAGTAGAAGGAGCAGTGGTCTTGGGAAGAGAAAAACTTGGGTTCAAACCAACCCAAGGGAACTTCTGATATTTATGAACTGTATGACTGTGGGCAAGCATCCTGATTTTTCTGAATTTCTGTTTCATAGTTGGCAAAGCTTGAATAATACCTACTTTGAAAGGTCACATCGAAAGTTAGGGGAATATTGGATACTCAATTAGAATGGAATTTCAATTATTTTATAAAGGATTCATTCAAGTTTATATGATTCTGTGACAAAATTAGTCTATCACAGTGCCTGGTGCATAATCATTGCTCAATACATATTTGTTAAGTGGCAAATAAATGAATATACTTGAGTCTATCTTTGAGATAGGTAGGACAGGTATTATTATCTTAGACATTTATTGATCGTGCTAAAGTCATATTTAATGTAGATAATACAAAACAAACTTACATATTAATTAATTAGTTAATTAATTTTTTTTGCCGTGCCGCAGCACCATGTGGGATCTTAGTCCTGACAAGGGATTGAACCTGCACCCTTGGGCAGTAGAAGCACGGATTCTTAACCACTGGACCTCTGGGGAAGTCCCAACGTATCAGTCAATTTAAAACTAATAAAACTAATGGCATTCTGTACAAAAAAGAGCTTAATCTCTAAATTATTCTCATAAATTATATATTCTAGGTTATTTTCTATTTATACACAGACAATATTCAAACAAAGAAAACTTTATGTGGAAAAAACAGCTTTTGGCCAGTGGTAAGGGCCATTATTGTTAAATTTTAAAAAATCTGAAGTGAATTAGTAAATGTCTTCTATGGGAAAATCTTATTTAACTACAGAGATGCATTTTCTGAATATTTATATATGAATTTGAAATATAGGAGCAGTTCCTTTCATAGAGAGGACAGCCATCATTTTATTACAAATCCATTAATTTAAATCAAATTTTAAAAATACCCAAATGCCTTTTGGGAATGGAAAGTTCAAGTATAAATGGTCTTTGATTTTCTGAATTATGTTCAAGAGAATAAGAAAGTATATAGATTATTAACACTCTAAGCATCTACTTAAGAGCTATGTCAATTCACATGTATGCTGTCTCCAACTTACCACTGTATCTCCAGTTTTGTTACAATGTGAGTCACTTTTAATGGTTAAAAGAAAGACTTGGATAGGAAAGGCAATGGGCAGACATAGTGGAATATTCAGATACTTAAAAGATAGTGTGGTGTACAGAGTGAGCTGAATTAGTAAGATCAGATACTATGCCACCTGCATAACATACCAAGGCAGAGTAGGGACAAGAGTGAGAGCCAGATTTCTGAAGTAAGTCTGGTAGGAAGTCTGAAATGGGCTTCCAAGGAGCAAGGCAGCAGGAACCTTTGTAACAGAGCTGAGCACATTTGAATAGATAGCATTTTTACTGGTCATCAGTCTCTGAGGAGCCACAGACCTGCCCTCATGCTTGTGATTCTTCTTCCCTTCCAGAATGTATTCATGTTATCTGGACAATTACCAATATAATCTGTTCCAAGTTCTTTGAATCTTTGATCTTTCTCTCTTGGCGAACAGCATTGTTATATGTGGAAGATGGGTTCCTGTATTAGGCTTATATAATCATATAAGCAACACCACCGATGCACTAGGCCATCCATCAAATGCTAATTTCCCTTCTTTTTGAAGCCTTTGTCCACAACTACCTGAGGTCCAGAATGTTTCTATCATCTTACTTATGGAAAGCCTGTTGGTCTGTCTCGCTTCAAGGTCAATGTCCTGTCTTTACAATCCTGATTTGATTCCCTTAGGAAACTCTGCCATTGGCCTTATTTATGTTTCCATAGGAGTCTGTGTTCCATTTATCACACAAAACCAATCATCTTTTATTATGGATATAGTGAACTATTAGGGGAAGGAGAAAATACTAACTGCATAACTTTTTTTTTTTTTTTTTTTTGGGAAAACCCGTGTCCCCTGCATCGGCAGGCGGACTCTCAACCACTGCGCCACCAGGGAAGCCCTGCATAACTATTTTTTAGGCTGTTGCTATGAGTCTACTTACTTGAGGATGGCATGAAGGAAACAGTTATGAAAATTTTAGTTGTTCAGGAGACTGGGATTAAAATTCTTTAACAAAAAGAGATGGGTAAAAATCATCACCCAAGCTCTAGAAGAATGCCCTCAGTGGGCAGACAACTCTCACTGAGAAAGTGAGGTATCACGTGGAAGGTCTGTCCTGGAGACAGTGTGCAGTGCAGTGTGTCCTCTGACATAAGCTCCTCAGCCACTGTCCCTTAACCCTGTGTTACTTATTCACCACTCATATATTTTCTTGTCTATTTCTTTATTAATTTATTAATATTTTGTATCATTCTCAGTGTTACATGAGCTCCATATAGTCAGGAATCGTTTCTCATTCACCGTGATCTTTCCAGAACCCATAAAAATATCTGGCATGTAGTCAATGTTGGTTGAACCAGAGAATAAATGAGTGAATGAATGAGCAACACTAAAATTTTGCAAGGAAATGGGAAAAAAATTGGGGGGCCTAGGGTTTCCAGGACTTTTCTGATTAGGATTTATAATGAAAATTTCTTTCATTACAAATACAGTTATTGCCAGTAGTCCTTGAATTTCTTTTCCAGGTTTGTTCCCTTTCCTTTGAGGGAGAGTGGCAGGTATTGTTCCTGGCATCAGCAACTGATTCCTTATTAAACCACAAATGATGTGGATGAAGTATGTTACTCATTGTCTTACTCTAAGAAACGTTTGATATCTTGATGTTCACATACCTCTACAATGCTGTGGATTCTTGAGTTACAACCCAGCAGGTGAAATAAGCTAACATCATAACCTAGAAACTGATTCTGTTTATCTTCCTTTTTATGCCTCACACAGACAACACTCAATAAATGTTGAAAGAATAAATAAAATGGACTAAATTATTCAACTACACATACCCATCATCTATAATACCAGTTCCCAAGGAAATGCATTGAAAGAGATTTTGTACTACAGAAGCATACCTTTTTGACCTTGACATGTGGCAGCACCTTCCTACCTATAGCAGTGGTTGTTCTCGGGTTAGTGAGAGGTGAGGAATGTTCACTCCATGTCAGCTGGGAGAAAGGTGGTGCAGGGTCTTGTTACTCAAGGTGTGGTCTGCATCACCTGTGAGTTTATTGGAAATGCAGAATGTAGGCTCTGTTCTAGGACTTTTCAGTTAGAATCCTCGTTTTTATCAAGATCCTCAGGTGACTTGTGTGCACATTACGATTTGAAAAGCAGTAGTTTATTGGAGGTAGGTCAACGATTATGTTACCCTCAGACATCAATAATGTCTTAAATATCTACATCTGTATAAGACCTTCTAGATAGCTATATATTGGTAGACAATAAAGTTCCTCTTCCATTACACTGAAGAGTATAACCTCCTCTAAAATCCTATTTGTATATTCATCAGTTTCCAGAAAACATACTCAATGCAGTGTTTTGAATTAATCAATTCAGCGTTTACGATGAAATATGCAGTCTCAATAAAGCATGATAAACAGCTGCTGCCTTTCACGTCTGCCTCCATCAAGAGGGAGTTAGAAATACTCACCGGAAGCTCATCACTTCTCTGCTTCTTGCCAAAAATGTCCTTGGCACAACTTCCCAGTTCAAAGAAGCACTGCATTTTACATCTAGAAACATCTGCTTTAACCTGTGCTTCAAACAAATGGGAACATAAACGTCTTTCATTGAGCTTCCACTTCTTGACGCTTCTGTAGTGTCTGGGTCACAGAATTGCCATCACATGGTAGAATGATGTGATCTGTAGGGTGTTTCACAGTTAAATTGTAACAGTGTCCAAAGAGTAAAATAGATAAAATGTGCCATGGAAATTCAAGGAAGAAATTTGTGTTTTTTTCATAATTTCATTTCTTTTTTTATTGAAGTTTAGTTGATTTACAATATTATATTAGTTTCAGGTATACAACATAGTGATTCTATATTTTTATAGATTATACTCCATTTAAACTTATTACAAAACAGTGGCTATATTTCCCTGTGCTGTACAGTATATCTTCTTAAAAAAACCTTTTAATTCATTAATTTATTTGTTTATTAGGCTTAAAATGTATTTTAATAAGTTGATGTTTCATTACTTCATTTCTCAGAAAAACTCCAAAGGTATCACAGACAAATCAAACATGGTACACCAATAAAACATGCACAGCATAACTACCTAAGATTGGCAAAGCTAGGAGCTACTGTCTGACCTTCAGCATACAGCAACCCTGTTCTCAAGATGGTACTAGGCCTATCAGGAAAAGCTGTGAACAGCAACATCATAGACACAAAAGGGTCATTTCTGGGTTGTCCTTACCCGAGAACAAGATGGAGGCAAGTTTAACACAAGATTTTTTAAAGATATACTAAATGAAAATCTCCAAGAGAAAATGTCTTCCTTAGGACACGAAGAGGTAATTATATCGGATATAACAGAAGTTCATTCTCTAAGTCTGTGAGTCTGTTTCTGTTTTGTAGATAAGTTCATTATCATATTTTTTAGATTCTGCATATAAGTGATACCATACGATATTTGTCTTTCTCTGTCCAACTTACTTCACTTAGTATGATAATCTCCAGGTCCATCCATGTTGCTGCAAATGACATTATTTCATTCTCAAAGAAGAAATTTGGATTGCTTGGATAGTCAGACAAACTATGTAGAGAAGGTGAATGTCCGACCTGGCACTGAGGGATGAAGAGAGATTGGATAGTGGACAGAAAAGGGTAAGGCATTTCAGAGAGCAATGATGATGAAGATATGAATAGAGAAGTGAACCAAGCAAGGTGGATTAATGAGGAAATGTGTGCACAGAGTGTGATGACAGGACTCACAATTAGAAATATTGACCAAGACAGATTGGTCCAAGCTGAATTTGACTATTCCCTGTAGTAAATAAAGATGCTTTAAGTAAGTAACAAAATGAAAAAAAAAAAAAACCTAGTGTTTTAGGAAGAAAGGTTAATCAAGCAAAGGTATGCAGCTTGCAAATCTAGTTCTAATGTCAGTATTGTAATGCTGGGTCTTAATAAATGATTGCTGAATAGCAAACGAACAAATATAGTTATTCATGTAATTTTCAGGAAAGAAAATTAGTTTCTGAAGTGAATTAACTCTTCTGCAATTTGTTTCTGTGTATCCCAGTTTTCAAAAGGGCAGTAAAGAATTGATAGAAAGTCATCAACAGAGGCAACAAATGCAAATGCAGGATATACACATTTGTCTGAACATGGCTGTAAGTGGGATTCTACAGAATTTTTCCCTTTATATATATTTCTGGATTTCAAGTGCTTTCACAGATGCCTCTCATTCTTTTGGGAATGAGGATTTCCAGGTCATTGAAAAAATTCCTTTGTCATTATTTGTTCTGAATATACTACCCTGGTGGCTCCTTCTAACTATTATAAAAATTGGCAAGAACCTATCTGCCCATAAGGTTCAACTATTTGTTTACAATCCAAGGCATCTTTGAGTGATAACCAAAAGGGTGAATCAAAAGCCACTTACCCAGGACCAGTTTCTTGGACTATCTTCTCTCTTGCATTCCCTACCCCTAAAAGCCCAGGCTTCAAGACTACCTGAGGCATTTTCCAGCAGTCAGTATGGTAATTTCTCTATAGATGTTGATAGAACTGCTACACAATCATCATGTCGAAATTCCCATGTGAAACATTCTTCTGTAGAATGGTCATGGTGATGCAGACACTTCCCGGAGCAGCATAAATGTTCTTGGAGGGTACGTACTTGACAGACGGTGTGTGTTTCCAACCAAAAAGAATAGAAGGTGACTTGTGGGCTACTAGCCACAAAACAGTGATAGGTTGCTTTGATAGAATTCTAGAGTGAAAAAGGAGGCTTTTCTCTGTTGGGGCATCTCTTCTGTCTGTCAGAGGAAAAAGAGGGCTTAATCCATGAAATCCAAGTTTTGCTTCATTTCTACAACTTGACATTATGGTAAACTAACAAAAGAGGAGCTGGTGCAGCAGAATGCAGAAAACTGCTTTGATATCCTACTCCATCATGTCCACATAGAACTATCCAGAAAGCAGGCTTCTAATCAAGAAGAGTTAGAGATTGAAAAAATTGTTGGGTGGGGCAGTGAAAAGTATAATGTCACAACCCAGTTACATTTCTTAAATTACCTGAATCATTAAATGTTGAACTATTAGAAAAGAAATAGTTGAGATCAATCATCAACTCAATCACTCTAAACTATTTTGAGCACCTACAATAAATTGGAAACAGTTCAGTTAACTTACTTTCATTTGTTTTGTATACTCAGTGATAGTATATGCTCTTTTAGTGTAGAGATTATACCCATTAATATGATTTGTCCACTGAAAGCACACAATACAGACAAGATGAGCAAGGGCTGAATCTATCCCTCCAAAGGTAAGAGGAAGACTGGGATTCCTCTCACTGCTAAATTGTGGTCCCTTTTAGGCCACTCTGAAAGGAGCTGAATCTTAAAAATTAAACAAAAACAGACTGAAAAGGGATTTTAGAGGCTCCCTAGAACAACTTTCTGTTTAATTCATGGATCTCCTCATGTTCTAAATCTATGCATGCTGACTTGTAATGTAGTTCTCACAAGCCTGACCCCATGCTTGGTTAAAACATGAGGTAATTTATGTAGTGGAATCTGAGAAGATCCTAAAAGTTGCCTCTTCAGGATACAGATGTATTGAGCTGATTGAGAGCTTTTAATTTCTGGACACAGAGCCATTGGCTAAATGAGAGAAGAAAGAAGAGAATGAACCTGTACCATCTACTGATTCCTAGAATCAGTGAATCTCCTCTTGTGTAAATTGAGGGATTTGGCTAAAAGACAATTAAATATTAACTTGCCTGCACATTAGAATCATATGGAGGGCTTTAAATATATACCAAGGTTTAGTCACTATTCCCAGATGTTTTAATTTAACTGCTCTGCGATGCTCCTGGAGCTCTTTAGGTGGTTCTAATATGACATGAGAGTTGAGAACTACTATGAGGGATCCTCAAGGTGGTATCCAGTTCTAACATTCCAAGAATCTGGAGGACAATAGGTCTGGTAAATTCCCAAGATTGAGTCACTGTAGCTTTAATCATTGTTACTCTAGTGAGGAATCCCACATGCCATCCAATGCAATAATTCACTCTCTGAAGCTCTAGCTATGGGGAATTTATGACCTTTCCAGTGAGCTGAAATGGCTTCCCAAAAGACAATATCATGCCCTTTGTTGATTTCAAATTTCACCATGGATTGAGTCCCTGAGTATTTCTTCCAATTTTAGCAAATATTACAATAATTGTAAAGATTATACAGAAAGGAATTATTTGTCAAAAGTTAGATGAAATTAGCTCCCATTTGATAAGAATTGATTATTTCTCAAAAGTTGGATGAAATTAGCTCCTGTCTACAATATTCTTCCCATGAGGAGATTGAGAAATATTTGTTGGTGGAAAATTCTATAAAGATAACTCTTTTATAGCATCTATAAATCCTTGCAAAAACACTACAAGTGGTAAAATAATTTCAGTGGGTTACTGTTGCATGAAGATATTAGTCAGACTTATAAAACCACTGTTCGCCATGAAAGATGGTTATAAATGTGTTTTGCTGTAAATTGCTGAGGAAATATAAAAGTGTATTATTATTTTGGATTCTGTTTATTGGAAACATTTTGGGAACTGGAAATTTAATTAGCTGGCTGACTGGATTTAAAAGCGACTGGCAAGAGCCATCCTTCCCAAATTGCAGTTTCAAAAAGCTCCAGTTGGATCTAAGGGTTTAGCCTGAGGATTTGTCCTTGATTGAATTTGTAGGACAAAGGTTCATAGATTTTTTTTTCATTGTTGATCCCCATATTTTACTGTAGTTAATCATATTTTACTGTAGTTAAGTCTAGAGCTGAATTGAGAATTTACACTCATTTATTGGTTTTGAAGAGCTGTGGGACTCTGCCATGTGAGGCCTAGCATAGAGGAGCTTCAGTTTGGAATAGGTTAAATGTTTTGCACAGGTAGACATTTCCTGCAGTTTCATTACCCTGTTGTCCTATGAGGGACTGCACTCTTAGGAGAATCTGGAACAATTCTCTCCTAGGCTTGAACGGTAACGAAAATGTTGACAGGACAAGCTAGAGCAAGGAGCACTAGGAGAAGAGGAGAAAGGACTTAGGTAATGGGAACAGCATTCTGGAGCCAGTCTTGGCTCTGTACTCAGCACAATACCTGGCACCCAGTTGTTACTATTTGTTATTGTCATTGTGTGCTTCTTCTGTGTTGCGTATTGAGCTATGTACTTTCCTTATGTTATCTCATTTATCCTTCATCACAAGTATGTGAGGGCTCCTAGCACCTCTTCAGGCCCAAGTACCATATATTTGTCCTGAGACACCCTTCTTTAGAGGGTCTGCCCTGGATTTCCTCTAGCAGTGTTTTTCTTCTAGAAAAGGAGACATGTCCACCAGGAGTGATACTCCTTTCTAGACCATGTTCTAGGTCTTTGGGGCTGTGGTATGCCCTGTCCAAATGGTCTTGAGCGCACTTCTGAAGAGAGTGCAGGCCTCCTTCTCAAAGGTAGATCACAACCTACAAAAACAAAACCTGAAAGGAGGCAGCCCAGGACTGGTATGGGGCTCCATGTTGCGAGAAAACCAGATATCGTCTATCTTCTTGCTTTGTCATCTTCAACTTATTGCTTCCACCTCATAGTTCAAAAGGGCTACCGAAGCGCCAAACATCATATTCTCC
Organism: Neophocaena asiaeorientalis asiaeorientalis; assembly: GCF_003031525.2. Lineage (NCBI taxonomy): Eukaryota > Metazoa > Chordata > Mammalia > Artiodactyla > Phocoenidae > Neophocaena > Neophocaena asiaeorientalis. Next base: position 13,730,455 of record NW_020175393.1, read on the forward strand.
TTTCAGCCAGAAAGGAGAAGGAAAAAATGAAAAAGCCCATCTTCTACCTTCAAGGGCACTTAAAATGCTCTCCTTACATACCATTAGCCACAGTGTGTGTGTGTGTGTGTGTGTGTGTGTGTGTGTGTGTGTGTGTGTGTGTGTGTGTGTGTGTGTGTACACCTGAGAGAGAAAGATCAATTGAGGGATTGAGAGAGAGAGAGAGACGAGGTCTTGTTAAAGGCATGGTTATTTGGTATTGTGTGGGACATTTATTGAAATTACCGACAAATTAGTTTAATTTTGATACTTTCATTTTACACTGTTCTGTTTGTCATGTTTTACTTCTTTTTCCCTCAGAGTGATTACTTTTTATTTTTTTCTTGCATGGCTTTTTTCCTAAAGTGCTTATGTTTTTCTCTCTACTCCATTTTAGGGTTTATATTCTTTTAGTAGTTACCCTCAACATTTAAATGGATATTTAATAAGGCCAATCTCTTTGCATACCACTGGAGTAAAATAAGGATGTAGGATGGCTTTAACTCTAAGTATTCCCTTTTCTCTCTGAGGCAGAAACAAACAAACAAACTGAACAAATTGACAGGCAGAAAACTAGAGCTAGAATCAGTGAAAGAAGGGAAAGGGCTTAAGTAATAGGAGAGAATGACATTCAGGAACCTGGATACTTGAAACATTACAGGCAATTGTTATCTGATATTTTAAGTCAGGCTTGTTATAAGCCAAATCTAATTATTACTGTTTTTTACACCATTAATTTATCTTTAAATGTACAGGCATGATTATTCTCTTTGCTCACCAGTATCCTTTCCATTTCAGATCTTCTTTCCGGAATTATTTTTTTTCTTCTTCTCTTAGGTCATTCAGAAGCTCTTTATGAGAGTTTTTGTTTATCTGAAAATGTCTTTACTTGCTTTCATTCTTGAAAATAGATTTCCTGAATAACCAGTAAAATTAGATACATTTTCTCTCTGAATTTTGAAGATATAATTAACTCTTTATTGCTACATTACTTCTCTTTAGAATTTGTCATTCTAATCATCATGGCTTTGCTAATTTTTTTTTTTAATGGCTGCTCTTAAGATCTTTGTACGTTGCAGTTTCACCATGATTTGTTTAGATAGGAATTCTTCTAATGTACGTTGTTTGGAAATCTTTGTTTCCCAAATGTCATATTTATCATTTTACTCAATACTAGAAAACTCAGATATTACCTCTCTAAATATTGCTTTTATATATTTTTAAAAAATTATTTTGTCCTGGTATCTATGTAAAACATATTTTGGATCTTCTCACTTTATCCTCCATGCCTCTTACTTTTTCTTTCATATTTTTTATTTCTTTATCTCTGCAGCATTTTGTGTGATTTCTTCTGATCTTTCTCCCATTTATCAACTCTCTTCAGCTCTTTCAAACCACTGCTCAACAGCTCATTAAACTGTTAATTTTCGTAATATTTATTTTTTCCAATAATTTCTCTCTAATCCTTTATTAAATATATCTAATGTCCTCCTCTACATTCTGGCCGTCTTTTTTCCTAGTATATTTTCAATTCTTTCTCATTTCCTTAAATTTATTAAGCTTATCTCTTTAGTGTTCATTTTTAAACATTTTCAGTACCTGATTTTTTATAATTCTGATATTATTGTTTCTTTTTATTCTCATTTGTGGTAACTTGCTTTCCTTTGTGTTTGGCATGATTTTTTATTGAGATCTCATATTTGTTGACTTGTGTGTTGGGTATAGATTTTTCCTGGGAGAATTATGGATTGCATGTAAATAGACTTAGGTCCAATATAAATTGCAATTCTTGACTTATACATTTTAAACTGAATACGTATGGTAGATTCAGACACAAAATATTTGAAAGCTAGCCTTTGACTACATAGTCTAAATGAAGGTTTTGTTTACAGAAAGTCTCTACTTAGTGCCAAAGCCGAGTTAAACATGATACTTCACGAGCTTTACTGTTTGCCTCTATAGGGTGGCTTTTTCTGTTGTAGTCATTCATTGGGCTGCACCACCCTGCCACCCCCAGCCCCAACTCAACACACACAGGCCTGCAAACCCTGTACTTGCCCAGCCTCAAGACCAAAGAAAGAGCCCCGAGTCAGTGACAGAGGCAGCAATAGTTTAATGGATGGGGGATCTTTCATGTCTGAAGCAAGGTCCTGAAGTGACACCTACCATGTGCAGCAGATGGCAGGCAGGACATGCCAGTAGTGCTAGCTTAAATTCATGATCCTTGCTCCCTGATTATGTCCAACTTGAGCTTTTTCCTTTACTTTCTGCAAGGTCATCTAGTTATTTGAGAGAGCATTTTGAGTTATTGTATCAATCTTTGTTAAATTTTCCATAGCAGGAGAATTTTGCAATTTCTAGGCCATAATAATTTTGCAAGCACAAGACTCATATTAATCCATAGAAAATTGCTCTATTCTCAGTAGGACTACTAGTAGTAGTCTAATACTAATAGATAATTAGTATTAGACTAATAGATTAGTCTATTAGTCTAATAGATAATTCAACATATCATCAAACAGATAAAATTCCATGATTTTCAGGATGCTTATGTTACACAAGAGAATCAGGCAATGATTTTAGGTGCGATTAGGTGACCCTCACAATATGATTGTGATAAAAACCCATCAGAAACCAGGCTACCTGGACTCAAATCCTTGTTCTTTCACTTGGTAGCTGTGTGATCTTTGGTGAACTGGTTAATATCTTTGAGGCCAAATTTTCTCCTCTTTCAAAAAAGAATGGTATTAATAACTACCTCATAAGTTTTCTCTGAAGGTGAATATATCAGTACATGTAAAACAGAAAGTCCTTAGCACATGGTAAGGCTTAAAAAAATCTAGTTATTATTGTCATGGTAGATGTTGGGGGTACCAGTTAGTAAACTGCAAACTAATTACATGATCAAGAGGATAAGAAAACTAATGATAGTGATATTTTTTAAACTTCAGGCTTATATATTTTTATCCTTTACTTTAAATGAGCTTCATTGCTCATTTCAACAAATGAACAACAACAACAAAATATTTAAGGGTTTTTAAAATAGGACTTGAGTTAAAGCATTCACTTTAAATATGCCTCCAAGCAAGTACCTAAGAAATTGATCTTAAAACGTATGTAGGTTTAATTTATGTTTTAGTTAAATGATATCCCAAAACTATGAACCTGACTTTTAATCGTGTTGCCTTACTTTAGGTATATTTAACATTCAAAAATGGTTTTGACACAAATTTGATTATCATTTTGGAAAAACCTAGTTTCTAACAAAAGGCTGCTGCTATTAGAATGTTTTTTGTTTATATTTATTCATGTCCTTTTAAAAATATTAACATTTTACAGGCAAAGAAAAGGTCTTAGCTCTAGTATTTTGAAAGTAGGTATTTTCAGCTATAAATATGTTGTTAAAATTGTATTTAATCTTTTTTTCAACCTGCAGAAAAGAAACAGCCTGAATTAATATAAGTCCTTGTAAAAATACACACCCGGGTTACTGAGAAAGAATTTAAATTCCTTCCCTTACCCTCTGGAGGAATAGGTAATGTAGCATTTTTTCCCCAGGGCACTTTAGTACATTTGTGCTTGAAACTTCATTAAAGAGGTCACCAGAGAAGGGATTTTGTTTTGTGATAGGATCTCTGGAAATAAGACAACCCCTTCCTTAATCTGGAATACACAATTTACTTTTTTATATGCCTATTCCTCAAGGCTGATATTGTGTTTTAGACCTATATGAATCTTGAATTCTTCATATCAGATATGATTTTTGTTAAAGAACAAAAAATTCAAGCAAATAAATTTGAAGATATAATTGGCTTCATGAGGTGATTCATGTATCAGGGAGCATCCCTTCTAGCAACTAGAAGGGCCCTCCAAGGAGTTATACAAAATGAAATGTCTTTATAGACAGAGGAAACCTTGCTTTCAGGCAAGGGTTTTTTAAAAAGAGCGTGAGGGAGAGCATCTCAGGATGTGTGATCAGATCATGCACAATTCTCTGATTGGTTGGTGGTGAGGAAACAGGATGACATTTCGGGAATCTCAATCATCAACCTTCTGGTTCCAGCCCATCTAGGGTCTACTGGTGGTCAGCATGCAGTTAATGTCCTCCACCTGATGGGGGTTTTGGTATCTGCAAAACAACTCAAAGATATAATTCAGGATATTATCTATAGCCCTTGAAAGAAACTAAAGGTCCTTAACTTTGTTTTATGGCTAAACTCTTATTATTTTGTCTTGCTTGAATGTTTTCCTTTGTTTCTGCATTTTCTCACTTCTCTGTTTAAATTTGCTTGGAACTAGGGCAAGGCCTAGGAGGCTAAAGCTTTTCTCCAAACTAGGAGGTGGGGGACATGAGGAGGGGGGCTGTCTCTCCCTAGGAAGGCCTTATGATGTCCTGCTCAGTTTCAATAACACCATTTTTCAAATAGAGAAAGATCTCTCTTCCCTTCCCTACCCCTGGATATTTCCGATGGGAATCACAGATTTTTCTCACTATTATTATTTAAAAAGTATCATTTTAAGTTATTAACAACCCAACCCCCCAAAAATGAAACTTTATCTTTTCTTCGAGTTTTAAGCTTGTCCTTTCCACTGAATCTCCCTACCTGTTTTGCATTAAGGAACAGGACCTCTAACAGCCACAAAGATCTTTTGTAGGAATTTTATTTCTCAGTAAATGCTTTTCAAAGCCACGTTTCCTGCATTGATTACTTGAGATGCATTGACTACAGTTCTACAAAATGTTTTGGGCTCCCTGTTAACAAGTCCTGCATGAATGTGTTCTTAGGATGTGTAATTACCTAACACCTTTTGTTTTCTTTTATCATTCCAACTCAGGCAAAGTCCCTTTTAATATCTTTTTACATTTATTAATGCAAAAATATTTATACTCAGCTAATATTCCAGACACTGTGCCAAGACCTGGTGACATTTATGTAATTCAGAGTTAAGGAAGGGTAAGATGAATTATATTAATTGAATAATAATTTATTTTTAAAAATAAACCAATAGGAGGATAGGATGAATTAGAATCTAATAACATTCATTTGGGGGAAGATTTGGTTTTATTTCACTTGGTGTCAGTTTTTTTTTTTAATATGTAAGAAATTACTACCGTCTAATCTTCACATCCATTCAAGTTTCACCAGTTGTCTCAATCACACCTTTTATAGCAAAAGGACACAGCTTGAGATCACAGATTGCATTTAGTGTTCTTTAGTCTGAAGCAGTGCTTCAGTCTTTCTGTTCCTTTATTGATCTTGACACTTCTGAACATTACAAGCCAATAGTTTTGTAAAACGCCCCTCACTGTTGTTTGTCTGTTGTGTCCCCATGATTAGATTCAGATGATACATCTTTGGCAAGCCCATTACGAGAGTGATGCTGTGATCCCTTCCCTGCCTCTGCCTGGGCACTCACATGTTGATTTGTCTTGTTATTGATGATGTTCATTTTGATTACTTCATTAAGGAGTTGTTGGCCAGGCTTCTCCAATGTAAAGTTACTCTTTTTTTTTTTTTTTTTTTTTGGTAATCAATAGGTATTTTGTGGAAATGTACTTGGGAAGGATGTAAATCTTCCATTCTGCATCCAATTTGTACTTTGTGTTTATTTGCGTTTTCATGGATGCTTACATTCCTCTGACTCATCTAATGTTTCTCAGATGATTGTTCAGGAGGAAACTGGACAAGGAAGAGAAGAAGCAAAAATCCTTTAATTAAACAGAGATCATTGAGCTCAGGGTATTCATCTTACAGGGGAAGGAGCCTGAGACCCAGGAGAGTTAAGCGAGACACCTAGGGCCAGAACACATGAACTCTCACAGCCAGGGACCTGACACAGCAACACACTTGAAATGTTTTATTATTGATCATCACTTTCTTGAGTTTCTCAGTGCAATTTAATGGCCATTGTAAAAAAATATTTTGAAAGATGCAAGAATGTGAATCAATAATAAATTTTTTCCATAGTATTTTATTTAAAAATATTTTCTGGGCTTCCCTGGTGGCGCAGTGGTTGAGAGTCCACCTGCTGATGCAGGGGACACGGGTTCGTGCCCCGGTCCGGGAAGATCCCACATGCCACGGAGCGGCTGGGCCCATGAGCCATGGCCGCTGAGCCTGTGCGTCCGGAGCCTGTGCTCCGCGACGGGAGAGGCCACAACAGTGAGAGGCCCACGTACCAAAAAAAATATATATATATATATTTTTTTTTCTATGGTTATATTTCATCAAGCCATTCTCTCTTTTTTATTTTTTTCTTGGTGGTACACCAGACTGGGAGCATTAGTCCACAGACACAAAGTGTGTGAGTGTCTCACGGCCTTCTCTTTCCCAACTGAACTTAAGTTTCGTGTTTAAGGAAGTCCCTTGGTATGATTTTTGAGCCATGAGACTAAGATCATCCATATTCAGCTCTAGAGTAAATTATCATCCCCTTCCTCTACATCCTATCTCTTGAGGCTTTTTCAGGTTGGGTAGACTTAAAAACAAAGATGCCTTGTGAGAAAAATATTATATGTAGAACCAAACTTTTAGTGTGGAAAGAAATCCATAGAAGTTAGCTAAAATATAGTGATTCCTGTGTCTGCACTCAGAGATTTACTCAGCAAGTGTGCGTTGGGGGTCTAGAAGTCTGCATTTCAAAAAGGAATTCAGAAGTTTCTGATGCAGGTGTACCTGGGGACATACCTTGGAAACAGTGTGATTAATGTAGATTAACCATTTTAAAAATTAAAGCTGATTTTAGTGTTCTCATACAACCTAAGGAAAGGGTAGAAGAAACTGTGATTATTTCGCTGAAGAATTACAACCAGCCATCATTCAGCGGTTCCTCCCAGACTCCTCAAAGCTACTGTCAACATTTCCTATGGAATCTATGCCAGGACCCTGACCCTCAGTTTAGTACACTGCCAGCCAGTTTGGCTACTGGTCGCCTGCCAGCATGGCTTTGTCCACAGCTCACTCACCATCTAACATGCCACTTGTCTTTAGTAACATCCATGATCACTGAGTATCTACAGGCTCTGAAAAGGAGCAGCTCCTGGAAGTCAGTGAGGAGCACCAAGGAAGGAAGCAACTGTCTAGAACTATGAATCATGAAGCCCCTCAATGGGGAGTCATCTTACTTCTGAATTTTAGCCAAGAGTTATTTCACTTCCCAATTTCCAAGCAGATTATCAGGTATTGATATCCATTCAAATATTAGTTCTTGCTATTTGGTTGAAACAGCTTTTGAAAACAGTACTCATGTTTATTAAAAAGTAGGGAATTCCTGAATAATCTTGAGGATTAAAAGTTAATAAAATCAATACAAGTAAAACATCTTTTGTTCTCCGATATTTCACTTCTCCACTGAGAATGATTTCATGTATTCCCTGGATATGTTTGTAAAATTCAGGCTGATCAGTTAGATTTTTTTCTCCCAATAAAGCAGTCAGAAATCACACTGACTTCAGTGATGCTCTTGGGGCCTCTGTTAACAAACAAAAGAGAAACTGCTGAGCTCTGAATTATCACTTGAGTTCATAAAAATCAGAGATATTAAACCTTGAGTTATTTTTGTATGGAAAATGACGATAAATGCATAGAAATGATAGTATATCAGCACCTTTATTGGTATTCTCTTGTTAATTATACTCATCACCTAAAAGTCTTACTGCTGCGACATGTAATGAATCAATCTCATTCAATCAATTTGCACATTTTAATAAATGGCATTTAATAAAATATAATGCGAAGAGCTTATGCGTGGAAGATAATAATGTTCCATGATCATAGATGAGTAAGAGATTGAGAGATGTATTATACTTACAGCGAATCATTTCTTCAATTCTCTGAATTTCTTATGTGGGAAAATGTTACCAAGTTTTCTTAGGATTTGGAGTAATTATACTTAGCTTCATGTTAGTTATGTTAGTTTAGTTGTTGTCTGAGATGACCAAGATATTTTAAAATCTGTGAACAGACAGTAAATGAAATGATAAATAGCTATTCACCTCCCTAAATTCCATTACGTGGTGGATATAATCAGAATGGTACCAGAAAAACATTGGAGAATCTTTTAATTCTTAACATCTCTCTCCCTAACTACAGGAAAATCCACTGGCTCTTTTATGTATTGTCACCTGTGGCAGGCAAAATGGTTTCCCAAAGATGTTCACACCCTGATTTCCGTAATCTGTGAATTTGTGTAACATGTAAAAAGTGACTTTGCAGATTAATTAAGATTATGGATCTAGATTATCTGGTTGGACCTAATCTAATCATGTGAATCCTTAAAAGCAGAAAACTTTCTCTGTGATCAGAGTGATGCCACAGAAAAGGCAAAGAGAGATGTGGTGGAAGGGAAATCAGAGATTCCAACGTGAGAAGGTTTGAAGTGCCGTTGTTGGCTCTAAGATGTAGGTGTTCACATGCAAGGACTGGGACAGGTCTCTAGGAAATAATGGTGGCTTCCAGTTGACAGCCAGCAAGAAAATGAGTGCCTCAGTCCTGTAGTCATAGGAAATACAACCTGACAACTCCTGAATGAATTTGGATTCTTTCTCTGAGCCTCCAGTAAGGTGGCTTCCAACACTTTGATTTTAGCTTAGTGAGACACATTTCTATTTTCTAACCTGCAGAACTGTGACATAACAAATGGAATTGTTTTATGCTGATAAGTTTATGGAATTTTATTAATACAGCAATCAAATACTAATATACAACCTCTGGAAATATTTATGACCCTTTCTTCTAGTTTACTCACTTGAGCCTAATTATTCTGTCTCACTGCTTTACTGAAGGCACTCAGCTTCAGGTTTGTTTCTCATCCTTGGCCTCACCCCTCTTGGACTGAGGTCTCTTTTCTTACACAGTAGTTTCACTTTCTCACGTCTACCTTTGGCTCTGGATGACTCTTACAGTTCCTTCTTTGCTCCATTTGTGTAATTATATCAATCTCACAATACTTTCAAACTCAGATCATGCTCTAGGACCCAAACTAATTTTTCCTTCCCTTTCACAGGAATTTTCCTCTCTATTCTCAGAAACCCATACTTCCCTACTGCAAATCAACATCACCACCTTCTGTGAGGCTGATGCCCAGAACTTCACTTGTCAAGTTCAGTTATTTAGAGTCTGCTTTCAGTAGGTTTAGACCATTGTGTACTTATTCTCATAACCAGCTACCCCCATTTAGGGCATTTACAGAAAAGCATTCAAGGTGGCTTTGTAAAAACAAGGAATGCAAAAATGAGAGAGCTGGAAGACATATAAGTAATTCCCCTTCTATTTTTATTTTTTATCTTTACATGTATTTTTGTAATTGGAAACTTTTGGAGATAATGTTCCAGATTTAAATGTAGTAGCAAATAGAACAATATTTTGAGGAGGCTGAAGTGGCTATGGGACAGGCATCTGGAGCAAGTGGATTTTTAGGCTTATAAGCATCATATATATTTCCTGGCAAATAACCTGGCTCCTATTTTATCTGGATATTTGGAACACCCGTCGATTTAGAGTCCAAAGAATATGGGAAATTGCAAAGTTGAGGCTCTTGAATAAAATGGTGATAATTTCATGTTGCAAATGGCCTTGAAAAATCACATAAATAATCTTTTGGTTTCCAGGAACAGGAATTTTATCTTGTAAATTTGAATGTCTTTGGATTAGGTTTGGTTGCATGTATACCAGAAAAGTCCAAATAGCGGTGGTTTATGCTACACGTAGTTCCTTCCTTATATAAAAGAAATTCAGGAATAGGCAGATTAGGACTGGTATGGTGGCTTCATGATCACCAGAAACTCAGGTTACTTCTCACTTACTGCTCCTTTATCCTAGTCTGTAGCTTTCATGTTAAATATCACCTCACAGTTTAAGGAACTGCTGGAGTTCTAGGGTCATATGTGCATTTAAGTCAACGTGAAGGGTTTAGAAGTGAGGGTGGGGAGCATAAAATGCTCTTCCCAAGTCAGTTTCTTCTAAAAAGTCATTATTGGGCTTCCCTGGTGTTGCAGTGGTTGAGAGTCCACCTGCCGATGCAGGGGACGTGGGTTCGTGCCCCGGTCTACAAACTCACGGAAAAAGAGATCAGATTTGTGGTGACCGAGGCAGGGGTAGGGAAAGGGGGAGTTGGATGAGGGCAGTCTTCCAGTTATAAGAGAAATAAGTACTAGGAATGTATTCTACAACATAGTAAATACAATTACCACTGCTGTACGTTTTATGTGAAAGTTTTTGAGAGTAAATCTTGAGTTCTCATCACAAGAAAAAAATTTTTTTTCCTATTTAATTTTGTACCTACATGAGATGGTGGATGTTCACTAAACTTACTGTGATGACCACATCATGACGGTAAATCAAATCGTTATGCTGTACGCCTTAAACTTATACAGTGCTGTTTAATTATATCTCAAAACCGGAAGAAAAACAATGAACCTGTGCTCCTTAAAAAAAAAATGTTTGCTTTAGTCTGTCTCAGAACTGTTTAACAGAAGTTTCTTCAAATATTTGGTTTGTCATATTACCTTGTCTTTCAAAACTAGCGCACTTATATTGTCTCATTTGGGATCAGAGCTTCTATATATTCATTACAGATAAAGCAACAGGGGACACGGAGGTTGCTCATTCTCTGAGACTTGTCCCCACCCCTGACCCCACGAAGGAGGTGGGGCTGGACACCTCTTCATTCCCTTTGATGATCACAGCATCACTCCGCTTCCTGCCTGTTAAAACCCCTGCTATCTGTTGTCCCTGTCACAGTACTCCGTTGACCTCTTGCTCACTCACACTCATTCTCTGAAGACTGTGGTACCTACTTACAACCCTCTCCTCTACCACACACAATACCATCAGCCTGGTTCACTTTAACTAATGTCCCATCCGACTCGCAGGCTTTATATTTCTTTGACCTGTTATCTGCAGAGACTTCTGTCTTCATTTTTTCCTGGTTACGTGGCTATACTTAAGATATTTAATCTGAAACATTAAATTCAGGCTCCTGACCTTTTGACCACAGTCTTCTGATTTTTACGCCCACTGTACCTTCCCCTTGATAACTCTAGATGTCCAGTCCCTGACATGTTCTACTCCTTCCTGACCTCACTTCTTTCTCTCTGGAGCTGAGATTCTGTAATTTATCATTTAATCTAGCTTCAACATGAATGCTCCATTTTTTTTTCTTTTCTAGTCAAATAGAAAAGTCCCAACTGTGGACATATTCAGTTATATGCCTTCTATGAAATATCAAAGGTTAAAACCCGCTAAAGAAAAGCATACAGCTTTATCAGTCGGTTCTAATATAATCTAGAGACTCAGGTGTCCTCTGATTGTTCAGCCTTGTCCATACACCTTCTCTTTTTTTCTGGCCACCTATCTCTGCAAGGTGGCTGTTTTAAACCTTCCATGTTTTCTTCAAATCTTCAACCAAATAAATACCATTTTCTCATCCTCGTTACCAAACTGAACTTAGGTCCGCTCACCTGATGTGCAGCAAAGCCAATCTACTGACACCAAATTGTGGTGAAGGAAAATGTAGCATTTATTTCAAAGCCACAAACGTGGTCCCCAAGCACAGAGAACTGGCAGCTCATGCTCCAAAGGCCTGAACTCCCTAACAGCTTTCACAGAAGGGCTTTTTAAAGTAAGAGAGAGGGTGTGATCAATTCATGCTCGATTATCTGATTGGTGGTTGGTTCTGAGGTAATAGGGTGATGTTTTGGGAATCTCAGTTGTCAACCTTCTGGTTCCAACCAGTCTGGGGTTATGTGCTGGTGGGGCTTTTAGTACCTGCAAAAACACTCAAGGATATGGCTCAGGATATTATCTATAGCCCTTGAGGAGTAACTAAAGGTCCTTGACTTTGTTTTATGCCTAAACTATTGTTATTTTGTCTCGTTTGACTGCTTTCCTTTGCTTCTGCATTTTCTCACTTCTCCAGTTAAGTTTGCTCTTTGGAATTCTGGGAAGGCCTAGGAGGCTAAAGCTTTTCTACAAACAAGAGGTGGGGGACATGGAGGTGGAGGCTATCCCTGGGAAGGCCCTGCAGGGTTCTGCTCAGTTTCATCATCAGCAGACATGCTCATGTCATCCATCACAAGGAAAATAGACGTCATTAAGTAAGTCATACACTTCCCGTCCTTAAACTTTTAAAATAATGGGCATGGACACCCATTTGTTTTACCTCTTTATCCAGTTATATTGGAAGGAAAGCTTCTACTTTGCTACAGGGCCAGTTCCCCCACCTCCCCCCCGAAACATGTAGCCCATCTTTTAGGAATCCTCTTTAGGATACTCCTCAAGATCTCACTTTGTGGATTCTTATCTCACTGCTATACCTTCCATCTCTTCATCATCGTTGGGTCCTTTTTCCGTAAAATCAACAACAACAAAAAGTTAACATTTTCCCTGATACCAGCTAAAGGGATTTTCAGGTGTTGCTTCATTTTTTGTTTTTCCCACTGTAGTCAAATCTCTCAAAAGAGAGTCGTGTATACACTTTTGGTTCTACTGTTGCACCACCATTCAATTCTTATCCCATTGTCATCTGACTTCCAACAATTATTCCACTGAAACTCTCTTGCCAAAGTTGTTAAGAAGCTTCATTTGGCTAAAATCTAGAACTCACTACTCTACAAATTAGCTCTTTGTTTGTATCCCAAATAGATAGTAAGTTCCAGAGGGCAGGAACCATATGCTCTGTGCTTGCTGTAACCCAGGAGATAGCATAGTTCCTAGCCCAAAGTAGGTGCTCAATAGATATTTTATAAATGAATATACAAAATCATTAATATGTAAAAATGAAAGAACTAAAACATCCTGAATCGTAAATCATACTGAGATATTTTCCCCCAATCTTTTACAATGCCAAATGAAATGTTTATTTTGAAAAAAAGACATCATAAACACCCTCTCCCTCATTTTCAAAACAAATCATTACTTCCTACTTCTAGTGACTGTAACAATATTCAACCACAATGAGAAGAGCTGAGTTTATGAATTCTTAACCACGCTTTTTGTCTCCTGAGCAGGATATTTCAGAATGTAGTCTTCCTTTGGCCGTGAGGTTTTCTTCTGCTAACTAGAAAGCCTTGCCCCCCAGGAGATAATTAGGGCTGGAAGTATAAGCATCCTTGCACAGAGCCACAGTTTGTGAGCCACTCTGCCTGTGTCCTTCCCTCACCTTCCCTGCCAGACTCTGCCAGCATCCAGGCCCTCTGCAGTGGTGCTGCAAGATTAGGCTAATAAACCTGAATTACTGTGAAAGTTTTGCATTAAAATATAAGCGTTTTTCTTAGCCTGGAGAGCCAGGCTTTCTGTGTGATAGTAAAGAACCCCAAGATATAGAACAGGAAGGCCTTTTTTAATAGCCCATTCGATCTTTTCTCAGGGCTAACTGGCTATTTACTTTCTCCCCCTAAGGTTAATGTGTTAAATTTTCTACATAAACGTAAAAGTGGTAAAAGGTGTGAAGTAAATTCAAAACAAAATAAAACATAAAGACAAAACCTAAAAAAAAGAAACAGCATAGTGAAAATCAGAAGAAAATAGAAATCTAACTTTTGGTATCTCCAAAATAATTTGAGAAACAAATGTTTCCAGTTAATTAATGGGAGAACCAGAATCTTAAATAAAATGCTTCTTTTAAAATTTTAATGCCAATACTTATTTAATTTGTTCTTTAAATGTCTTAGGTTAAAATTCTACTTTGTATTAAAAACATACATGTAATTTAAGTTGGTATCAATTAATTATGAATAAATCACAGATTGAATTGAATTGCATGTCTCAGTAGACATGTAATTTTTGAGTATCATATGTTCTAGTTGGTATTAAACTTTGAGATCACGATACAATACACACACCCTCATTTTACACACAGAGTTCTTAGTCCTGGAAAGATGCATTGGTTCATTTACTTATTTATTTATTCTACTGATATATGCCTCTTCTGTTTGTTCTGCCGTTAAGGAGAAGCTCACAGTCTGGTATGGGAATCACAGGGATAACCAAACACAGTGCAACCAGCACATGAAAATAGAAGTGTGTCTAAAACAATCTGGGGATATATCAGAAGTAGTTGCAAATTGACTGGCAGAGTCAGAAGTATCACATGTAGCGGGATGATGACTCCAATATCAATTTGCCACTCTCCCTCCTGGTTATACCTCCATGGTATAAATAATAAAAGATATGGACCATCCTATATTCTTTTTGCAGTTAACCTCAGTCTTGTACTGCAGCTGGGCTTCTGTAGGTGTATGGGATCCTTTTATATTAGGAAGCATTAACCAGAAACCCTTCTTGACTCTGACACCATCTCGGGTCTTACTGAACCATGCCTGGTGGTATTAACATTTCTGTTACACTGAAGCAGAGACCACAAACTGGCAGCCTGTATGTGTGCTGCACATGACTTACAGACATATTTAGTTTGCCCTTATGATACTTAAAATAAAATACCTGAATTTAATGTTTTTAGATACAGCTTGCCTTTCTAGTCCACCATTCTCTACTACATGCCACTGCTCACTATCAGTCTGCTTCATTTAGGATATTTGCCTGCCTATTTTGATTAATTTATGATCTTCGAAATAAAAGGTGAAAGAGCTAGTGTCATCTATTAGCCCAGGAGCACAGGTCAACAAGAGGGAAAAAAAAAAAGATGTTACATAGTACTAGTTTGTTCTCCTGTGGTTCTATTTAAGCTGTTACTTTCTCTCAGGTAGTTGACTTGCAATCCGTGGAAAGTTACTCATTTAACAGTTATATTAATAGGATGTAAGTGGGTACAAAGTATTTCCAATCAAAATACTTTCATTTATGGTTCTTTGTAATTATATCATTGGAACAATGGTGGCCATTTTTATCTTGGTGAAAAATACCAGGCAAACTCTACCATTTAAAATACAGTCAAATTCAGAATTAAGAAAGAGTCTCCTTAAATATTAATGAAAATACTTACTACAAAGCTCAGGCACTTTAATTCTCAAGAGTTGCTTGGAGCCAGATGTTGTATTCGTCATGTATTAAGATATAGTAATATTACCGCAGACCTAGAGGCTTACAACAACACGCACTTATTGTATCACAGTTACCGTGGGTCAGGATTCCAGGCATGGCTCAGCTGGGTCCTCTGCTTCAGTGCCTCTCACAGGGCCATGACTGGGTCTTATCTGAGGTTAGACTGTGGAAGAATCTGCTTATAAGCTTATGAGGCTATTGGCAGGATTCAGTTTTTTGGGTTTTTGAGGGCTTTAGTATCTTGCTAGTTGTTGGCTGGAGGCTGCCTCAGTTCCTTGGTATTGTACCTCTCCATATGGCAGCGTGCTTCATCAGAGCCAGCAAGGAAGGAATTCATTAAATAGATCTTGCTAGCACAATGGAAGGTACAATTTTATGTAACAAAATCACAAGGGATACCCCATCACTTTTTGCCATATTCTACTGATTAGAAACATGTCAGCCTCATCCACACTCAAGGGAAGGAGATTATCCAAAGCTGTGAGTACCAGGAGGAGGGAACATTTGGAGCCATCTTAGAGATTACCTACTAATGGTGATACAGCTAATTTTTCTTAATCACTGAATGTGTGCCAGATTCTCTTTTGGGCATTTTATATGTACTACTTCACTTGTTCCTTCACCCCCATTCAGAAACAAAAAAATACCAGGGTACTATAATTATTCTCCATAATAGTGAGGAAGCAGAGAAGTCCAAGGTTAATATTTTACCCAAAGTCACTGACAAAAACTGGTGGAACTGGAATTCAAAACCAAGGAACCGGCATCTATACTCTATGTGTTTTTGTTAATAAAATTTCGAATCTAAGTATAACACATAGAGAAAATATACAAATCATAAGCATTTAGCTTAATGAATTATAAGAACACAACCGTATAACCACCACCTAGGTCAAAAACCAGATAATTGCCAACACTGCAGGGCCTCTCTGATATACCCTCTTAATCACTACCCCTACACTTCAACCCAAAGGTAAACTTTATCTTCACTTCTGACACTGGTGTTGCCTGTTCTTGAACTTTACCTATGTGAATTCATATAGCAAAATACCTAGTGAATTTTAAGCAGTGGTGGCTCATAATTAAATAAATTAGCTTTACTATGTTCAAAGTCATCATAAATATATAAGACATATTGCTTACTATTTAGAGGGAGGTTCAAGAGCTACCAGGTCTTTTGAATTCTCTGTATGAGTTTAACACATTTGGCTGGTATGAGCCTTATTCTCTTTTTAGGCAAAAAAAAAGAGCATAGCTGAAATATTAACAGTTTATAGCTAAATATGGTACCCATTGAAATTCCTTCTTGTCTTCATATCTATGGCATATCCCAGGAAAAGAGCTAATTTCAGGAAAGTAATAAATAATAACACTTTATAAAGTGCTTTTCTGTACATGTTCTTATATATACCTCAGTGAAATTGTGAAAAATAGCTATTATTGTTCTAGTCTAGAAGTTGAGGAAATTGAAGTTCAGAGTTTTGGGTTTTTTTTTGCGCGGTACGCGGGCCTCACTGTTGTGGCCTCTCCCGTTGCGGAGCACAGGCTCCGGACGCGCAGGCTCAGCGGCCATGGCTCACGGGCCTAGCCGCTCCACGGCATGTGGGATCTTCCCGGGCCGGGGCACGAACCCGTGTCCCCTGCATCGGCAGGCGGACTCTCAACCACTGCGCCACCAGGGAAGCCCGAGGTTCAGAGATATTTAACATGTCCAAAATTTTACAATTTGTATGTTGTCAGATAAAGATTCAAGCATGTTTGGGTAGTTGGAGAACAGAAAGTAAAGAGCATGGTATAAAATTTATTAGACTTGGTCAATAAAAATATGAAGTGTTAACTCAGTGTATCCAGGGCAACATGTAAATATTGTTGAGCTAACAATGAGAGAAACAAAATGACTGAAGTAAGTCAGAAAGAGAAAAACAAGTATCGTATATTAACGCATATATGTGGAACCTAGAAAATGGTACAGATGAACTGGTTTGCAGAGTAGAAATTGAGACACAGAAGTAGAGAAAAAACAAATGGACACCAAGGGGGGAGAGTGGCGGGGGACGGGTGGTGGTGGTGGGATGATTGGGAGATTGGGATTGACATGTATACACTGATGTGTATAAAATGGACGACTAATAAGAAAAAAAAAAAAAAAAAAAGCCAAGAGGATATTTGGAGCCTGAGCAAAAGAGCAGAGTCTGTCTGGTTGCCAAGGCCTTTCCTCAGCTTCAGCTCCTGTGTAAGCAGAATCAGTAAAACTCAGAAACCTAAATAGCTAGAAAATATTTTAGAGCAAGTAGATAATAGTTTCTACCCGTTCTTCTTCTTCTTTTTTGTTTTTTTGCTTGTTTCACTCCTCCACTTGACAATTATTTTATTAAAAGCCTATGTTGTATCAAGCACTATTCTAGATGATGGGGATAAAGCAATGAACAAAACTGACAAAATACCCGCCTTTATGCTGCGCACATCCAATGAGAGAAGGCAGACAATAAATACAGTAATTAATCAGTCTGTAAGAAGTTAGTATGTACTATGCGGGCAAAAGTAGAACAGGGGAATGTGTGACTCAGTGATGCAGCTGGTGATGTAGTTAGACTAGCCTGAACAGAGAAGATTAAGTCTTGAAGGAGGGGAGTCATTTGTCTATCTGGGGAGAATGTTTCAGGCTAAGTCGCCACGCCCCTGATGTGGAAGCATGCCTGTGTGTTCAAAGAAAGGCGAGGAAAGCAAAGTGGTTGGAGCAGAGAGAAGGAGGCTATGACGAATAGCATAGAAGCTCAAAGATGCCATTGGGAAGCCAATTCTGTTGGGATACACCCATTTGGGAGTGAAGGGCGAGCCAAAGGCAGCTTTTGAGAAGATAAGTAGCGTGATTTCACTGATAACCCAACAATATCATACTGGTTGCTGTTTTGAGAATTGACTAGGGAGGTAAGGACAGAAAAGGGAAGACCAATTAGAAAGCTTTAGCAATAATCTTCACACAAGAGGGGACTGTGTCTTGGATGAGGATGGTTGCAATAAAATTTATGAGAAATGGTCAGATTTTAGATAAGTTTGAGATGGGAGAGCAATACGATGGATTTTTGGAATACTATTTCTTGAAACGTTGACATTCTATTTTTCATGCAAGCAGGTATGTACATATTTGTGAAGGATGGTTGTACAGTTTATTTCAATTACTGTGTCAAATGGCTATAGGTAATCTGTGAAGAACTTGTTAGGTGTGCATTGGAGTTATGCAGAGCTAAGTGGAGGGCTTGTTGAGAGAGTTTGCTGAGGCTCCACTGTGCTATGAGTAGGGGCATGAAGCCATCAGTGTGTAGTAATTCTTGCTATTTTCTGATGGTTATGGGTAGTATGTTTATAAAAGCCAGAAAGAGGAGCATATGAGAGCAGTCAGTAGATAAAATGGATTATGGATTATGAGGCTGAAAGCTGTATGCCTACCTGCAAATTGTTCATTAATATTATATCAGTTTCATAATTCTTAAATATGATTATATTATATTGCTCAGGATGACTATAAACAAAACTACTGAAAAAGATACATTGAATTACACTTTGCAGGCACCAGTGCTATGGAACTAGTAAAGAACAATAATGGAAATGGCATAACCATGCTCTTTTCCTAAAGAACACCCCTTCCATTTTGTATATTAGGGAAAAAAAGTAACAAGAGAGTCTTACAAAAACCTTCACTCATTCTTCTTCCAGATTATCATGAGAATGAGGCTGAAAATGAGAGTATGCTCTTGTGATCCCTCTGCATGTGAGAGTTTTGTGGCAGCCTCCAATTCACCTTTCCTTTTCCTTAGCTGCCAACTTGGGAGCAGAGAATTCTAGAGTTTAAATGGATTTTAGAAAGTAAATAAATTTACTTAACCTCTCTAAGTCTTTTCCTTTGGAATATGGTAAGAACAGTAGTTCAGAGCTGTGAAGGTAATATGGGATATTGTCTGTAATGAGATAGGAGGTATTCATTGTACATACTCAGTTTGGCCATAATAGTCTCACACTACTATCTACCAGGGAAAAATTGGGGGCTGAGAGGGGAAGTGATATGCACAAGTTTTCACAGCTAGGATGGTGATTTTTTTGCTTCTAGACTGGTCCACTGTAATAGGAGAGTGTGATGGTAATTTTACATGTCAACTGACTGGACCACAATGTACCCAGACATTTGGTCAGGTATTATTCTGGATGAGCCTGCCTGTAACAGTGTGTTTCTGGATGAGATTAACATTTGTAAAATTTTATTCCTTTATTGAAGTATAATTGATTTACTATATTCTGTTAGTTTCAGGTATACAGCAAAGTGATTCAGTTTTATATATATATATATTCTTTTTCAGATTCTTTTCCCTAATAGGTTATTATAAAATACTGAGTATAGTTCCCTGTGGTATACAGTAGACCATTGTTGGTTACCTATTTTATATATAGTAGTGTGTATATGTTAATCCCAAACTCCTAATTTGTCCCTCCCCCACCCTTTTCCCCTTCAGTAACCATAAGTTTGTTTTCTATGTCTGTGGGTCTATTTCCATTTTATGTATATGTTCATTTGTATTATTTTTGAGATGAACATTTGAATTGGTAGACTGAGTAAAGCAGATTGCACACCCTAATGTGGGTGGGCTTTATCCAATCTGTTGAAGACCCGAATAGAACAAAACATGACCCTCCCATGAATAGGAGGGAACTCGTCCTGCCTGACTGCCTTGAGCCAGATATTAGTTTTTCCCTGTCTTCTGGCACAAACTGAAACATTGGCTCTTCCTGGCTGTTGAGCCTGCTGATGTTCTGACTGGAACTACACCATGATCTGCCTTGGTTCTACAACTTGCTGATGGCAGGTTTGGAGATTTGTCATCCTCCATAATTGTCTGAGCCAAATAGATAGATAAACAGATAGATAAAGATAGTCCTAGTCATCTATCTATTGAGGTGTTTATATACATACACACATATACATCCTATTGATTCTGTTTCTCTAGAGGGCACTGCTTAACACAGAGACCTCTGCTCTTGGCACAGAAAATGCAGATTTTACTATTGACCGGAAAATGCAAAAAAGAAAGATCTGCTTCCATCATGTGTGCATGGCAAGTGTTTCAAAGGGTAGCTAATTCTATGAATGAAATTAGAATTCTGGTTTAACTGTGCATGTTGGAAAAGAAAATTGATTGTATTTTTTAAGAGTTTGGAAAGAGAAGCAAGTCCGTGCTCCATGAAAAACAAAGAAATTTGACTCCATAAACTTAAAGTCCAATTTCACTGTTTTGTACACCATTACACATGTGATGTACCTCAGCTAAGGCCAAGTGGATGGCAAAAGAAGAAAAGAAGCAGAGGAAGGACCATGAGGAAATCAAATGACTGACATTGGGGAGACTACAATCAAGAGCAATGTTGTATTGAAGTCTGTCCTTGTCATCTGACAGCCACCGAGAAGTGCCTACTCTAAGTCCATAGGGAGGCAACTTGAAGATATTAGCATCCATGGCTGTAGGGCAAAAATTGAATGACTGCAAAGAGACTGGGTGAGTCATCCTGAGACCCAATAGGAGAATGGAAGGATTTATCCTTGGTAAGATGAAGTCTTAGTCCTATTGATTTCTCTGGTGGACACTGACATGGATTTTTTGTTGTTGTTGCTGTATTTTCAGTATGAAAAAGTCGTACTTTATACAAACAACTGTAGGAACAAATGATAAACCATTAATTAAGCCAAAGTAAAATGCCTTCCTTTTTGGAACTGGATAGCTTCATTACACTGATAGTTAGTTGGTAATACCATTTGGAATCTGAAGAAGATAAATCACATTAGAAGAAATATATTTCCAAAGTCAATGATTTAAAGTTACAAGTTTGCAGCTGCAGCAACATCCAGAGATCAGAATAATACAATGATCCAAATATCAGTTTCCAAAGCAATAGAGATCAGAAAAATAATTTATACTTTGAAACATTAGTACTAATTTAGTTCATGTATTTTATCTACTGTTGACTTCTCAGGCAATATTAGCATCCCATTCTCTCTTGCTGGCAGTTTTATTTGCAAAACCTTATGAGTTGTGATAGAAAGTTCTTCTGTTGAACGTTACACATGCACAAGTGGGCTTGAGTACACACAACACACTCAGTTGTGGGTGCAGCCCAGTAACAAGGAAGAGCACAGTTTTGTCAGAGGGAAGAGGGCTGTGTCTCTCAGCCATCCCAGCTTGTCTCTTGTCTTTTTTACTCTTAGTGCTTTGGGCCAACTGGACTTCATCTTTTAAATTTCCGATTGACAGGCTAATAATTGAGTCAACCTGCTTGACTCTCTAGAAGAGTGTCCTGATCACTCTGACTCTCTTCCTCTCCCAGGCCACAAGATTCTCCTCTCTAGGGCTCCTATATTGTAACCATATTGACCTGTTGGATTCTATTTGGGGTGTTCCTATTGGCTCTGGAAGCCGGGTTTTGAAATGCTGTATGTTTAGGGCCATGGCTAGTACACAGTGGGACCATGATAAACAATTAGGGAAAGGTTGTAGATAATGCATACCTTTCAGTCAGACTGTATTTACTTTCCATAGGTAGTCAAAGGGAGGAAAACAGGTGAGGTGAGATGGATTGGCAAAGGAAGTTGGAAAACAAAAAGGAAGGCAGAGAGGATTTCTTAGTCAAACTAGTTAGCTGGAGGCATGGATTTTAATTCTCAGCTAATAGGGACCGTGACAGACTGGAAAAAAGCTTATTTCTATTAAGTGGCACAGGGGATTTCTGTGAGGACAATTAAAAAAAATAACAGGAGGCTGGCTGAGGAAACCCTGAAAATAATAATTTTTAAGTTTCTAATTTCTATTTTAACATATTTTTGGGAGATGAAATAAGAGTTCTCTAAAGGTTAAGAAAACGTTTTTCTCCGTTGCATCTTTTAGTCATGTAGTCTCTATTTCAAACAGGGGAACGAACTCTGTATTATGTAAGTCGTATGAAAGAATCAAGAGACTACCTATGCAGTATGCAGCTAAATGCTTGATTATTACAGGATGGATTATAATTTGAATTATATATCTTATTCTATGAGGAAAAGCTCTTCCTATCAACAAAAATTCTGTATGGGTTATTGAACATGTGTCATACTATACATTGTAGATTGGTTATTTGCTGAAAGTGACTACAGAGTATTATTTGAGAATTAAATATGCACCTGAATGAATAGGGAGCAAGGAAACACTGAAATTAATTATGGGTTAACCTGACTCCTGTCTAAAAATGGATGAAAATAAATGAGGAGAGACATAAGATTTATGAAGTATCTACTCTGAACAAGATAATATGTGTTTCTGGTCTGTTTATCCTACAGACTGTCAGATAAAGTAGGCAATATTATCCACATTTTACAGATGTAATCCAGATAAGACCACAGAGTATTAGTAGTAAAGCAAACATTTGACTCAAGTCCATCCACAGTAATAACTCAGAAATATATAAGAAGATGAGACAGGAGAATGAATTGGAGGCTATCTTACTAGGATCAGAGAGGATTTCAGGGATATGCACGTGTCAGTATTCGCCTGTGAATAGTTGTCTAAGAAGAACTCAGTCTGGAACTCATATCTGAGTAGAGGGCAAACACTAGGAGGTGGGGGGGGGGGCAGGGGTATTATAAATCCTTCATGACCAGAGAAGCTGGTTATATAAAGAGGGTGGAAATGCAATCGGCAGATTACTCAGCTGGTGGGGAAGAGTAATAACTGGGCCAAAATATCATATAAATAGAAATCTTTAAATAAAACTGATCAGAATTCTGGTGAGTGGAATCACGGTCCCCCAAAGATGTTCATGTCCTACTGCTTGGCACCAGCAAGGAGTTTTACCTTAAATGGCAAAATGAACTGGGTAGATGTGATTAAATTAAGATCAGTCAAGATTAAATGATTTTTTTTAAAATTGAAGTATAGTTAATTTACAATATTTCAGATGTACAGCAAACTGATTCAGTTAAACGTACATGTATTGATCTATGCCTCTACACTTCCTAGATTCCTAATTCTTACAATGAATTCTTCAACATTTTTTCTTAACTGCCAGAATATGACTATGTAATCCACTTTATATTCCAAAATATAATCTAATATTCACTTTCACAGTTAGGGTTTTGAAGTTAATATTACTTGGCAGTCTTTTCCAACCCTGATGGCAGATTAGAGCCACCTGGAAGCTTTTGAAAATATAATGCTGGTCCCCACCACTGACCAATTAAATTAGAATCTTAATGGGTGAATCTCGACATCTAATCTTTTTAAAATTTCCCCACGTGATTTTAATGTAAAGTCAGGGCTAAGAATCAGCACTTTATAGTATTCTATTTTCCGAAGAAATTGTTTTACATTGAAACCAAGTTATGTCTTGACTATGGCTTTTTGTAGTTCATCCCGTTTTTTCATAATCATGGTTAATCAGGTGAAAAAAAATGAGATGTCGTCTCTCTTTTGTCATTTTAAAGTAAAGAAATATTTTTTTCTAGAGGCATATGGGGCAGAGGAAATCGCAGGAGAATAATAGAGTGGTTGGAGTTGAGTTTTAAGTTGGTCCCTAAGACCTGAGATTATACAAGGCAATTTCTTCATGGCAAACCCAGTGGAGGCCAAAGCCCACTCCCAACAGGAAAGTATTTTTGATGGTCTCCTAAGATTTATAATTTTATTTTAGAATTCTGTGATTTCTCCTCATGGAGGAAAAAAAATCTATGCTCCCTTTGGCATACTTGTAGAAGAGACTGGGGTCATTTCTTACTCTGCATTGCATCTCTTGCGTGTATGCAGCCACAAGATGCTCTGAGAATATTAAATACTTACCTTGTACAGAAGATACAAAAATAAATGTTATGATTGCCACTTTAGTCAAAGAAACACAAACCATAGCAGTATGTAAAGCTTTATGTTCCAGATGGTGATGAATCACTGATGGAGCCCCTGGGGTCTAATTGCACAACTTTCCTAGATACCTATAAAGCATCAATTATGCAAAACAAGCGCTTTCTCTTAATCGTTTCTCTAAGGAATTTTAATATAAATAGAAGAATATTATAAAACAAGTATTGCTTTGAATCTGAAAACTCTTTAGTTATAGCTAATAAAGATATATATTGACTGTCTATTTGGAATACTTTTATAGGACTAGTCAGTAAAAATGAAAATTCTGTAACCTTAGATTTCTATATTGTAATACTGAAAAATAAATGTATTTAATTGTGGTGTTTACATAGGTTATGTAATTTAGAAAAAATTTTAATGCTTTATAAGCTCTGCATATATATTTGATTTCATACAATATTAGAAAAATATAATTCATACTTGTATCAAAAGCTGTTATGATACTTTCTTCTGTATCTCCTAGAGTCTCCTTGCCAAGGTATCATTATGAAACATTTTAACTTTGTTGACAGAGGTGAGGAAAAACACCATGATTGGAATGAAAGGACCAATAAAATGTATATACCATCCAAAATCTACACTGATTTCTTACTGGTCTCTCCTATTATAGTAAAGGAAGTACATCTGTCATTTAAGTTCAATAGGCCAGTGACTTCCCAGTTATTTATTAAGTGCACGGAGGTCGGAGTCTTCTCAGGATGACAGGGGTTGTGAAAGTTTTCATTAGGCAGCTCCTCGAAGTTCCTCAAGTTGCAAACCCACCTGCACATCACCTGCTTCTCCTAGGGCTCTAAAGCCTCCTAAGACAAGCACAGAGCCCCACATCATTTCATCTCTGGAGGACACTAGCGAGGCCAGAAGTGCAGAGACAGCACAGAACCTCGGCTGCCTTCCCTGAAGTTTGCCAGAGCCACCAATCTGTAATCTTTTTTTTAAAAGTATTTATTTATTTATTTTTGGCTGTGTTGGATCTTCGTTGCGGTGCACGAGCTTCTCATTGCAGTGGCTTCTCTAGTTGCAGAGCACGGGCTCTAGGCACGCAGGCTTCAGTAATTGTGGCACGCGGGCTCAGTAGTTGTGACACAGGGGCTTAGTTGCTCCGCGGCATGTGGGATCTTCCCAGACCAGAGATCGAACCCGTGTTCCCTGCATTGGCAGGCGGATTCCTAACCACTGGTCACCAGGGAAGTCCAATCTGTAATCCTGAAGCAGTTGCTCTTCTAGCCTAATCCACGTTGAAGACCCCTTACAGCCCATAGGGCATCTCAGTGAAAAGATGAGATTTAGTAGCTGTTGGATCAAATGAAATATTTTTGGTTTGACTGCATTACAAACATTCTTCTCTACACTTATTTTTTTATTCCACTCTTCATTGCTGTCCTTCTCTCCCCCAAACAGTTTACCAGGATGGAGCTGAAGCTGTCGCTCTGGAATCAAGGAGAACAGGAAGAGCAGGCAGTGTCATGTGAGTTCTGAGGCTTCACTTCCTGAGGATAAGCCTCTTGGGCAGGGGAAGGGCATCATGAGAAAGGGGGGACTGAAACTTCAGGAAGCATATGGGAAAGGAAGCAGTGTCTTATTCTGCAACCTACTCACATAACCTTTCCCATGAATAAGGCCTATTAAACTGACTGGATATTGAAAAGGCTCCATTCACTCTTTCTTTTATGGCTTCCTTACGGAACAAATACCATAGAGAAACCAACAAAATGCTGGGTTGGTTATTACCTTTAAAGGCCATTCTAAGCAGAGTACCACATTATTCAAGACTAAAGCGACATATTCACTTAAGTCTCCAGGGAAATGTCAGGCACAATTGGGACCACAGAATATGGGCACTGTGTATTATCTTTGCAGCTTTTCTCTTAACTCTGCAATAAAAAGTGTATGAAAAATAAAAATGATCAAGGACCAGCAAATGAAAAGTCATTTTCTACTTTCGGTGCAAGAATTTAGAAGTGGTAGTTATGGCATGGGGGAGACAGCAGTGTTTACTTGAAGTCACTGTAACCTTTAGGAACTTAATGCCAAGGGAGATGATATTAAATTCTTACGCAAGTGAGATTTCATTTTTAAGATTTATAGATTTTTAAAAAAATATTGGAGACCTTTAAAATCATTCTTTATGTCAGTATGATTATCCGTTTATTGACTTTCTCCTACTGCGGCATCTGTGGACAATATTGGGGAATGAATGGGATGAATATTTTTTCTCCTCTGTTAGCTTCTTTTTCTTTCCCTTGGACAAGCTTCTTATTCCACGGAGTTTTCCACCAACCCCCACCAAAATTTATCCAGCTACTCATTCCCACTAAAGTGGGAAATATAATTGATAACATTTCTACACTGAAAGTTTTGCCTTTCCAGTAGGACGTATAGCCTGCTGTTATTATTCATGCGGTGTATTAAACACACATGCCCTTCTGAGCGCTTCTACACTTACTTTTATAGATGCCACTGATCTTCCGTAGTGTTTCATTCATGGACATTGCAAATAATCCAAGACACATTGTAGTTTTTATTTCTGATAGAAAGTGAGACTATATCTTACAAAGTTATACTTTTGCAGTTTACAAAATGGGAAATGGAATTTTATTGAAAAAAGAATCAAAGGGAAAGGAGTTTTTGCAAATGATAAATGATTTTGCAGTTAAGACAAAATGGAATAGAGATCTATAAATTGCCATTTTATTATGATGAAAGGTTAATGGTTCCCATTTGACAGCTGACAACCTATGAAACAGTATGTGACTCATGAGGGAAGTTATTAATTGAGGTCTCATAATAACGTAGGGTACCTTGACTATCATAATGTTAGCGCCTCATTTCTTGAACTCTTACTATGTGGCAGGTGCTGCACTAATACTAGGATCACCATAAAAGTCTTAGGGTGAAAGTAGTATTAACTCTGTTACAGAATAGGAACCTTATACTTAAAATATTGTAGAAATTAACAAATGGCAGAGCCAGCGTTCAAATCCAGGTCTGTCAGTCCCAGAACTCCCAGAACTTGATTTCTTATCGAGTTTCTTGTCCTGGATTGAAATTTTTAGAAATGTACGGGAAACAAACATTTTTTTAATTGAAGTATAGTTGATTTACAACGTTGTGTTAATTTTTGCTGTACAGCGAAGTGATTCAGTTATATATATAAATTTATATCCATTATTTTTCATATTCTTTTCCATTATGGTCTACCACAGGATATTGAATACAGTTCCCTGTGCTACACAGCAGGACCTTGTTGCTTATCTATTTTATATATAATACTTTGCACCTGCTAACCCCAACCTCCCACTCCATCCTTCCCACACCAGCCTCCTTGGCAACCACAAGTCTGTTCATTATGTCTGTGAGTCTTAAGAAACAATATTTTTTGACACACAGGAGCTTACAATATGAATCCTAAGAGTCTGCAAATTTTATAATAAAGTTTCTATAGACAGTTTATAAATTGTAACACTGAGATGGTATGCAATTATAAATTTATTGCTTTCTATTCCAAAATCACCTTCATTTCCTGCTTTACCCTCCTGAGTGGAAGGAGCTCCTTTAAGCGTGCTGCGTCCAGTGCAATGTTGAGCTTCCTCAGTATAAGGCACTGAAGGGAAATTGCTGGAGGAGAGGGCTTCTCTTGGTGTTTTTAGAGGCTGCACCATTGGTCACTGATGTGGATGAGAGGACATCCTGTGATGCTCTGCCCCAGGCAGGCGCAAAAGAGAGAATGGATGGTCTCCTGGTGAACTTACAGACCTGGGCTGGCTAGGGATAACCCTCCCACAGGCCTCCTGCCCACAGCGGTGCTCTGACTCCCTCTGCGTGCTGTTTTGCCTACTCACAGGTTGTGGATCACCTGTGCCACATCTCTTTCTGTTTGTCAGGTGACTGAGTGCCATCTGTAACCTGGATGACCCAGTGATGTTCTCTGCCCTACAGTGGGTTGTTCTCCAGTGAGGTCTGAACCCTCCCTCGGGGAGGGGGCCCACTTTTCAAGTTGCTTCTTTCTTGGTTACTCTCTCTCAGCAGTAAGTATTTGTTAGAGGTTTCTTTACATCTTCTAGTTACTCTTATCATGGCTTAATTTTTCACATTAAACTTTTCCTGTTTAGATGGCTATGTGGTTTGTGTCTTAGATGGTAAACAGGAAGCAGGTAATGTGGGTTAGCAAATGATAATGATTCCACAGTTCCCAGTATTTCTCACTCTACCCCATGCTACTGTGAAAATATAAATGGCCTTAAATTTGTTTTGTTTTTATTTAGAAAAGTTATAGTGAGATTTCACTTTTTCCTAAAATTTCAGTGGAACAGTTTCAAAAAGAAACAAGTTCTAGTAGAAGATTAGTGGGTAAAAACTGGGCATCTTACTTCTGTTGTTGTTTTAGCATGCCTACGGTGTTTTCCTCTGGGACATTAAACTGATCATCACTCACATTATTAACAAGATTAATTTGCCTCACTCAGTTACGTCTTATTCCCTAAATACCATGCCCCCTACTTAACATTCATCTTTGACATTTCTTAATTCCTTCAGTGCTCCTGCTAATACTCAAACTTATCATGTCCTCTTTTCTAGTTTTACACATCATTGCTCCACTCTTTCTGTTTATACAATAACTAGCCAAAGGGATTTATTAGTAGTGCAATCTACTTTTCTCTAGGTATACTTATATCAGCTATCTCTATCTCTATATACCTATCTCTATCCATCTAGCTATCTATCTATCTAAAAAAATGAAGTTGAAGCAAAATAATTGATCCTGTTTGAATTTTAACTCAGGTAGAGATTGGAAAGAAATTCTGACAGGTCGGGAATTCAAAGATTAAGACTTGCTAGGATGGCAAAACTTGTATTTTAAAATATATGAACAGTTAAAAATCTCATAGCCTAATAGACAGATGGTGTTTGTGGGCGTGTCATATTTTTTGGAACTTTTGACATTATCAGTGAGTGACATTAAGGAAGAAAAGGAATCAAATCTTGAATTTACCACTTACCAACTTAAGGATCATTGTAATATATCTTACCTTGCCTAAGCCTCAGTTTCCTTATCAATGTAATGGGGATATACTAATATCATTTGTTTGACTGTTTAGTATTAGCGAGGCAAAGCACTTTAATTCCCTGGCACAGTGGCCTGCTCCATACACCTCCTAGGCTGCAGCGCCTTCTGCCCTGATTTATCAGTGTATACGCCAACATTAGTTTTCACTTCTTCCAGAAAGATTCTGAAATCTCTTATCTGCTAATACCTAGCTCCTATTCGTTTCTGTTGTTGAATATTTATCCCGTTTTATTCTTTTATTGTCATTTTAAATGGACTCTCAGGAGGAATAGATGATAAATGTGTATTTCAGTCTTCCTTTTTGGATGCTAAGCTGCTCCAAATAATTTTAATATAATTGTACAGATTACTTTAACCTTTGCTAGATCTGTGAATGGTGTACATCTAATGCTCATAGGGGCCCCATAAACTGGGTATTATTATTCTCATTCATAGTTAAAACTGGGTCTTTAGGTGGTTAAATAATTTGATTATTCAACTGACCTAATACATTCAAGAATGAAGATTCAAGCCCATGTCTTTAATTGTACAAAGTCCATGCTGTTTTTATCCTCTCAGACACAGGTTACATCAGTAGTCTAACTGAAATGCAAGATTATTTCAGCAATTAGCCACAGCAGTAAAATACATTCCCAAAAATACTACTGCATTTTTTTGTATTTGTCGTGAAGGAACACCTGTAAACATATAAATAACTTGCACAGTTATGTGGGGCTTTTTTATTGCAAATCACCAATGAGTTTCCCACTACTAAATCTAAGGGTCAATTTTTAGTCCTCATTTTTCTGGCCTAAAACCAACCTTTGACACATTTGAGTATTCCTTCCGTCAGAAATACCTTTGTTACTTGGGTTCTAAATGGCCACATTCTCTTCATTTTCTTCCTATCTTGCGGACACTTGGCCTCAGTCTCTGTTACGATTGGAGGCCCTAAGGACTCAGTCTTCAGACTACTTCTCTTCTGTTTGCAGGTATAGTCCCTTTGGGGACTCATTTAATCTCCATAAAGTTCATCTCTTGCTGATGAGTTACAAATTATTTCACCAGCCTGGTGAAATTCTCTCCTGAATCCATACTTCTTTATCCGACTACCTACATGATGACATCTCCACCTGTTTCTAATAGAAAGTCTGGAGACATCTAGACATCTCAAACTTAATGTGTTTAAAACCAACGCTTGTAATCTTATTCCCTGATGCTGTTTTACTTATAATTTCCTATATCAGTTACTAGCAACTCCACCCTCCAGTAGCTCAAACCAAAAGCTTTCCTTTCTTTTGCCCACATGCTAATTTCTCTTCATTGTCAGTTAACTCTACCTTTAAAATATATCCAGAACCATCAACTAATCACCATCCCCATCACTCCTACCCTGGTTCCAAGCACCATCATCTCTGGCATTAATTATTGTAACAGATTCTCAGCTGGTCTCCCTAATCCTGCCTTGTCTCCATAGAGTCTATTTTCAAAACCTCCCGTTAAAATGTATGTCAGATTATGTCACATCCCTCCTCAAAAACCTCTAATGGCATCTCATTTCTTTCAGAGTAAATGTGAAATCCCAATAATGGTATTGCACCTTGACATAATTTGCTGCAATTCTTTTACTGCTCACCCTGCTCTACTTCACTGCTTGTTGAGCTTACCAGGAACACGCCAGTCTTGGAGCTTTGCAATTCTGTTCTCTGCTTGGAATATCTTTCCTCCAGAAATCCATAGGACTTGCTGCCTCTGCTCCTTCAAATCTTTGCTCGTATATCACCTTTTTAAAAAAAATATTTATTTATTTATTTGCTTGTGCCAGGTTTTAGTTGCAGCAGGTGGGCTCCTTAGTTGCAGCTTGCAGGCTCCACAGTTGTGGCATGTGTACCCTTCGCTGTGGCAAGCATGTGGGATCTAGTTCCCTGACCAGGGATTGCACCCGGGCCCCCTGCCTTAGGAGTGCAGAGTCTCATCCACTGCACCACCAGGGTAGTCCCTCACATATCACCTTCTCATAAGCCCTACCCAGGCCGTCCATCCCATTTACAACTGCAGTCTCTTCCACAGCTCTTTCAAATTCCCTTATGTTTTTCTTTTAATATTTACCACCTCCTACTGAACTATATAATAACATTTTTTTTGTTGTTTTTGGTCTCTCTTGCCCCTTCCCCTCTTCGCCCAGTAAATACATTCTCAGTGCATAGAATTTCACCTGTTTTTATAGAGATTCAGTCAATTAAAAAAAATTGTTCAGTGAATGAATAAACGTCATGGTGAGACTCCAGATTTTTGACACAGTTATTGATCGGGGCCTATTACAAGAAAACTTGCAGTACAGTGACTTGAAGTATCTTCTTTTTTTCAGGCAAGACCATCCCTAAAACACTAAGGATCGATCCCACTAACTTTTTCCTTAAAATCATTCTCAAATATTTGACAGTGCTAAATATTCCAGTCCCTATGAGGGTGAAGACTCAACAAAGACCCTCTGCTAAATATGTTAAAATAATTTACAAAAAGATGAAGTTGGAAATGTGAAAGACAAGGAGTAAAATAATAGAACAACCATATTTGCTGCTTACATTTATGGAAAAATACTAGACATGACCATTTTTCCCCTTTCACCTCACAAAAAATAGCTAAAGCCTTGAGAACATCAAAAACACTTCCAAAATAGGTCAGCAAGTTTATTGCCCTTCAAGACCATTCTTTAGCTAATGCTCCAGCCTTTAGAATTGGCTGTTGCATTTGCCACTTTAAGAAACGCTAACATCTGCCTGAGTACTGCTCTCCCCAACTCCAGCAGGTGAGCAGGCTTTCTAACAGCAAGCCTTGCTCTAATGAGCAGAAGTTATGTTCCCATGTATACATATAGTTGATTCACTTTGTTACACAGCAGAAACTAACACACCATTGTAAAGCAATTATACTCCAATAAAGATGTTAAAAAAAAAAGTTATATTCCCCAAGATATTCATTTGGCAGGGCTATTGGGCTGTTCTCAGCAATTCTCCAAACTTGCATTTCACACTTCTTTAGTTCTGAAGAGGAAAAAGGAAAAACAACTTCAGTGTTTTGCAAAAGCAAAACAGAAAATGTCAGAGCGTTAAGTGGCTACAAAATGAATTTCTAAGAGCTCTCTTGCCATCTTGCTGGGATAAATCATCCAAGATGATACCATTTTGAATTCTGTACATGGTTAAGTACTTCCAGCTTATCACTGTAAGGTTTAGTCTACTTTAAAAAATGCCCCTATTTTGGGCTTACTGTTGGTTCAGAGCTATTTTGGAGAACTTGGTTTGGCTTGGATGAGCTCTGAGAGTTTGATTCAAATGGAGACCATGTGTCTTCCTGATTCTGCTTGATATATTTTAGGTGAATAATTTACATAGGTCTTTAAAATTACTGCTTCATTTAAACTTATATTTCTTCCATAGTTCTTTAAAAAAAGTTGAGAGATAGTGATATTAGTTTTCTTTGTGAAAACATTTTAAGTTATTTAAACAGTTGCCAAAATTAATCTGTATTTCTTAGTTCAATGGTAGTTGGACTAAGTTACTAGTTTTTATTAGGCCTAGGTAAAGCTACAAGTGAAAAGGAAATGAGGGGTGAAGAAGTTACTTCTATGGAAGCAAAAAAACCCGTGAGTAACCTAAGCCTCATTAGCTTGATAGTTAAGAAAGAGGGACAGAGAAGTTTAGGCGTCAAGGAGAGCATTAACCAAGACAGAGAAACATAAAACAGCATAAGGTACAGGCATACCTTATTTTATTGTGCTTTACATCACTATTGTGCTTTGCAGATACTGTGGGTTTTTTTTTTTTACAAATTGAAGGTTTGTGGCAATTGTGCCTTGAACAACCCTACTGGGGCCACTTTTTCTAATAGCGTTTGCTCATTTCATGTCTCTGTGTCACATTTTGGTAATTCTTGAAATATTGCAAGCTTTTTTATTATTGTATCTGTTATGGTAACGTGCAGTCAGTTTTCTTTGATGTTACCATTGTAACTGTTTTGGGGCATCACAAACCATGCCCATATAAGACAGTGAACTTGATCCGTAAATGTTGTATGTGTTCTGACTGCTCTACCGATGGGCCATTTCCCCATCTCTCTTACTCTCCTTGGGCCTTCCTATTCCCTAAAACAGAGCAATATTGAAATTAGGCCTATGAATAAGCCTACAATGGCCTCTGAGTGTTCAAGTGAAAGGAATAGTTGCACATCTCTCACTTTAGAAGTCCACGAACTATTCTGTGTACTTCTTTCACACAGTTCTTTCCCAACTTTGGGGAGTTACTTTTTGTTCATGGTCAATCAGCACTCAGACAAAAATGCAAGAGGAATCCCCTGCAGATTTCTGGAATTCTTTCTTTATTCTTTCTTTTTTTTTTTACATCTTTATTGGAGTATAATTGCTTTACAATGGTGTGTTATTTTCTGCTTGGAACTCTTTCTGTATGCAGTTCTCTCTCTCTCTCTCTTTTTAATTTTTGGTACAAATTCTAGCTTCTGATCTCCATCTCCTCGATTTAATGAGATTGCAAAGCTCTGTTTGTGTTTCCTCTGCCTGCGCTGTAGTCTTGAAAATTGCTGCAGGGAAGTATGCCGGTGAGTTTATAGGATCCACCTTATTTCTCTACTCCCAGGAATCACATCCTAACTGCTCACTATTCAGTGAATGAACAGAGTGGTTTCATACATTGTCCAAGTTTTTTAGTTGTTTAAGATGGGAGGGCAAATCCAGTCCCTGTTACTCCATTTTGAACAGAAGCAGCAATATATAAAAATGATATTTTTATCTGCTATCTGCCTGATCCTTTTGCCTAGTGTCTCCAATTTTCAGAAATAGGTGGGGAATATGGGTGCTATTTATTTGGTCTCATTCAAAGAACTCAATGAGGTCCCCCAAATTCAGAAAAACAAACTTTAGATATTTTTAGAAAATAAAATTTTCATCATAAAGTTAGTTAAAAATAAGAAAATAAATCACACAGTGCTCTTTCAAAATTTGTGAATGCTGAAACTTACACAGAGTGAAGGTACATATACTTCGTTATTTTTCCTTAATCTATCGAAGATGTTTTCAATATATGTTTCAAAATTCAATATATTCAATATATGTTTCAAAAAATCCTTCTTAATCCCCAAAATAATTCAGATTGAGAAAACTATTCTAGAGAAGTCTATATATCTATAAGGTATTGTATAAATTTTAAATAAAAGATACCTGGGGAGTTGCTTAAGGGGAGATATTGTCTGTGTCTTGGTAACATGGCTGGGCTGTGCTGGACTTACACTTATACGTGATGTTGACGTCAGGTTGGTTTAGAAGGGCCTCAGCTGGGAAAGCCAATCTCTTTCCATGTGGTTTTTCATCATCATCTTCTTTAGTGTGAGCTTTTTCACATGGGGCAGTGGTTTCCAAGAACAGCAAAAGAGGCAGAACTTCAATGTGCAAACTTTTTTTCAGGCCTTTGCTTGTGTCAATATTTCTGATGTTCCCTTGCCCCCAAAAGTTTCATAGACAACCTCAGAGTTGAGGCACGAAGAAAGGTATATTATAAAACTGTGGGATAATCTTCAAAGTTTTGTGCCCATTTTTGCAATCTATCATGTGTCATTTCATCACAACACGTGTCAATAGTCTTTTAAAATTCTTTAATGAAGGATGGATAAGGGGTTATGGATCTTTAATATAAATTGATTCACTTTCTTTGGAGGACAGTTTGGCAATATATGTTTACCTCTGGATACCTCTTCTAGGAAATTTTATTACAGATGTACTCACATACACACATAAATATGCATAAAATTACTTTTATTGTTTTATTATGATTGATGGCAAAAGACAGGAAACAACTAAATGTGGTTAACAGGTAGTGTTTAAATAATTTATAGAACATGTATACAATGGAATACTATACACCTGGTGAAAATAACTAAATGAATCAATATGTGCTGGTGTGAAAGAAACTTTACAAATTGTTAATTAGAAAAGAAAAACCCATGGCATAGAAGAGTGCCTATCCTTAGATATATGTTTTTAAAAACGGTATGTATATAAAGATGAAAACAAACATTTGTATAAGTAGTACAGTTTCTTGGATGCAGAAACAAATTGTTGATTGTTGTTTCTGCGGAGGTGACTTGGAGCAGCATTTAAAGTTCATTATATATCTTCTTTCTTCCATTTATACCCTTCACTGAGTGCACTGGTTACTTTATCTTTCAGATGAAACTATCTAGTGAGAGAAAACATCACTTTAAAATAAAAGGTTTGTGCAAAGAGCATTCAACAGTGCATGCAGTGGTGAAGCGTAGAGTAACTCAAAATATCCCTATTACAACAACAGACAAAAATACTTGATGCAAGGAATGTATAAATACTTCAGCATGGAGCTCCAGAGAAGGTAGAAATCACCGTCTTTGCTGGGGAAAGAGGGATGATTTTCTGAAGATGGCTTTTAGGATGGGTCTTTATGTTAGAGATGGGGGAGCAGGCCAGAAAGTGGAAACAGTAAGCGGGGGATGGAGATGCTGAAATGACCCAAGAAATGGAGCATGAAGCTATGAATTAGGACACAAAATTCCAGGCTATAGTGCCTCTCTCTCTCTTTAAAACTTTAATTTTCCTTTAGAATTATTAATATGGTAGTGATTTTAATTAGATTTGTGGGGAATATTTAGAGACGAGAAAATTTAGAAAATTCTTGCAATGTATCAGACTTTCATATGAAAGCACTAGCTGGCAAATAAGGCTGAATAGGACAGTTACCTATGGTGAAGTGATGCTCTAAAACAGGTAAAAGGAGCACTGAGTGGGAACATGAGGGGGATCAATAATCAAATTGTTTTTGAGTTAAAACCTTGACCTTGGGTTCAGAGTTCAGTCCTCATTGACCCTTTGCTTGGTGATTTCATGGCTAGCCCTCTGAGACTAGAGCATCGAAGTGAAAGGGAAAACCCAGACCTCCTCTTTGGGGTCCGTGAAGGGAGAGCTGCTCTTCTGTTAAACAGTCAGAGAAAATTGGCATAATTCAAAAAGAGTCATGTACCACAATGTTCACTGCAGCTCTGTTTATAATAGCCAGGGCATGGAAGCAACCTCAGTGTCCACCTACAGATGAATGGATAAAGAAGATGTGGCACATATATACAATGGAATATTACTCAGCCATAAAAAGAAACGAAATTGAATTGTTTGTAGTGAGGTGGATGGAATGAATTTGTCATACAGAGTGAAGCAAGTCAGAAAAAGAAAAACAAATACCATATGCTATGGAATCTAAAAAAAAAAAAAAAAATTGGCAATGGGTAGAAGTGTCCCAAGGCTAC
Organism: Neophocaena asiaeorientalis asiaeorientalis; assembly: GCF_003031525.2. Taxonomy (NCBI): domain Eukaryota; kingdom Metazoa; phylum Chordata; class Mammalia; order Artiodactyla; family Phocoenidae; genus Neophocaena; species Neophocaena asiaeorientalis. The sequence continues at coordinate 13,766,787 of NW_020175393.1, forward strand.
CAATACCGTTGTTTTCTACTCAGTCTGCTGACCCTGTGACTGTTATCTTTGTTCTAATTGTGCTTTGGGGAGTGATCGGGCAAACACACAAGCCTCTGAAATTCATTGCAATCCAAGTAAGCACATGGATCCTGAGTTCATTCCTGTATGACACGGGAATTCTTTTTTTAAATGACACCTTCAAGGGTACACTCAGTAACTTGTATAGTTAAAACATAAGCCTATGCTTGTTTCTAGATGTGACAAAATTCATTCTGGAAAGTTTTGCAAGTATTTAAGTTAGATTAGTTGTTTCATATAATGAATATTGTCAAAAAGGGCTGCTCACTATATGATGTTAATTCCTTCAAGGTCTGAACCTAGCAAACCACATTCCAAAGTTTCAGTGGTAGTAAGTATGGTAAATCTTGGCTGAAATTCCATCTATTTTCAAAATTCTGTGTTTTATTTAGTCTCCAGTCCCACTTCCCTCATGAGACTGGCATGTAAACTGGGATTTAGCTTCCTGCCTTTTAAGAAAAGAGGTTTTAATGCAGTGAAGCAAAACTTCACAGCTCTCTTTATTTTATTTATTTTTTAAACATCTTTATTGGAGTATAATTGCTTTACAATGGTGAGATAGTTTCTGCTGTATAACAAAGTGAATCATCTATACATATACATATATTCCCATATCTCCTCCCTCTTGCGTCTCCCTCCCACCCTCCCTATCCCACCGCTCTAGGTGTTCACAAAGCGCCAAGCAGATCTCCCTGTGCTATGTGGCTGGTTCCCACTAGCTATCTATTTTACATTTGAGAGTGTATATATGTCCATGCCACTCTCTCACTTCATCCCAGCTTACACTTCCCCCTCCTCCTGTCCTCAAATCCATTCTTTACATCTGCATCTTTATTCCTTTCCTGCCCAAGGTCCTTCAGAACCATTTTTTTTTCTTTTATTCCATATATATGTGTTAGCATACGGTATTTGTTTTTCTCTTTCTCACTTACTTCACTCTGTATGACAGACTCTAGCTCCATCCACATCACTACAAATAACTCAATTTCGTTTCTCTTTATGGCTGAGTAATATTCCATTGTATATATGTGCCATATCTTCTTTATCCATTCATCTGTCAATGGACACTTAGGTTGCTTCCATGTCCTGGCTATTGTAAATAGAGCTGCAATGAACATTGTGGTACATGACTCTTTTTGAATTATGGTTTTCTCAGGGTATATGCCCAGTAGTGGGATTGCTGGGTCATATGGTAGTTCTATTTTTAGTTTTTTTAAGGAATATCCATACTCTTCTGCATAGTGTCTGTATCATTTCACATTCCCACCAACAGTGCAAGAGGGTTCCCTTTTCTCCACACCCTCTGAAGCATTTACTGTTTGTAGATTTTTTGATGATGGCCATTCTGACTGTGGTGAGGTGATACCTCATTGTAGTTTTGATTTGCATTTCTCTAATGATTAGTGATGTTGAGCATCCTTTCATGTGTTTGTTGGCAATCTGTATATCTTCTTTGGGGAAATGTCTGTTTAGGTCTTCTGCCCATTTTTGGATTTGTTTGATTGTTTTTTTGATATTGAGCTGCATGAGCTGCTTGTAAATTTTGGAGATAAATCCTTTGTCAGTTGCTTCATTTGCAAATATTTTCTCCCATTCTGAGGGTTGTCTTTTCATCTTTTTTATGGTTTCCTTAGCTGTACAAAAGCTATTAAGTTTCATTAAGTCCCATTTGTTTATTTTTGTTTTTATTTCCACTTCTCTTAGAGGTGGGTCAAATGGATCTTGCTATGATTTCTGTCATAGAGTGTTCTGCCTATGTTTTCCTCTAAGAGTTTTATAGTGTCTGGCTTTAAATTTAGGTCTTTAATCCATTTTGAGTTTATTTTTGTGTATGATGTTAGAAACTGTTCTAATTTTATTCTTTTACATGGAGCTGTCTACTTTTCCCAGCACCACTTATTGAAGATGCTGTCTTTTCTCCATTGTATATTCTTGCCTACTTTATCAAAGATAAGGTGACCATATGTGCATGGGTTTCTCTCTTGGCTTTGTATCCTGTTCTATTGATCTATATTAGTGTTTTTGTGCCAGTACCATACTGTATTGATTACTGAGGCTTTGTAGTATAGTCTGAAGGCAGGGAACCTGATGCTTCCAGCTCCTTTTTTCTTTCTCAAGATTCTTTGGCTATTCGGGGTCTTTTTTGTTTCCATACAAATTGTAAAAATTTTTGTCTAGTTCTGTGAAAAATGCCATTGGTAGTTTGATAGGGATTGCATTGAATCTGTCGATTGCTTTGGGTAGTAGAGTCATTTTCACAGTGTTGATTCTTCCAATCCAAGAATATGGTATATCTCTCCATCTGTTTGTATCATCTTTAATTTCTTTCATCACTGTCTTATAGTTTTCTTCATACAGGTGTTTTGTCTCCGTAGGAAGTTTTATTCCTAGGTATTTTATTCTTTTTGTTGCAGTGGTAAATAGGAGTGTTTCCTTAATTTCTCTTTCAGATTTTTCATCACTAGAATGTAGGAATGCAAGAGATTTCCATGCATTAATTTTGTATCCTGCTACATTACCAACTTCATTGATTAGATCTAGTAGTTTTCTGGTAGCATCTTTAGGATTCTCTATGTATAATATCATGCCATCTGTAAACAGTGACAGCTTTACTTCTTCTTTTCCGATTTCTATTCCTTTTGTTTCTTTTTCTTCTCTGATTGCTGTGGCTAAAACTTCCAAAACTATGTTGAATAATAGTGGTGAGAGTGGACAACCTTGTCTTGTTCCTGATCTTAGAGGAAACGATTTCAGTTTTTCACCTTTGAGAATGATGTTGGCTGTGGGTTTGTCATATATGGTCTTTATTATGTTGAGGTAAGTTCCTGCTATGCCTACTTTCTGGAGGGTTTTTATCCTAAATGGGTGTTGAATTTTGTCAAAAGCTTTTTCTGCATATATTGAGATGATCATATGGTTTTTCACATTCAATTGGTTAATATGGTGTATCACATTGATTGATTTGCATATATTGAAGAATCCTTGCATTCCTGGGATAAACCCCACTTAATCATGGTGTATGATCCTTTTAATGTGCTGTTGGATTCTGTTTGCTAGTATTTTGTTGAGGATTTTTGCATCTATGTTCACCAGTGATATTGGACTGTAGTTTTCTTTCTTTGTGACGTCTTTGTCTGGTTTTGGTATCAGGGTGATGGTGGCCTCGTAGAATGAGTTTGGGAGTGTTCCTCCCTCTGCTATATTTTGGAAGAGTTTGAGAAGGATAGGTGTTAGCTCTTCTCTAAATGTTTGATAGAATTCACCTGTAAATCCATCTGGTCCAGGGCTTTTGTTTGTTGGAAGATTTTTAATCACAGTCTCAATTTCAGTGCTTGTGACTGGTCCGTTTATATTTTCTCTTTCTCCCTGGTTCAGTCTTGGAAGTTTGTGCTTTTCTAAGAATTTGTCCATTTCTTCCAGGTTGTCCATGTTATTGGCATATAGTTGCTTGTAGTAATCTCTCATGATCCTTTGTATTTCTGCAGTGTGAGTTGTTACTTCTTTTTCACTTCTAAATATGTTGATTTGAGTCTTCTCCCTTTTTTTCTGGATGAGTCTGATGGTTTATCATTTTTGTTTATCTTCTCAAAGAACCAACTTTTAATTTTATTGATCTTGGCTATTGTTTCCTTCATTTCTTTTTCATTTATTTCTGATCTGATCTTTATGATTTCTTTCCTTCTGCTAACTTTGGGAGTTTTTTGTTTTTCTTTCTCTAATTGCTTTAGGTGTAAGGTAAGGTTGTTTATTTGAGATGTTTCTTGTTTCTTGAGGTATGATTGTATTGCTATAAACATCCCTCTTAGAACTGCTTTTGCTGCATCCCATATGTTTTGGGTCGTGTTTTCCCTATCATTTGTTTCTAGGTATTTTTGGTTCCCCCTTTGACTTCTTCAGTGATCTTTTTGTTATTTAGTAGTGTAGTGTTTAGCCTCTATGTGTTTGCATTTTTTACAGATTTTTTCCTGTAATTGATATCTAGTCTCATAGCATTGTGGTCGAAAAGTTACTTGACACGATTTCACCTTTCTTAAATGTACCAAGGCTTGATTGTGACCCAAGGTATGGTCTATCCTGGAGAATGTTCCATGAGCTCTTGATAAGGAAGTGTATTCTGTTGTTTTTGGATGGAATGTCCTATATATATCAATTAAGTCCATCTAGTTGAATGTATCATTTAAAGCTTGTGTTTCCTTATTTATTTTCATTTTGTATGATCTGTCCACTGGTGAAAGTGAGGTGTTAAAGTCCCGTACTATGATTGTGTTACTGTCGATTTCCCCTTTTATGGCTGTTAGCATTTGCCTTATGTATTGAGGTGCTCCTATGTTGGGTGCTTAAATGTTTACAATTGTTATATCTTCGTCTTGGATTGATCCCTTGATCATTATGTAGTGTCCTTCTTTTTCTCTTGTAATAGTCTTTATTTTAAAGTCTATTTTGTCTGATATGAGAATTGCTACTCCAGCTTTCTCTTGATTTCCATTTTCATGGAATATCTTTTTCTGTCCCCTCACTTTCAGTCTGTATGTGTCCCTAGGTCTGAAGCTGGTCTTTTGTAGACAGCATATATATGGGTCTTTTTTTTGTATCCATTCAGCCAGGCTATGCTTTTTGGTTGGAGCATTTAATCCATTTCCGTTTAAGGTAGTTATTGATGTGTATGTTCCTATTACCATTTTGTTAATTGTTTGGGGTTTGTTATTGTAGGTCTTTTCCTTCTCCTGTGTTTCCTACCTACAGAAGTTCCTTTAGCATTTGTTGCAGAGCTGGTTTGGTGGTGCTGAATTCTCTCAGCTTTTGCTTGTCTATAAAGGTTTTAATTTCTCCATCGAATCTGAATGAGATCCTTGCTGGGTAGAGTAATCTTGGTTGTAGGTTTTTCCCTTTCATCACTTTAAATATGTCCTGCCACTCCCTTCTGGCTTGCAGAATTTCTGCTGAAAGATCATCTGTTAACCTTATGGGGATTCCCTTGTGTGGTATTTGTTGTTTTTCCCTTGCTACTTTTAATATTTTTTTCTTTGTATTTAATTTTTGATAGTTTGATTAATATGTGTCTTCACATGTTTCTCCTTGGATTTATCCTGTATGCGACTCTCTGCATTTCCTGGACTTGATTAAATATTCCCTTTCCCATATTAGGGAAGTGTTCAAATATAATCTCTTCAAATATTTTCTCAGTCCCTTTCTTTTTCTCTTCTTCTCCTGGGACCCCTATAATTCGAATGTTGTTGCATTTAATGTTGTCCCAGAGGTCTCTAAGACTGTCCTCAATTCTTCTAATTCTTTTTTCTTTATTCTGTTCTGCAGTAGTTATTTTCATTATTTATCTTCCAGGTCACTTATCTGTCCTTCTTCCTCAGTTATTCTGCTATTGATTCCTTCTAGAGAATTTTTAATTTCATCTATTGCGTTGTTCATCAGTGTTTTTTTGCTCTTTAGTTCTTCTAGGTCCTTGTTAAACATTTCTCGTATTTTCTCCATTCTGTTTCCAAGATTTTGGATCATCTTTACTATCGTTACTCTGAATTCTTTTTCAGGTAGACTGCCTATTTCCTCTTCATTTGTTTGGTCTGGTGGGTTTTTACCTTGTTCCTTCATCTGCTGTGTGTTTCTCTGTCTTCTCCTTTTGCTTAACTTACTGTGTTTGAGGTCTCATTTTCGCAGGCTGCAGGTTTGTAGCTCCCATTGTTTATGGTGTCTGCCCCTAGTGGCTATGGTTGTTTCAGTGGGTTCCTGGTGGAGGGGACTTGTGCCTGTATTCTGGTGGATGAGGCTGGATCTTGACTTTCTGGTGGGCAGGACCGCATCCGGTGGTGTGTTTTGGTGTGTCTGTGACCTTTTTATTATTTTAGGCAGCCTCTCTGCTAATGGGTAGGCTTGTGTTCCTGTCTTGCTATTTGTTTGGCATAGGGTGCCAGCACTGTAGCTTGCTCGTCATTGAGTAGAGCTGGGTCTTATATTTGAGATGGGAATTTCTGGCAGAGCTTTTGCCGTTTGATATTACATGGAGCTGGGAGGTCTCTGGTGGACCAATGTCCTGAACCTGGCTCTCCCACCTCAGGGGCACAGACCTGACACCCAGCTGGAGCACCAAGACCCTGTCAGCCACACGGCTCAGAAGAAAAGGGAGAAAGAAAGAAAGAAGGAGAGAGAGAGAGGGAGGGAGAAGGAAGGAAGGAAGGGAGGGAGGGAGGGAGGAAAGAAAGAAAAAATTGTTAGTAAAATAAAAAATTTTTAAAGTTATTAAAAATTAAAAAGTAATTTAAAAAAGAAGAGAGCAACCAAACCAAAAATCACATCCACCAATGATAATAAGTGCTAAAAACTATACCAAAAAGAAGCGGACAGACAGAACCCTAGGGCAATGTTAAGAGCAAAGCCATACAGACAAAATACACAAAGAAGCACACACATACAAATACACACAAAATGAGAAAAAGGAAAAAAATATATGTATATGAAATAAAAGGAAGAGAGCAACCAAATCAATAAACAAATCTACCAATGATAATAAGCTCTAAATACTAAACTAAGATAAACATAAAACTAGAAACAAATTAGATGCAGAAAGCAAACCCCAAATTAGAGTTGCTCCCACAGTCCACGACCTCAATTTGGGATGATTCGTTGTCTATTCAGGTATTCCACAGATGCAGGGTACATCAAGTTGATAGTGGAGATTTAATCCGCTGCTCCTGAGGCTGCTGGGAGAGATTTCCCTTTCTCTTTTTTGTTCGCACAGCTCCTGGGGTTCAGCTTTGGATTTGGCCCCGCCTCTGTGTGTAGGTCGCCAGAGGGCGTCTGTTCTTCGCTGAGACAGAAGGAGGTTAAAGTAGCAACTGATTAGGGGGCTCTGGCTCACTCAGGCTGTGGGGAGGGAGGGGTACACAATGCGGGGCAAGCCTGTGGTTGCAGAGGCCAGCATGACATTGCAACAGCCTGAGGCGTGCTGTGTGTTCTCCCGGGGAAGTTGTCCCTGGGTCACTGGCAGTGGTGGGCTGCACAGGCTCCTGGGAGGGGAGGTGTGGATAGTGACCTGGGCTTGCACACAGGCTTCTTGGTGGCTGCCACAGCAGCCTTAGCATTTCATGCCCAACTCTGGTGTCCGCAGTGATAGTCACGGCTCGTACCCATCTCTGGAGCTCATTTAGGCGGTGCTCTGAATCCCCTCTCCTTATGCCCCTGAAACAATGGTCTCTTGCCTCTTAGGCAGTTCCAGACTTTTTCCTGGACTCCCTCCCAGCTAGCTGTGGCACACTAGCCCCCTTCAGGCTGTGTTCATGCAGCCAACCCCAGTCCTCTCCCTGGGATCTGACCTCCGAAGCCCAAGCCTCAGCTCCCAGCCCCCGCCTGCCCTGGCAGGTGAGCAGACAAGCCTCTCGGGTTGGTGAGTGCCGGTCGGCACCAATCCTCTGTGTGGGAATCTCCCCACTTTGCCCTCCGCACCCCTGTTGCTGTGCTCTCCTCCGCGGTTCCGAAGCTCCCCTCTCCGCCTCCCGCAGTCTCCGCCCGCGGAGGGGCTTCCTAGTGTGTGGAAACTTTTCCTCCTTCACAGCTCCCTCCCACTGGTGCAGGTCCCGTCCCTATTCTTTTGTCTCTGTTTTTTCTTTTTTCTTTTGCCCTACCCAGATACGTGGGGAGTTTCTTGCCTTTTGGGAAGTCTAAGGTCTTCTGCCAGCATTCAGTGGGTGTTCTGTAGGAGTTGTTCCACATGCAGATGTATTTCTGATGTATTTGTGGGGAGGAAGGTGATCTCCACATCTTACTCCTCCACCATCTTGAAGGTTTCTCCCACAGCTCTCTTTAAGACCCATTAAAAACACTGATTTAAATTCAAGTTCTAATATCACAGCTCTGGTAGGTCATGGCTGTAAATTCTTTGCTACTTTTTGCATTAAGAAGTAGACTCTAATTTTCCTTTCTTTGTATCCAGGCTGGCTTAGAGACATGCTTGACTAATAGTATGTGACAGAAGTGACATTCTTATACTACCAAGGTCTGGTTTTAAGAGCTTCCATGTTCCACCCAGGCCTCTGGGATTACTCTTTCTGGGAGTTCTGAGAAGCCATGTAAGAAATCTAACTGCTGAGAGCAGCATGCAAGAGAAGCCACTAATGGGTTCTTCCCTTGGCCGTCAGTTTAGCACAGCATTGCAGCCATCTTCGCTGAGGTGCCAGACATATGTGTGGATGTTTTCTGATTCCATAGGATACTGCTGTCCTTGTATGCTAGAAAATTCCAGAAGTGCATGGTTGTCAGTGCTCCCAAAGATGATCCTTGAACAATTGAGGATCAGAGATAAGATATATGTTACAGGCTCCAATTGACCAGGTGAAAATTCTAGGTGGTGTTCTATACAATTCTCAGAGGTCCTGGCAGAATTAAGGACTCATTACCTACAGCAGAAACCTTGTTAATGGAGCCCTTCTTGCTTTCTCTCTCATATTGTCTCTCATACTCTCTCTCTCTCTCTCTCCCTCTCTTTCTCATTTTCACTTTTCTTGGGATCACATTCCAAACAACCTTCCTGCACCCAAGTCCTTGTCTCTGCAGTATTCTGGGGGAGAAATCCAAACTAAGACTGTGTCCTGACATGACATTGCTTAGATGATATTTTACTCCATTTGTGCTAAAGCCCAGTCCTCCTACTGATTCAGCATTCATAGGGCTTACAGTGGAGACTTTTTTCAGGTAAAAATGAGAGAGTTTCCACATAGTTATTAGTAATTCTTCCTGACTCCAAATGATGACACCTGCATTTTGAATTTCTGGCTAAGGTGAAGACAGGAGTATATACAGTTAGATTTCAGTTGATTAAATCTAAGATGTCAACCTCATTAACACCTCATTGCCAATAATGGAATTATGAAGCCTGGGTATATACATCCTATTATCATGGTTGAAGATGTAGTCTGTTGGCCAGGGCCACCACTGAACTTGATACAAATTAGAGGGCAGTGCTGTTACAGTGTCAGAATGGATGTAAGTTAACACTCATAGAAAATTATGTTCTAAAATTTAATTTAAAATATTAACGAGCGGGGCTTCCCTGATGGTGCAGTGGTTGAGAGTCTGCCTGCCGATGCAGGGGACGTGGGTTCGTGCCCCAGTCTGGGGGGATCCCGCATGCCGTGGAGCGGCTGGGGCCGTGAGCCATGGCCGCTGGGCCTGTGCGTCCGGAGCCTGAGCTCCGCAACGGGGGAGGCCATGGCAGGGAGAGGCCCGCGTACCGCAAAAAAAAAAATTAACAAGCAACAAAGCATTACATAATTATGTCAGACAACATGCACACTAAAAACTGAGCTCTAGTTGACTCAATTTCAAAGATTTCATTTGAGCCAAGTAATAAGTAATATGATATCCAATCTGAGACCAAATTAAAGCCATTTCTCTGTTCATGGTTAGTATAGTAACTTACTTCCTGTCAAGAGAAAGCAGAACAATTTTTCTTACACGACAAAAGGAATGACCACTCAAATGCTGAATTTTGTAGCATGCATCAACTGAGTTAAAAATAGTAAAAATATGGCAAATGTGTTTCTTTCTGGTGAGGAAAAGACAAATGTCAACTTACCAATAAAGTGCACGGAGAGCCTGCACCTGACTCACAAGCGGAAAACTCCTTAGAGTGTAAGTGTTTTCAAACATGAAGGAAAACTCTTAAATGTAAATATGTGTCTGAGCTTTCTAGAAACATAATAAAAATTTTGTTCTGAATTAGGGTCAGAGGTGTTTCTGGATTACATCTGAAATCTAACCTACCTAGAACCACACATTCATTCAGTTTGATGAATGGCTTCATCTGGGTGTCTCAAAGATGAACTGTGGAAACTGTAAACTCACATTAAAATTTCACGGACATTCAAAGGGAAATAAGGAACTCAGGCAACAGTTCCAGAAAGAAGTTGAAGTTATTTCATGAACTGTTGACCTTTCTGTGCTATACCAAGATCAGTTCTCTTATGAGAGCAAAATATCCCATGACTTGTCTGAGAAACGATCAGCTGTAGAAAGTGGTGGAAAAGAAGGTATATGTGCCTGTGTGAGTGTGTGTGGTGGATGGAAAAGACAAGAAGCAGGCTGAGAGAAGGTAGTTGGTATTTGATAAACGTATTAGCAAGTCCCATTATATTATATTGGGACATTATATTCATTACTTAATGTATTTATCAAAACCACACTGAGATAGTTGCACTCATGAGAAAACAGATCCAGTGAGATTTTGGAAATGAAGGTCACAATGCTGGTATACTACTGAAGCAAGTTTCAAATTCGAATGTTTTCTAGCTTCTAAGTTCTTGTTCTGTTCTACTTCTCCTGAAATAAGGCACAGGACATATTTTCAGCAGCATGGTACCATTTCCATAAGATGACTATTTTTGCTCAGTACTAGAGAACTGAGGCTATGTTCAGCAAGCAAGCTCTTTGCTGTTATTTACAGATAATGGAGAACATTTGTTGTGCAATGGGGGCGATGCTCCAGCTAGAAAAATCTTGCTAGTAAGACAGGGAGTATGAGTTTCTCTGTTCTCTTTGCATTTCTCTTCCAGTTTACTGAATTTACTACATGACATGTAAATGTACGTGTAGCACATTTACTACATATAACCTTTTGTCAACAAGAATCTATGTACTTCTGGATTGTTTGCTCAGTCCTTTTTTTTTTTTTTACATTTTTTAGTTGAAATATATTTGACATATAACATTGTATAAATTTAAGGTGTGCAACATGTTAAGTGATACATTTATATGTGATTGCCATTCTAGTGATAATTGCCACCTTTATTATGTACATAGTTATTCTTTCTTTTTCTAGTTGGAATAATTAAGTTCTAGTCTCTTAACAAGTTTAATGATTATAATACAATATTGTTGTCTATATTATATAGATCTCTAAAGTACAGTACAGTGAATACAGACAAAGTCATAAAGACAGAGAGTAAATGGGCTATAGGTCCTATCCTCCCGCCCTGCACCTATCCCCTGATAACCCATTTTACTCTCTGCTTTTATGACTTTGTCTTTTCTTAGATTCTGCATATAAGTGATATTGTACAACACTTGTTTTTCTTTGTCTGACTTATCACACTTATCATAATGTGCTCAGGGTCTATCCATGGTGTCAAAAATGGAAGGACATCTTCCTTTCTCATGGCTGAATAATATTCTACTGTGCTTGTATATGTCACATCTTCTTTATCCATTCATTTATTGATAGGCACTTAGGTCGTATCCGTATCTTGGCTATTGTGAATAATGCTGCAGTAAACATGGAAGTGCATATAACTCAACATCCTATTTTCATTTTATTTGAGTATATACCCATAAGTAAAATTGCTGGATCATATGGTAGTTCTATTTTTAATATTTTGAGGAACTTCTATATCGTCTTCCATAGTGACTGCACCAGTTTTCATTCCCACCAATAGTATATAGGTTTCCTTTTCTCTACATCCTCAGCAGCACTTGCTATCTTAATGATGGCCATTCTAGCAGAGGTAGGGTAATATATCACTGTGGTTTTGATTTGCATTTCACTATGCAGTGTTGATTTTGAGCATTTTTTTCATGCACCTGTGGGCCATTTGGATGTCTTCTTGGGAAAAATGTCTATTTAGTTCTGTGCATTTTTAGTCAGATTTGTTTTTGTTATCGAGTTGTATGAGTTCTTTATATATTTTGGGTATTAACCCCTTATCCGATATATGGTTTGCAAAAAAATTCTCCCATTCTGTAGGTTGAACTTTCATTTAGTTAATTTTTCATTTGCTGGGCAGAAGCTTTTAAGTTTGATGTAGTCACACGTGCTGATTTTGCTTTTGATATTTGTGCTTTTGGTGTCATACCCAAAAAATCATTGCCGAGACCAATGTTGAGGAGCTTCTTCCTTAAGTTTTCTTCTAGAAGTTTTACAGTATCAAGTCTTATGTTTAAGTCTTTGATTCGTTTCAAGTTACTTTTTGTGAGTTTTATATCTTTGCTCAGTCTTAAAAGTGAGATTCTAATCTTTGTTCTTCCTTTTCCAACAAGCCCAGGTATGTTAGTTATCAATTGCTACATAACAAATGACCAATTTTACACTTAGCAGCTTAAAACACATTTGTTGTCTTACAGTTCCTGTGGGTCAGGAGTCCAGGTATGGCTAAATGGGTCCTCTGCTTCAGGATATTACACAAGGCTTCAATCAGGATGTTGGCCAGGGTTTGGGTCCCATCTGAAGACTCAGCTGAAGTAGGTACACTTCTGACTTCACATGCATTTTGGCAGAATCCAGTCCCTCAAGGGTTAAACTGAGGGCTCTTCTGTTCTTAGCTAGCTTTTGTCTGAAAATTGATCTCAGTTCCGTGCTACACGGGCCTCTTCAGCATAGCAGTTTGCTTCATCAAAGCCTTCAAGATGAAAAAAGCATAGAGTCTGCTAGCAAGATGATGATGTAGAACAGGATGTGATAAACGTGAAAATATACATTAACTCTCTCTCTCTCTTTCTGTCTGTCTCTCTCTCAGTCTCAAGATTGGAGAGATCACAAGGGTTCGGGCATTCAAAGAATGGTTTAATAGCAGGTGGGATATCTTATTGACAATCCTAAAAACTATGTATAAATGCTATGTAGCTATGAAAAGAAAAGATATGTATTCAACCAGCAGAAATGGCAAAGGCAAAAGTACAGATGTGTAAGTTCAGATGGCATGTTCTAAGGAAAAGGAGAACACTTGGCTACTGGAAGCAGAGAAATTGTTTTGAGAATTAATATTAATCTCTTATATTTACATAGACCTTTCTACCTGACAGACACCACTTTAAATACTTTACCTACCTTAACTCATTTAATCTTTGCAATAACCTTTTGAGATAGACAACATTAGTATTCCCAGTTTGCAAATGAGAAAAGTAGATCTGGAGAGTTTAAGTGACTGGGCAAGTTTACACAGCAAGTAACTGACAGAAATTGGATTCAACCCAGGTATTCTGGTTAAAGCTGGTTTACACTATCCTATGAAGGCAGAATCTCTGTAGTTTCCCCTCTGATTTTGCCAGTTATAATCATGTGACCATGAGAGAAGTCACAGAGCCTATAGACTTAATTTCATATTCTTTAAAATAAGGTTGAAATAGATTATCCTACAGTCCCTCTCAGCATGAAAATTTTATTGTCGAATGGATTTTAGGACATATCAAGGACTAATACAAGCTCTTTCACAGAAAAGAGTCATGCTCCAAGGAATGTTTTAGAAAATTATTATGGCAGGAAGTGCTATATAGGCTGGATTAGAGAAAGAATATAGTCAGAGGACTGGATAGAAGACCATTGCTTTAGCCCAAAACTCCATAGACTGTCAGTGTGGTAGCTGGAGAAATAAAGATGTGTGAGACAACAGTGGTACAGTAGGCATCTCATTACCATGGCAGCCAGATTTGGGTTTTATTCTTGAGTCAGTCATTTACTAACCGTGATCTCAGGAAAGTTACTTATATTCTTTAAGCTCCAGTGAAATGGGTATAATAAGACAGTGTTGGTTAGGTCGGCATGGCTGTACTGCAGTAATAAGTAGCCTTCATATAGCAGTAACTTAATGAAATAACATGTTATTCTTATGCTCAAAATCTGCTTAGGTTCTAGCTAACTATCTGGGGTGGTGAGTGATCCAGGCCACTTTCATCCATGACTCCAGAAGCCATCACACAGCCTCCTAGGAAGCACAGCAGAGGAAGAAAGAGCAGACAGGTTATTCAGGGACTTTTTACTGCCTCATCTTGTCAGGCATTTCCTCCCACTGTGCATTGGCCAGAAATATATGCTCCTACCTAAGCTGAGGGCCTGAATAGTACAGTCTTTTTCTATGCCCAGTAAGGAGAGGGGAACAGATGTTGCTGATCGTCAGTGAGGTCTACAAAAATACCTAATTTATTTTGTGTGGTAATATCCTCAGCACATTTCAGAGGTTCTTGGTGACCGATTTCTGTCACTTCACTCTTCTTGACAGAATTGGGTGTAATAGGAGTGAAGAATAAATAAGGGAAAATTTTAAAATACTCTCAAATATTTAACGTCTTTTTCCTTCAGTCTGTCACTCTCTCCCTCGTTCTCATGTGCACAGACACACGTGCACACGTACACATAGACACATGCACACACAGACATCAGAGCCTAACTGGGGAGCACGGTTATATTCTAAGCACACTGAATCAGCCTAGTTTCTCAAGTTTCAGCTAAATGTCCGCAGACGTGGTGATTAATATTTGCAAAAGTGATAAATCCAACTGGACTTCTCAGGTCCGTCCCGAAGTTATTGTTTCTTTGATTTTTTCTTTGTTCTGGTATTCTGGGGAGTCAGAAAACCTGAATTTAGGTCTAGGTCTGCTAAAGGTCATTTCTGGCATTACAGATCTATGATTCTCAACTAGGGGAAGGTTGGTATTTTAGGCAGGATAATTCCTTATCATGCAGGGATATCTTGTACTTTTCAGGATATCGTCATCTCTGATCACTGTCTCTCAATTCTTCAAGCCATTCTTTTTTTTCTCTCTCTCTCTCTTCACATTAATTTTATTGTCTTCAGAGCATTTATCACTGTTGATATTGTCCAATCTATTTTTATTGAAGTAGGGTTATTATTATTTTGCCATGATGTTACATAAACATTTTCTGGAAATAAACTTTTTAAAAGAAAATTTTGTAGTCTTATAGTACAAAAGGCATAGATCCTGTATTAGAAATTACCAGTGGGTTTTTGTGTACTCTGTTATATGCAGACCCAATTCTACTAGTATATCAGCTGCAGGGAATAAACACAGGATTTGGTTATGGGTTCAAATCCTGGCTCAGCTTACCAGTTAAATGAATTTGAAAAATGCTGCTAGCCTTTCTGAACTCCACTTCTTCCTATTAGTGGAAGAGTTCTTTCACTTGTCTGGAAAGTCCCTGACTGAGGCTGTTTGTGATGTTCATTGATGTATTCTAGACTAGCACCTGGCTCATAGTGGGCACCCAATAAATATTTATGAATAACATAGGAATTGAGTCACAACTGAAACTCAAAATAAATTTGAGTTTTAAAGGGTGTAGTAGGCCCCCAAATTCCAAATTTGACAGTGCTGGGAATTTCTTTTCAGTTCTGTATTCATGGAGAGAGCTTCAGTTGCTATAAAGGGAGTGGAGTTTATGGGTAACTGCCTCATTGTCACTGGATGTGTTTTTATGATTCTTCCCTTGGAGGAGGAAGTAGCTAAACTCTCTTGAAGGTCATGGCCGTAATTTGGTGAAGTTGAATGGAAATGCCTTTCTAGTATGAATATTTCTGATGGCTTTTGATTGGACTGATTTATTTTTTATGCTCCCTATTGATTAGTCATGGTGGCTCTATCCACCAGTCATCTCTAGCTCATTGTTCAACTTTCATCCTGATTCATTTGTGCCAAGCATCGTGGCCACAGTCAGATTTCTGTCAGGATTGTGAGCAGTTCTGCTTGGGTGCAGCCTAAAGTGTCACAGATTGACCCCCACAGAAATATTTTTCACAGTCATTACTAAAAGTGACTGAGAACCAAGGCTAATATCACTACCCTTCTCTCTGTACAAAACTTCTGTCCTATGGTGCTGGGAGCATTTTCAGATCTAACATTCAGTCTGTTCTCCCTAGAGTCCCCAGGAGCAAAGAGTGGAAGGTATTTCTTCTAAGATGCTCAGGACTACCTGACCACCCCGATTGTCCCTCAGCCCATAAGGCACTGACACCACGTTAAACAAATTAAGTAACACTACCACAATAATATAAAAGGAAAAGAGAAATAAATTAGTTGAACACATATGGAGCCAATAATGGGTAGTGAGTAAACAGATTCTGGACAACACGTGAAGGAGGACATACATCGGTTAGGAGAAAAACGTTAGTTGCCTACTATCTTCAAAATGTTTTTAAGATTTAACAGACACTGCATGTTCCCAGCCATCTGCTATATATAAACATAAACACACTCATTAATGGGCCTCTTGAACTTCAAAATCAACTATTTGAGAGTCTAAAAGTCTGCATTTTATTTCTATGGTACTGTTTTAATTCATTCTCCAGCTTTTGGTTTTCAGCTGCTTTTTTATTCACTCAATTATGAACGGTAGGTTCATTGTGTTGTAGATATTTGTGCTTTTGTATGTGGCAGTAAAAATGAAAATGCTTAGTTGCTAAAGACATATTTGTTCCACTGTGTTCTGACTCAGTAAAGAGGAGATGGTGCCATACACAGCTGTGATCCACAGAGATGCTCAGAATATATGCTGGAATTTATGTGAGGTCCTCCTGCTGGCAAAGAACCAGCACAAGGAGAAGACAGATAGTCCAAAAGGGGCCATGTTGTGTTTGCCTGAATATATGCTGATGAGTTTAGCCAACATCCCTCTCCAGTAGCTGTGAGCTGGTGACTAAGAAGTAACAGAGGCGTAGTTTTTTGTTACAGGCTATTTTGGGGACAGTTTGTGATTAGGACAATTAGGCCTGACTGCTCTGAAGGAAGATATTTTGTATAACTGTGGTTGAGTCAGCGTGGCTGCAACATGGGATTAAGACTCAAAGAAAGAAGGCTTTCTGTTTGTTTCTGGGAGAGCTAAGGAAGAAACTTGTCAGAGTAAGAATAGTAAAAAAGAAAGAAACCAAAGTTCTCCACAGACCTAAAAGTTCTCGGGCAGTTGCTCAAATGAGGGTAAGGTTCACAGAATCGCGATGCTCAGTCGGAACAATTTATGAGTTGAATATTTCTGAAAATCCCATTGAATTCTGTGTTCCTGTTTATATAACGCAGACTTGTGCAGAGTGAAATAGGCTTGATCAAATTTCCCTTGAGGTTTACTGCAGATCAAAATATACGTTTTTTTCAATTATCCCCCGATTCTTAGACACTAACGTTTTTATTCAGTTTTTGTCTTAGAGATAAAGAATCCCTAAGAATTGGCACTTAAGTACACCCGGGAGTTATAGAAAGGGAATGGGTTCAAACACATTTACAAGTGATATATCTTCAGGTAAGAGAGGAACACATAGGGACAGAAATATAATGGGAAGGAAACTCGCGTCTCGTTTATCCACAGGAAAATGAGTATAATTAAGGTCGGTACCGTGCTTTGCAATTTACATAGTTCCTCCCATTATGAGTTATGACGTCTTTACAGTAAACACCTAAGATAAAAAGGACAGGTTTTATTCTTACCTTTGGGGCCCAGAGGCCTTCTGAGACTTGCCTCAGGTGCACTCTTTGTGAGTGCAGTGAAGTCAATATTTGAACCCAGTTCATCCTCGTCCAAGCTCTGTGATCTTTCCATCATCCCCCACTGTCATTTCATACAGATTTTGGACAGATATTCATTCCATTAGGCTCAATGCCTTAGCCATGTTTTAAAGAGAACACGACCCATGGTGTCAGGAAACTCCTGAAGCAAAGCCAACCTATCTCTCCTATTTCAGGCATCAAGTCACTGGTATCAATACTGCATTAGCAGCAGCTGGCTGCCTGCTGTAGACTCATGTCACTACTGCCTCTCATTAGCCACACTGTGCCGAGATACTGAATAGAGAAGGATGCTGTTTAGCACTTAACAGCCATTCCTTTCATAACAGCCATTCCTTTCATAACAGGCTTTATGTGCAGGCTTTGGCATTGTGTGATTTAATTTTTACTACCAACGTGGAGGTAGTGTAACTGTCCTCCTTGCACAGAGAGGGCACCAGTGGGGGTGAGCAGAGGCAGGGATGAGCCCCAGAGCCCTGAGTCCTCAGGTTTCCGTAGTTCTCTGTCACCCATCAAGCTGCTCATAAGTAATAGCAATTTATTCATATCAAGGGTCCTTCCTCGCTGCCGGCTACAGATGTCATGTTCACACTTACGACATCTTGGCACTTGTGCTCGTGCTCTATTCTCTCACTTTCCCCGACATCTCATTTCTCCTCTCCTCCCCCCTGTGGAAACCCTACTCTCCATCTAAGGCTCAATTTAAAATTCCCTCTTTTTCAAATACTTCACGTTGCAGTCATCTCTGCCCCTTTTTCCTTTAGAAATATAATTGTGTTTCTAGTTCCTAAATCTAGTATTGGGGCTCACTTTTTTAAAATGTTTATTTTACATATTAATGTTTTTGTTTCATTTTACTATTCTTAGTAATCTTCCAAAATAAATGATGAAATCTCTGAAGGACAAGGTAAATCCTTTCTGAGTATTGACTGCCTAGCTCAATGCTCAGCATATCAAGGTCAACAAATGGATGACTGGTTTTAAATTACTTGCATGTTTAATCTATTTGAGGGAGAGATATCTTAGAATTCCTCACTGTGCCCAACACATAGAGGTGGCTTAATATTTACTCTTTGAATTAGATTACATGCCTTTTCCAGTTGCTTAATACTAGTTTCATGAAATTTAGGCTTCATATAGATCTTCAGAGTCTTCATATAGATCTACTATTAAATTTCACTGCTTTATGAATGTTTTATATAATATCAAAATCTATATTAAAAAAGACTGATAATTTTCATATAGTAATAAAAATCACCAGATCAAGCTGATTAAATGTTAATTTTTTTTCTTGCTGTGTTGTAAGATGTGATACAATCATATTCTTTCTCTTTTTTAAAAAAACTTCTCTCTCCAATTATACAAATTATACTGCTATGTCCTCATTGGGAATATTTGAAGTCTAGCAGGAAAATAAAAAATATACTGTATTCACTTGTATCATAATTATTCAGATAGATAAATAAATATCTATTCTCCCTGCTGCTTTAGCCATGAAATAATGCTGAGTCAGAGAAAACAGAGTCCAAAAAGGCCCATTAGCACATAGTCTTATCCTCTTTGTCACTATGGGAACCTTCACTGTAATACGTTCTCTAATGTGATGAGGAAATGAGTCAGCACTTACACAGAGGGGAATGTTCCAGGTCTCCTTTTCTTGTTGATTTAATGTCAGCTTCTATTTGAGTTAGACTTTGGGCCAAATACAAAACAGAACCATATTCATCCCCCTAATGTTCATTTCCAGGGTCTCTGGCTGGCTGCTCATCACTCAGGGCAAGAGAAGACACATGAAACAAAAAATGACAGGAAGGACCCCTAATACACACACACACACACACACCCCAAAGCTTGTAGGTGCCAGAGATGTAATGAACTATTTTAGGGGTGTAAAGTATCGCAGAATTGAATGATACAAAGAGAATTTTTGCAAACATGCTTTCGTTCCAAGGTCCTAGGCTGTTGAATACACTTCATTGTTGCTCACTCCCTCACTGTCATTCACCATAGAGGGAAGTAGAATCAAGTAGAATCAAACCAAATGTGGCAGATTTTATTTTCCAAAGATGGCCATAGTAATATTTCTAGTCCCACGTGCTCTTTTAGATATTTATCAATCTCCTGAAGTAGGTGAGACCTATTTCTCTTCCCCTTGAACCTGAACAATATTTTTAACTGTCTCAACAGCTAAAATGCAATGGAAGTGACATGCCTAACTTCCAAGGTTAGATCATGAAATGTGATAGGACTTCTCCCTAGACTGCATTCATTCTCTCCCTCTTTGTCTCTCACGCATAGAGCTTAGTCATCAAGTCCACCATGGCCCAAGTGGAGAAAACCAAGTGGAAGGGAGCTGAGGCTCCATTTAAAAGACATCATCAACTGCCAGACTGGAGTGAATAAGCTTTCAGAAGACTCTAGCCTTCAGCCTTACAATCTTCCAGCTGATAGTGGGAAGCAGAAACTGTCTCTATTGATCCCTGTCCAAATTCCTGATCAGTAGAAGTGGTAGAATTAACAAATGGTTGTATTCCTCTGCTACATTTTGGAGTAATTTTGGGAGCCAAAGAAGTGGAACAGATTAAGGTACTGGGAAGTACGCTACTGTAGTAGTAAAATCTGAAACATATTCCACTGGAAAGATGTGATAGGTAGAAGCCAGAATGACCTTGAGGAGCATGTTAGTAAAAGCCTAAAGGGCCTCAGAGTGATTGTTAGGAAGAGTCAGATGGTTTTCAAGAAGACTGTCAGGGAAGCCTTGAAAGTGGGGAAATGTTATTGCAAGATGGAGAAAAAAGGACTCTTGTTCCACAGTGATGGAAAGTTGTTTGCAGTAACACGGGACATAGAAACTGTATCGAGTGAACTGATGAATTTAGCTAAGGAGATTTTTAGGTAGAATTTACCTAATTTGGGGTAGAATTAGGTAGAATTTACCTGCCTTTTCTCAATGCCATAATAAAAGGAGAGCAGAGGGGAGCTAAAAAAGGAATTGTTCTGTTTTCAGCAAAATTTTAGAGGACATATGAAGAAGTCAGAACTTGGGTTTGAAAATAAATCTTCCTCATACCTTCCTCTTTAAGATTCTCAAATTGGGGCTTCCCTGGTGGCGCAGTGGTTGAGAGTCCGCCTGCCGATGCAGGGGATGCGGGTTCATGCCCCGGTCAGGGAGGATTCCCACATGCCGCGGAGCGGCTGGGCCCGTGAGCCATGGCTGCTGAGCCTGCGCGTCCGGAGCCTGTGCTCCGCAACGGGGGGGGGGGGGAAAAAAAAAAGATTCTCAAATTAAGAAAGGGTTTCATAGCAAACACAGAATCTAGGGTGGGTCTCTAAAACGTTTGTTTAAGACTGTTGCTAAACCAGTTCCTTTGCCCAGCATGCTGCAAGCCAATTACTGGGAAGCCGAGTTTGCAGCGGAAAAAGAGTTTATTCACAAGGCAGCCAGGTGAAGAGACTGGAGAACAAATCTAAGATCTGCCTGCCTGAACATGAGGGGCTTGAGATATTAATGAGATAAAGAAGTAGGGTGGTCTTAGGTATAGGGAAAGGTGATTGAAGTCAGGGAAAGGTGAGGAAATCGGTGTTCTGGGTAGGTGTATGTAGGTTACGTGCTTCCTCATGGGATGCGTGTTTAAAAAAGAGGCACTTAGCATGATATGAGGGTGGAGTTTTCGGCCTTCTGACAGCAAAAGGTCATTCTTCGGCCTGCTATGCAGACCTAGGTTCAGGGTCGGTGGTCCCAACAAGTCTTAGCCAGCTGGAACTGAACAAGAGTTGACTCCAAGTTTCTAAAAAAAAAGAAAACCTAAGCCCCCACTACTATAGTGACTCATTCATCAGAGATGTTATCTCTAGGGATGGTTAAGAAGTCTTGTGATATATTACCCAAGCTAGGTGAAGCTTGGAGGGTATGCAAGTAAAGAGAGGGGAAAAAGTAACTAAAGTGAGCTTAATCAGTAAAGGCAGTTTACAAGCAGAGGGGTTTTAACAAGCTGTTCCCTTATCTATCATTCTGCAAGCTAAGTTCAGGAATTTCTGTTAGTCACCAGCTTTTGTTACCTCTATGAGACAAGGTTTCAGGACCTCAGAAAGATATAAGACAGTGCCTGAGAGGACCATTCTGTCAGACACAGACCCTCTCTGAGAATCATAAGGGCAAAGTCCCACAGCAGCATCACAGGAAACCCAAGGTAGAGAATGACTTTTGCATAATGAAATGTATCACACATTGATTGATAAGAAACTCTTAATGTTTTTAGAAGAGTGTATTACTTCGACTGAAAGGAACAGAGGTAAAATGAAGAGAGGCCTTATGGCCCCCAAACTTCAATAGTTAGGAAACAGGATGAGAAAAATACTCAGCTTCAAACACTGGTCATTTCTTATGGAAAAGAAAGGATGACACAGGAGTCAAACCCAAAAGCCCAGAAGGCAAAGCCCTTAGACACTGTAGGAAGTAGACGGAGGCCTAATTAAGGAACTGGCCCTATGAGTAAAATTGGAATTCAAATTTTCTGTGAGCCAAAGATTGCTGTGTATTTCATATTTTTCCTTTCTATGAACAGAAGCCTCCCTACTGGTTGGCTATCCAGTGTCTGCTTCACCACCTTAGACCTGTGAATAACAGGTAGATAACTTGCCTCTAGACGTAGACTGTCGTAACTGAGGAAACATACTTGAAAAACTGCAACCAAGATTTGTCTCCGCCTGAACCTGATCTAGATCATAAAATCTGGGATCTCAAGCCTGAGTCAGTTATTATAATAGGGTGATATATTGAGGGTCTTGGAGAGGGGGAGTGAGTACACTTTGCATGTTGGAGGGATGAAGTTTCTTGGGACAGATGGTAGACAGTGGCAGATGATGTTTGCAAAAATGGCCACAGCAATATTCCAGGGCCACATTCTCTGCCAGAACTTTGCCACTCCCTATGAAGAAGTAGAGTCCATTTTTGCTCTGGTTTAATGGAATGCAGCGTAAATGATACTACAGCATTTCTGAGGCTGGGTCATAAAAGGCGATATGTCTCCCTGCTCTTTCTTTGTCTTTGCATGCTTGTCCTTGGACCCCTGCTATCGTTGTCCATTTAGAGAAACCATGTGGAGAGTAACCAAGGCTGCTGGCCATCAGCCTATGTACACCTCCAGACACATGAGGAAATGAGCCATTGGATCATTCTAGGCATGGGGGGTTTGCATCTTCATTCTGAGGCCCCAGACATAGTGGGGCAGAATCTGTGTCTGCGGTGTCCTGTCCAAATTAGTGACCCACAGAATCCCTGAGCATGATAAATAGTTGTCTCCTGACACTAAGTGTTGGGCAATTTGTTACCAACCAATTATGTTTAGAACACCAAGGAACCTATGATCCCTTATAACTCATCCATCCATGTGGAGTAGAAAAGGTTCAAAATCCAGTGTGCCTGTGCTCTTCCATATTCATGGATTATCACAACCTGAGACAGATTTCTGACACAGTTGCTGTTCTCTTGGGTATAGTAGAACTCTTGCACTGTAAGAGTGTTGTATGTACTCAAATTTAAGGAATTACTTTCTTCATAAAATATGATTAGATTGGGGGGTCCAGCTATCACACTTTCTTTGCACAAAAATTTTCCTCTGAAAGGGGATATGACAGACCTTTATGATTTGAAGACTGAAAACTAGGAAGTTAAAACCTTCAGGTAAAGGTGTTGGAGTATTTGCATGAGGTACAGTCTCCTGGTTCTAACCACCCCACAGCCTGCTCATTCTAAGGTGAGGCCTGCCAGTCTCTGCCCTCAGCACTGATAGTCAGCCACCCAATTCAGGAACAAAGAACACTCGGGGGTGAAGGGACTGATTAGGAAATTTTTAGAAAAATCCCCAACATCCGTATTTACCAGCATAGTCTTTTATTTATTAGTATGTATTGACCAGCAAGGATCACTAGACATTTGAGGAAAGCAAGTAACCAAGAGAAAGGACAGAAAGGACAAATAAATACTAACACCTGAGGAATATGATAATTGATGTAAAAGAAGAAAAACATAAAAATATCTAATTGGTATCCCCAGAGAAATTTTAGAGAACAGTGAATCCATAAACTAGAAGGAAATGCTTTGGGAAAAAGAAATGACTGAGAAAATAAGAACACATAGAATGTAAAAACATGTTAATGACCAACAACAAAAAAGGTAAATAAAGGGAAAATACAAGAGAAAAAAGAAGTGGAAGTCCCATATAAGAAACGTTTTAGAAAGAGAATAGGTAATAATCAAGAAATGCTAGAATAAAATTCCTCAGAGAAGAGTCTAAAGCCAGAAAAAATTTAAAAGATTTACTCTCAGAAATGTCATCATAAAATTTCCATATTCTGGAACAAAAATGAAGATTCCATGGTTTCAAAGGGAGAAGATCAGGGCATAGGCTATCGTTCAATGAAGAAAACACAATTGGTATCAAACTGCTTTGCAACAGCACTGGGTGCTAGAAGACAATGTAGCAATGACTTTAACCCTAGAATGTTCTCTACAGTAAAACTCCTAAATGTTAGCAGGAGCCAATGAAGAGAGAAAGAGAGAGAGAGAGAGATTCATGTGCAAGTACTCCAAAAACCTCTCCTGGACATTATCTGGGAAAAAAATAACTAGAATATATTTTCTAGGCATTAAAAAAGCATATGCAGCATACTTTTAATCACTTGATCAAATGTAAGAAATTTAAATCGTATCTGTTTTGGATGCAGGAAATATTCTCAAGTAAAACAATTATTTGGAGACAGGAAAACCTGTCCTTATCTGTAGCTCCAAGTTCTATCTCTACAGCCACAATTACTCATTCTATTATGAAAGTGATTACACAGTTATAATCTTATAATTATTAATAGTGTTCATATTTATAGAAGCATTGTAAAGTGAAGTCAGCTTTTGGTTTAGTTATAGAGCAAAAATAAAATGCGATTATATTTTACTTGTAGAAGCTATGCTATACCTGCTATAAGAAGTTTGGGGAAAAGATCTGGAGGCAGAGTATAATTGCTGATATCATCATTTTAATAGTGTGAATGAATGGTATTCATTAAAATTGGTTAATAGAGTTTTAATGTATTTAGTAGGGCAACCATTAGACAAGCAACTAAAAATCTGAATGATGACAAAGGAAAGAACTTGCTTTAAATGTACTAAATTTCTCATCTTTCATAGTATAGAGTCAGTAGCACCTTTTTCTTTGTAAGGGCACATTGCTGTCCCTTAATAAATGTGGGTAAAGTAGTCATAAAAATAAATATTATATATGCCTTTGTTATACTAAACATGATCATGTTGACTAAGCTAAAGCATCAAAAATGTCACATAATCTTGAAGTCGATTGCTTCTTATAGCAGAGAGTTATGTTATGAACACTTTGATAAGGATTTTTGTCCAAATGAATTATATTCTTCATGTAAATGCCATAGAATAAGATATATTGGATAAAATTATTGCTGCTGGAAACATAAGCAAATCATATGTGAAGGATTTCATATATAATCATAAAGCAAAAAAAATATATATGTATGAATTACAAAGGGAATACATGATCAAATCTTATTTTTATATCAATAGAATTACTGTTATTCACATATTACAGATGAGAAAAATAATGGTTAAAACAGTTTTATCTTCCCCAAAGCCATGCAGTTATTAAGCAGTATAATTCAATTTTGAATTCAGTCTTCTGGTACCAAAGAACTTATATTTTCAGATAAACATCTTGAGCACTTTTAGGTGGACTTTCTATGTACTTGACTTCGAAGCATGCAGTTTGCTGTAATACTGAGAAGAGAATTTACATAATATCCCAATAGATGATGATGAAATAAGTTTATCTCCCAAATTAGGTTAACACAGATATTCTATTGTCATTATTAAGCACACATATACAAATATATAATAAGTCAACTATTGATTTAACATTGTCTCTTTAGTTTTAACACTGAAGCCACAAACTTAAAATCTTGAAATTCATTAAATAATGAATATTAAACGTTCTGAAGAAGCATAATTGTCCTATATCAGAATTTCTGACTTGAAACTCATGCCAGAGCAATAGTAACTCAGAAAACCCACCACCTCTGAAATCATTCTTATTTGTGATATGAGACAATAACTACTAAACTGGTCTTAGCAAAGTGGAAATGGAAGAAAATTAGATTTTTATATATAACTGAAAAAATAATGTCTTAACCAGGAGAGTCAAGCTGAAGTAGCTGACATTTTTGCCCTGCTTAATGTCCCAGTCGTTTTATTTTATTTTATTTTTATAAATTTATTTTATTTATTTTTGGCTGCGTTGGGTCTTCATTGCTGTGCATGGGCTTTCTCTAGTTGCAACAAGAGGGGGTTACTCTTCATTGTGGTGCACAGGCTTCTCACTGTGGTGGCTTCTCTTGTTGCGGAGCATGGGCTTTAGGCACACAGGCTTTAGTAATTGTGGTGCGTGGACTCAGGAGTTGTGGCTCACAGGCTCTAGAGCACAGGCTCAGTAGTTGGTGGCGCACAGGCTTAGCTTTTCCATGACATGTGGGATGTTCCTGGACCAAGCCTTGAACCTTTGTCCTCTGTGTAGGCAGGTGGATTCTTAACCACTGCGCCAGGAGGGAAGCCCTGTCCCAGTCATTTTAAAAGATTATGTAGAGGATTCAGTAAACGTAAAAATACATTACTTTTGCAAGATCTCTAATTATATTTCAATTGAAATTCAACTAGAATACCGAAATAAGCAAGTAATTTTTCCAGACTTGCATAATTCTTACGATCCTCTTTGTGTTTGGTAGTATCTGAATTTTCTTCTTAAGGAGGAAGAAAAGGCAAACTCATGAGAGAAAACAATTCAACTTATTTAGTAAATTTCTCCTGATCTCTGATCATCTTAGCTAAATGCCCCCCACCACCCATGCATATAATAAAGATTCTCTTGACCATAAACCGTATTGGGTTACTTGTCTGATGCCCAGGCAGTGCCTGAGGTTGTCTCTGGGGTCCAAGCACTAAGCTATCAGAAGGAATCTTCACAATGATTACAAGGCTTTAAGGCTTACCTCTCACTCTGTTACAGCTGAGTGACATTGTCAGAACTGTAAGAGTTTTATATATTTTATTTATAATCGTCACCATAACGCTGTCAGGTAGTTAGGATTTTCCTCATTTTGTAACTGATGCAAATTAGGCTCCAACGGGTTATTAACTGGCCCCAAACACTCAGCGAATAAGAGGGAGTGAGCCAGGGACCAAACCTGAAGAAACCATGTGACTTCCAAGTTCATATACTTTAAAATACAATAAGTTGATTCGTTTAATAAAGTGAATAACACATGTTTTTAAAAGAAGGCTTTGTAAATCATGATATCCCACATGAATTAAAAAAAATGCTTTTCCAAAGTTATGATTTATTTTTCTGATGTGACCCATTGTTTATCTCTGAACAATACTCCTTTCTCTTGTGCTGAAGGTATTATGGATAAGTGTCCTCTATTTCTAGGGATAGAGTGTGTGCATGGGAAAATAATATACACATGCATATACTATTTCTGCATATATATTTATGTTAAGGGGATACAGCCAGCATGATGTAGGCATGTAGGTACCACGGTGTAGCACAAATTTTTATAGCTCCTGCTGACAAATTTTGATCAGCAGATGAAATGTGTTTTTGTCACAAATGAAGGTATATATTTTCTATAGCAATGCTTGTCATAAAAATCACAATGCTGAGTGAGGCATAGGACATGCTGCAGCCCAGGCATCACTGGTGCACCTGAGAATTAAGACATATAACATCAAGTTGGCAGCAAAGAAAGATGTTTGAGAACTTTACCTCCAGATTATATGAGAGAAACTAGTGCCAGTGGGATTTCACAGACCTCAGGAATGGCCAGTTGTACAGTAGGATAACTCTGGATGGTTTTATAGGATTGTGAATACACTGGTGGTGTTGTAGGTCATGTACTTCCTCATGTACAACCCCAGTTTTTATTCTAAAATGTAGCATAAACAGAAAAAAAAGAGGTTGAGAATCACTGTTTCATCTGTGTACCTTTTGTGACACTATGTCCAATTCTCTCTTCCCAATTCCATTATTTAAAAATCCAGGACACATGCGTCTTCTGTAGAAATGGTCACAGCATTCCTTTATTCCTCAGGGAACATAGAAATGTTTGCAGATATGGATGCAAAATATAGTGGTTTTGATGACACTTTCTATGCATAGAGTTGTCAGTAGCTGCCCCATGTGTGTTCCATGTGTCTCTACACACAAGCTAATCCTCCTAAAATTTTGCTTTCTTCATATACCTTCAGGTCATTTCCGTCTTCAAAAACCTGAAATGATTTCCTATTTCCTTCAACAAAATGTCCAGACACTTCAGGTTAACAGTGAGAGATTTCAAGTTCTTACCCCCTCCTATGTTTTCAGGAAAATAGCCAACTTTTCAGGTTATTTGCTGCAGTCACTATTGCTTGCTTGAGTATGGCCACTTCTGGTCACCCTGTATCTTAATTAAACTTATTTTTTCCTTCTCTAGATCAAAACTAAACTCCAAGTTCCAGTTCAAAATCATCCTCAGTTCAAGACTACAGGGCTCACCCCTACTCTGACCTACTTTAGAATTTACTTTCTCTATTTTTGGGTAGTTCTCCTAAACAATTTTTAAAAATTTTTTGTCTTTCTTCTATTGCTGTTTAAAAGTTTTTCTCTTTAAATAGAAGCAGTGTCAAAGTGTCCATGTTCATGGTGGTGGCCTCTAGCCTTCTCTCACTTTGTTGAACACAGAGACCTGCACACAGTTGTTGATTAAACAATCGGGCAATTCATTTATTCAGTAATTTATTCATTTAGTACCATAAGACACAGGTTGCCTCTTGTGTTGGCACAAGTGTTACTTGGCCACAGAAGAAAATTATTTATACTAAACACAAAATAAGAAAATGAGAAAAAATAAGTCATAGGGAAGCAAAACTTGCCATCCCAACATGTCTCTTTGGCATGCAGGTTATTTTGAGTGGAAAACAATCAAGGCCCAAAAGACTCAGGAAGAAACTTTGAGCTTCTCCCTAATAGCCTGAGAATATAGATAGAAGACCTGTTCCAGGAAGGGAGCTATCGCTTCCCCATAGATAACAACAGTAGAAACTAGGTGTGCAGACAGAGAGGAACCTAGCACAGTCTGCTTGTTAAAAAGTTCCTCTCTGCGTCCTGTTGTCTCTGCCTCGCCCAGCAAACAGGTATTTACCAAACATTTGCTTTTCCCTCTCCATGTCAGTTTGCCTTCAACCCCTTTGAAGTCCCAAACCACAACCCCCAACATCTTCTTGTGTCTTTAGCGTAAGGTGGTATTGAAGGTGAGGTTTTTAGCCATTTTGGGGAGTTACTCAGTTTTCCTGGGTCTTTCCCACGTATACATGTTATTAAACTTTTGTTTGATTTTCTCTTGTAATCTGTCTCATGCCAATTTAATTCTTAGACCAGCCAGAAGAACCAAGAAGGGTAGAGGAAAATTTCTTCCTCCCCATTGAATCTTACAACATTAATAAAATTACATTGGGTGTAACCAAAAAGAAGTAAAATGAACTCAGGAGGGAAGTCTTATTATACCATGGTTTCAAGATATGTTGCTTCTGTAAATGATTAGGGATTATTATGTTTGTTTGTTCATTTTGGGGGTCTAAGATCATTAGTAAGAGAATAAAGGAGCTGACACCATTCCTATAGACATCAATGACATTCACCAGAGTTTCCAGTTCAACTAGTGCAGCTCTATTTCTTAACAGTAAAATTATTCTAAGGGAATTTTATCTGTGAAATAAATAGAATTTAAAAGTCTTATGGTGATTGAACCGTTGAAGGAAAGAGTAGAGATTGTAGAGAGAGTGTGTAGACCCAGGAATTAGTGTCAAAAATCTATACTGGTCCTCATTACCAGTGTCCCCCTGTTGCAAAATTCAGAACTTTAGGCACTTCATATTTCAAATAGGGGGTAACTTTAAAATATTAAACATTTAATAATATATTATAAACCAAAATCTATCTACATAAAAATTAGTAGTAATGCAAGCTGAACCAATGGTTAGTTTTCTTTTAATTCATTGTCAGAATTTTCACAATAGTAAAACTGAATCATTTGAGTTTTTCCATTTTTTTTCTTCTTAATTCTGCCCACCTTCTAGTGGAGCTACTTATGCCTTTTAAATATCCATAAAAAACCTTGTTATTATAAATATGATGACCCCCCCAAACATGATGTATAGAAGGCAAATAAAATTTCCATTTTAAGTTATACAATTGTATGATTGTTCTAAAAAAAAGAAAACACTCTCTAAATACAATTTGGAAAATAAAGTATGAGGTAAAAACAAAATCACCCATAATCCCATAGTCAAAGAATATGTAACACTTTAGTTTCTTTCCTTCTAGCTTCTGTATAACGCATTTGTATGCTGTGTTGAATACATACAGCTTCTGTTGTCAAAATGTCATCGTAGTGTAAGCCCTGAAAGCACACTTCCAGCTATACAACTGGATGAAGAGCCAAGCAGTGCAGCTGCAGCCTCCCCCTTGAGGCTTCTTTGTTTTAGAGATCCTGTTTGATTTAGATAACTGGGCGTTTGGGTCACTTGCTTTTATCTTCCCCTGCTTTAAGTTCCTGAACTTACATTTTAAATTCACCAGTAAAGAGCCCACAAAACCCTACCCCAGCCCCTACCCTTGACCCCAGTAAAAGCAGAATCCCAGGCACATGCGTTCTCTTTCTTTACTTGTGAACTTGCTGTGTGGCCCCAGGAGTGCCGTGTGCTTTCCAAGACCTGTGAGTAATAAATCTTTTTTTTTTTCTTTCGGAGTTTCCTGATGGTTATTGCTGAGGGCATCTTGCCATCATAATAAGAAGCAAGGACTGGCCCAGCCATAACATAACAAGACTGTGACTGGAACAAAGCAGTCATTTTAATTTTTCTGTCATCCCTTTACATTTTATTCAATAAGAAAAGTTTTTCCCAGCCACTGGATAAAATATCGTCAGGGCTGTGACACGGTGCTCAATCTGAAGTTGTAGACAGTCTCTTCAGTTAGCGGACACAGCCCCTCTTCATTAATAATTTGAGTGCCCTGTCCAACGTAGTAAACAGAATTCTGAACTTCATTTGCCACTAATTACTCTCCCCATCCCAGTTCAAGTCTGCTTCAGGAATTGTTGACTTGCAACAAATAGACTGCCAGATATTTTTCCAGCAAAGATGCGTCATTTGGGATCAGCAGAGAATTGCAGTTTGCGGTCTGTAGCCATGGCGAGCAGGGTGCGAGTCCCCACATGGTAAAGGAAGGAGAAGGCTCTTATAGAGAAGAAAAGGAAATGGGGAGGGCTATAGTAAACGAAGAGTTTACTAAATAAAGGCTTTTCATTGGCTGAGTTGTTGCCAGGAAAGGAGGAGTCTTTCTTCTTCCTGTTGGGCTCTGCTATCTTCACCGGACCTGAGAGCACCCCCTTCTGGTCTCCTGACTTTATTTTGTTGGAATTTCTGTTATATTAATTTTTTACAGAATCCTGAAGTGGGCATGGGGAGAGCGGTGTCTTCTTATTTTCCTCCTAATTAGCTATCTGGATCTTAAGTTCCTCTGGCGCTAAGACTTGGAGAAGGAAGAGAAGAAACAAAGAAATACATCCTACTTGAAGTGGTGTCAACAAAGTCAAGCTCTTTGTTCTCTATAGTCTGGCAGCAATCTTGAGTCCCTCTTTCCTACATTTCCCTTGACTTGAGTGAATACACTTATATCTGTGGTTGTCTCTTGGGAACCTTCCTCAGGCCTGGGGTTCTCATCTGTATTCTTGTTGCTAGGGTTCCACCACTATTCTAGACAGCTATAGATAATCTCACACTGGCCTTTCCCCTGTTTGTGTGCATCTACAGCCCATGTCCAGAAAAAACCTGATTGTACGTGGCAGTCCTAACAGAGCAGCGCTATCTTAGCTGTGCCCCAAAGAAATTTAGGAGCCTTTATTTTCACATCTGAACTTCTGAGTATTTCCTTAAGGTATTGTCTTAGTCTATTCAAGCTTCAGTAACAAAATACTAGAGACTGGGTAGCTTATAAAGAACAGAAATTTATTTCTCACAGTTCTGGAGAGGCTGGAAGTCTGAGACCAAGGTGCCAACAGGGTTGGATGAGAGCCTTCTCGCAGGTTGCAAGCTTCTCGCTATGTCCTCATATGCCAGAAGGGATGAGGGAGCTCTGTGGGGCCTCTCATGATTTCATCACCTCTCAAAGGCCCCACCTCCTAAATTCCATCACAGTAAGCATTAGGGTCTCAGCCTGTGAATTTGAAGGGGGACATAAATATTCAGACCATAGCAGATAGGTCCTGACAAGTGAAAGAAGTAGGTCATTTTGAGGTCTGCATTTTCATTTCAATTACATATTGAGAATATCTTTTTCTTCATTGTCCCATGCTGACATTTGTTTGACTTTATATTTGTTTAGATTGCTCTCTGATTGAGATAACTTTATTTTTAAAAAAATCAAATCAAGCTCTTTGATCTTGTGATTATTTCTGCTTGGAAAGTCATTGATATGCAGAAAACAGTCTTCTACATTCCAAGGTTTATCTCCATCTTAAACATTCTTTGCCTCTTGCTTGAGTGACATCAAATTCTGCTTGTCTTCCTTCATGTTTTTTGATTTCTTTAACCTGACCTTAATATTTAGATGCTGGAGTTCTTTGATGTTCTATTTACGACCTGCTTTCTGTCTCACGGGGAGTCTCTCCCATTCCCGTGAATTTAGTTACTATCCATATATGAGTACTTATCGAATGTATACCTCCCTTGCAGAGTTTTCTGTTGACTTCTAGACATGCATTTACTTTTTTATTTAACACCTTTGCCTGGCCAAATCATAAGACTAAATTTTAAATAATGACCCCTCCCATCCCAACTTGTTCCTCCTTTAGTGTTTGTTATCTCAGCAAATAGCTCAACAGATGTACATGAGATTTGTATTTGACCCTTTGTTCGCTCTCAGCCCCTAGATTCAATCAATCACCAAGCATTAATTTCCTTGTCCAAATATCTGTTGAGTTCATTATATTTCTCAGGCATTTCGTCTGTTATCATCTTAAGTCTTATTAGTATCATTACTTACCTTGACCCTTTCACCATCTCCTAGCCTAGATACTTACTAGACAGTTACTCTTTACCTTTCAAGATAATTCTCTATAATAAAATTAGAGACTTAAAAAATAATATTTGTATTTCATCCCTCTATCTAAAGCTCTCTAATCATCCTCTATTTTCATCAGAGCAAAGCCCCAGAGTATTAACATTACCCATGAGATGGTGTTGTCCAGTGAGGTAAATCATGGTTTTCTCTTGCCCATCTCATCAGAGGATACATTCTACCTATAGAGTGGCCCATTTTCTTTCTCTTTTGTATCCTTTCTAGTCTCAGGATGTTTGCATACACTACTGCCATATCTAAATCATATGCTACCAGCCCCCTTTCCACCCATACACATACTGCACACACATGCGCACCCTTTGCTTATGTCACAGTCTGTGTAACTTCCCCATGTAAGACTTCTGAACCCCAGACAGGTTTGGTCTTGCCATGAATTATAACCATTTTTCCCTGTCCTTTCATTTATACCAGTAAGCTCAGTGTATCTCTAATGCTGACTGCAAGCATTCAGACTATGTGTACTCTATTCCTTATTGTACGTTTAAAGTCTAGAACAGTGCTTAACACAGAGTTAGGTGCTGAAATATTTATTGAACAAACTGTAGCTTTAAATAATCAGGCTATAGCTCAAGGTCAATAGCCTGAATGGACAGAATAGGTAAAGAGGTGGCAGGAAAGAGTCCTTGATCCAGTTGCTGTAGCTGCTACACGGATCTTATAAAAAAAGCTTCCAGAAGGCAATTTTGGGAAGCCTTTTAGGTATTTTGTGCCAGGTGATTGGTAAAGCTCTGAAGCTAGAAAAATTCAAATACATCTCCAGTATTTCCTGTAAGGCAACTCCTTACTTCACATAGCCAAATTTAATATACCCTTACATGTTACCTGTCACTCTGTCCATCCAACTAGAGAAGTAGATAAGAGAGGAGGAGGAGAAGAGAGGATACAGTATTTAACAGATACTGTCTCTGTGTGGTAGAATTTAAAGGACTCAAAATTATTCTTTACACTCTTGGCATTTTACATATGATTGTACACATTTTAAATTTCATAATTATAAAAAGTCACTTCAAATATAAAGTATCATTAAATGAGAAGCTAGATCAAGCACCAATGTTTACATGAATTCAATCAATGTCTATTATATAGAACCTAGAACAGGTGCTCTATTAGGATTAATTTTATGACTTTAATCTTTAATCTGAAGTTTTCCATTATTTATCCTCTGGAAAATCCAGGACACAAGAAACTGAGAATTTTTTTTTTCTATTCATGCTGCAATGAATTGGAGAAACAAAAGTTGCTATGCAGACATGTAATAGACTGGAAGTTTGGAGATATTGACTGTCATAGACTATCATCCTTGAGAACTAAGAGGGTGCAGATACCCCAGTAATTTCATACATGTGTATAAATATATGTTAATACACGTATTAATTATATGTAGTTATTTATAATAAAATTTTATGCATCATTAAGTTGCAAAGCTGCTCAAAATAGAAAGTGAATTTCTAAAGTATATTAAAAAATTCCCTCCAGATTGATGTCTGTCACCACCATCATTAAGAAATTTGAACTCTTAACAGTTAGAATGAGTTGCTAACTTTCAGTTATTTCTGTGAGCTTTGCAATACACCTACAATTAAGAAGAAAGCAGGACATTTCTCAATTATCCTCTGCTTTTGTAAGTGAAAGCCTATCACTCTACATAGCAATTATGTCCTCTTTTGGATAACAGGATGAACATAAGGGAATATGTTTTTAGGATTGACATGCCCTATTTGGATGTAACTCATTTGAAAAATCATGGAAATATCAAATCATTTCTATTTCAAGTTAAATCATGTTCAAGAATAAATTGTGTTAAGCATCTGTGGTGTCACTTTATTTGTATTTTCTCTCAGTAGTCAGTATTCTTATTTGATTGTTTTAAAGGTAACTTTTAGCACCATGATAATGGTGCCATGAGACTTTTATGAGACTGATGATACCTCTTATTTGCAGTGATGAAGTTTGATTATTAAGATAGTCTGTCTCATGCCTTAGCCAGTTATTGACTCAGGAATGGAGCAATACGATAGAGTAGACCTACCAACTCCTTGTTATCTCTGGAGCAGTATATCCAATTGTGCACGTAAGAGTAGGACCTAAGTCTTTTTACCTCAAGCATAGTACATATAACTCTAGCAGGATTGGTGGGAACACCAAATATTCATCAAATAAAAAGCGACCAAATAGTGACACAAAGTTTTGGTCATTTGCTCTCTTAAAGTTAGGAGGAGATCTTAATTTTCCACTTAACTATATTCTCTAACTTGAATGTTAATACGATAAGATTCAAAGCTCCACGACTTCCGACTCTACTTTTCATTTTGAAAAGGACAACAGTAGAAAATAGAAATAATAAATGAATATAAAAATTGTTTTCAAACCAGGTATATAATTTATCAGCATGCAAAAGCTGATTTAAAAAATGGGAAAGAGTACTTTGAGATTCAAAGGGGCAATGCTTCAGAGTAGAGAAATGTCATAAGATGCATGAAGTTCTTACTATAAATCAGATTTATGCTTCCAGGGCAACAACATCCAGCAAATTCACTTAGGGAGTGAATCATAAGACCAAACAAACCGCTGGACTTTGAGGTTTCAGTGCACTTTTTCCCATTCATCTAAAGCATCTTCACTCAACTGGAGTCTGAACTAGCAGCAAGATAAATTATCTTAAAATGAGGGCTTTGAGTAGTGAACAGACAAATATAAGATTAATCCACACTTGTAAACCCATTATCTGGTCACAAGTAAATCCCAGTGTCTATTGGATATCAAAATCACACAGCCATAAGTAAATTATAATTCGTCTCATAAAAAATGGATCAGTAGCATTTAAGGAATAGAGTTTGAAGTGCACTATGCCTTTATGTTTTTTAAACATGAAGGAAAAAAATATATGGATAAATTTAGCACTAAACTGAATAAATATATTCCCTTGATAATTATCGATTATACTCAGTTGGTTACAAAAAGCATTGCAAATGATTACAAAATAGTAGCTGATGGTGATGTTTCAGGTACTCTCAATTAAAAAATCATAATATGGATTGATTTAATGAGCAGTGTGTTAGAAGTTGAAAAGACCAAGAGGAAAGTCAGATGTGGTGCACTGGATATTGAAAGGAAAGCGGCCAGGGCAAATAGAGCAAGGCAATATTTGGCTTAGGTGGGAGGCTGAGAATGAAAAGAGCAAAGGGTTTGAAATCAGAAGATGTGTAAATGGAATTTGTGCTCTGCCTAGTGTTGGCTATTCACCTTGCACAAATCAGTAAATATTTCTGAGTTCCAGTGTTCACATAAGAAAAATAGGAACAGTAATATCTGTTCTATTCATGTGATTATTTAGTTGATTATATATAATTATGTATGTGAAAGTAGGTTATAAATCAAATTTATGATTAGTTTTCAATCATATTAGACCTCTGTAAAATAAAAATAAAAGATGACTATGTTGATGATCAGATAAAAAGAAAACACACATTGACAAAATAATAATTTGGAGAGTAAAGTTAACTTGTTTAGTTGTAATTTGAGATTCCACTTTTGATCTACCACCTTTATGAAATAGGCCTCTATTTCATAGGATAGGCTCTGTATAAGTGCTAGCAGTTCAACTTCATCTTTCACTTGCTAACTCTGATAAAAGAATGTTCCATGACATTAATTCTTTATTTCAGCAAAGGCTAAAACTGTGCAAATAAGTACATACAAGCTTGATCTGTTCTGTCTGTAGTCTCACTGTCATTTCAAGGTCCTTTTGGGATGCCATATGTGCTGGTTTATTGCTCAGATGAAGTTTATAAATATGAATAAATAAATAATTTTTGGAGTTTCTGCTAACTCTAAGTTGGATGCAATGTCAAGTAAACAGTACATATCATCATTTCACAAAGGAAATAAGGATTTATTATCACTGAGGTAACAAATTCCCAAATTATATTTTACTGGATGTACAAAAATGCTTGCATCCACTGTGCTTCAAATCTTTCACTTATTTGAAGAGTCATGCTTTTTACTACAATACATAAATTCATCATTCCCCAGCAGATTGTTACGTTTTCTAATATGATAACTAGTCTTATTTATCCCATTGGATGTTCACTAAAAAACACAACCATGATTCATTGTTAACCTTTTCTAAAATAAAGTTCTGAGATGGAGAATAAGGTAATTATTGACAGGAATAGTTTTCAGCTTCTTTAATAGTGAACTGTTCAAGATAGGTCAGCCGAGTGTCTTAAACTAAATTTAATTTGTGCTCAGGAAAAAAAGGGACGCCCAGCGGTTGATGTGGAGAATGCTTCAAAATTTTGCTCATCTCAAATATATGTCTCTAGAAAGACAGGAAACAAACACAAATTAGGAAATCCTTCTATACCAACTAAAAAAAATTTTTTTATTAAACTGAGAAAAACTATTCAAGAAAAATAATGTTAGGTGGCTATCGTATTATAATATAGATATCTGTACTGTGTTTACCTTTCATAGTGAATTTGTCTCTACATTTCAGCCATCTAGTGAATAAGAACATTCTGATTGATCTTTATATATTTACATATTTTATATCATAAGATCCTTACCAGTTTTTTAATCGAAGTATAGTTGATTTACAATATTATATTAATTTCAGATATACGACATAGTGATTCAATATTTTTATAGATAATATTCCATTTAAAGTTATCATGAAAGGATGGCTACATTTCTCTGTGCTGTACAATATATCCTTGTAGATTTTTTATTTTATACTTAGAAGTTTGTACCTCTTAATTCCCTACCCCTACTTTGCCCCTACCCCCTTCCCTCTCCTTACAGGGAAACCACTGGATTTTTCTCTAATGTCTGTGAGTCTGTTTCTGTTTTGTTATATTCATTTATTTGTTTCAATTTTAGATCCCATGTTATGAGTGGTAACATACGCTGTTTATTTGTCTTGCTCTGTCTGACTTATTTCACTGAGAATAATAGTCTCTAGGTCCATTCATGTTGTTGTAAATAGCAGAATTTCACTCTTTTTTATGACTGAGTAATATCCCATTGTGTATGGTATATGTATATAAACGTATCTTGGCTTCTGTAAATAATGCTGCCGTGAACATTTGGATGCATGTATCTTTTCGAATTAGTGTTTTTGTTTTCTTTAGATATATACTCAGGAGTGGAATTTGTTGGATCATATGATAGTTCTATTTTTAGTTTTTTAAGGAAACTCCTTAGTGTTTTCCATAGTGGCTGCACCAATTTACATTCCCACCAGCAGTGCACTAGGGCTCCCTTTTCTCCACATCTTCACCAACATTTATTGAACGTGGTCTGTTTAGTGATGACCATTCTGAGAATTGTGAGGTGATAGCTCACTGTGGTTTTGATTTGCATTTCTGTGATGATTAGCAATGTTGAGCATCTTTTCATGTGTCTGTTGGCCATCTGTATGTGATCTTTGGACAAATGTCTATTCAGATCTTCCACCCATTTTTTAATAAAGCTTTTGTGGTTTTTTGGCATTGAGTGATATGAGGTGTTTATATATTTTGGATATTAACTCCTTATCAATCATATCATTTGTAAATATTTTCTCCCGTTCAGATTATCTTTTCATTTTGTCAGCGGTTTCCTTTGCTGTGCAAAAGCTTTTAAGTTTAATTAGGTCCCATTTGTGTATTTTCCTGTGCCTTAGGAGGCAGTTCCAAGAAATACTGCTACATGGGCTTCCCTGGTGGCGCAGTGGTTGGGAGTCCGCCTGCCGATGCAGGGGACACGGGTTCATGACCCGGTCCGGGAAGATCCCACATGCCACGGAGCGTCTGGGCCCGTGAGCCATGGCCGCTGAGCCTGTGCGTCCGGAGCCTGTGCTCCGCAATGGGAGAGGCCACAGCAGTGAGAGGCCCACGTACCACAAAAAACAAAAAAACAAAAACAAAACAACAACAAAAAAAAAGAAATACTGCTACAATCTACGTCAGGGTGTTCTGCTTATGTTTTCTCCTAGGAGTTTTATAGTTTCCAGTCTTACATGTAGGCCTTTAATCCATTTTGAGTTCACTTTTGTATATGGTGTGAGGAAATGTTCTAATAGATGCTAAAATCCTCAACCAAATATTAGCAAATAAAAATCAACAATATATAAAATGGATAATACACCATGATTAAGTGGGATTTATCCCAGAGATGCAAGGATGATTCAATATTTGTAATTCAATCAATATGATACATCATAATTAACAAAAGGAAGGATAAAAATCCCATGGTCATATCAATAGACACAGAAAAAGCATTTGACAAAATCTGGCATCTATTCATGATTAAAAACTCTCATCAAAGCTGATCTAGAGGGAACGTATCTCAACATAATGAAGGCCATTTATGTTGATGAATCCACAGCTAACATCATACTCAAAGGTGAAATCTCTTCCTCTAAAATCAGGAACAAGACAAGGATGCCCACTATCACCACTTCTTTTCTTTTTTTTTTAATTAACGAATTTATTTATTTTTGGCTGCGTTCGGTCTTCATTGCTGCTCACAGAGTTTCTTTAGTTGCAGTGAGCGGGGGCTACTTTTCGTCGTGGTGTGCGTGCTTCTCATTGCAGTGGATTCTCTTGTTGCAGAGCACAGGTTCTAGGCGTGCGGGCTTCAGTAGTTGTGGCTCGTGGGCTCTCGAGCGCAGGCTCAGTAGTTGTGGTGCACAGGCTTAGGTGCTCCACGGCATGTGGGACGTTCCCAGCTCAGGGCTTGAACCCGTGTCTCCTGCATTGGCAGGCAGATTCTTAACCACTGCGTGACCAGGGAAGCCCTCACCAATTCTTTTTAACATAGTACTGGGAGGTCTAGCCACAAAAATCAGACAAGTAAAATAAATACATCCAAGAAAAGAAAAAGTAAAACTGTCACTATTTGTAGATGACATAATATTATATATAGAAAACCATAAAGTCTCCACCAAAAAAACTGTTAGAACTAATAAATGAATTCATTAAAGTTGTAGAATACAAGATGTTTAGTATACAGAAATCTGTTGCTTTTCTATACACTAGTAATAAACTATCAGAAGAGAAAGTTAAAAAAAAAAAATCCTGTTTAAAGTCACATCAAAAAGAATAAAATACCTAGGAATAAAATTAACAAATGAGGTGAAAGACCTATATCCTGAGAACTATAAAACATTGATCAAGGACTTTGAAAATGATACAAACATATGGAAAGTTGTCCCATATTCTTGGACTGGAAGAATTAATATTGTTAAAATGTCCATACTACCGAAAGCAATTTACAAATTTAATGCAATCCCTATCAAAATACCCATGACATTTTCCACAGAACTGAAACAAATAATCCTCTAATTTAAAACTAGCCACAAATGCTCTGAATTGCCAAAACAATCTTGAGAAAAAAGAACAAAGGTGCAGGTATCATGCTCCCTGACTTCAGACTATCCCACAAAGCTACAATCATCAAAACAGCATGGTACTGGCACAAAAACAGACACATAAAGCAATGGAACAGAATAGAGAGCCCAGAAATAAACCCATGCAACCTATGGTCAATTAATCTACAACAAAGAGGCAAGAATATACAAAGGAGAAAAGACAGTCTCTTCAATAAGTGATGCTGGGAAAACTGGACTGCTACATGTAATAGAATGAGATTAAGATGATTATTAATAGGTATGTACTTAATGCCATATTTTTAATTGTTTTTTGGTTTTTGTAGTTTTCCTCTACTTTTCATTTCTTCTCTTGTGGTTTGGTGATTATCTTTAGTGATATGCTTCATGTTCCTTTCTCTTTAGTTTTTGTGTATCTATTGTAGTTTTTTGATT
The DNA here is from genome assembly GCF_003031525.2 of Neophocaena asiaeorientalis asiaeorientalis. Classification (NCBI taxonomy): domain Eukaryota; kingdom Metazoa; phylum Chordata; class Mammalia; order Artiodactyla; family Phocoenidae; genus Neophocaena; species Neophocaena asiaeorientalis. The sequence goes on from NW_020175393.1 coordinate 13,807,185, forward strand.
TGTGGTTATAAGGGGGCTCATATATGTTGACCTATGGCTATATCTACATGTTTTAAATTGGTAGTCATTTAAGTTCAAAGAAATTCTAAAAGATCTACATTTTTTTTACTCCCTTTTCCCAAGTTTTGTGGTTTTGATGTCATATTTTCCATCTTCATGTTTATCCCTTAACTGTTCGTTGTAGTTATAGTTGATTATAAAATATTTTTGTCTTTTATTCTAAGTACTAGCTTATGTAAGTGGTTGATTCACAGCCTTTACCATATATTTGCCTTTACTTATGTAATTTTTCCCTTCCTATAGATTTTTACTTCTTATTCTGGCCTTTTCTTTTCCACTTAAAGAAAACCCGTTAACACTTCCTTTAGGGTAGGTTTCGTATTGATGAAATTTTTAAGTTTTTGGTTGTCTGAGGAGTTCTTTATCTCTCCTTCAATTCTAATAGTAATCTTGCTAGGTAGAGTACCCTAAGTTGCAGGTTCTTCCCTTTCAGCTCTTTAAATATATCATGTCACTCCCTTCTAACCTGCAATATTTCTACAGAAAAATCAGCTCATAACCTTATGGTGGTTTTCTTGTATATGACTCTTCATTTTTCGATTGCTGCCTTTAGAAATATCTCTTTAACTTTTGACATTTTAATTATGATATGTCTTGGTGTGGGTCTGTTTGGGTTCATCTTGTTTGAGATCCTCTGTGCTTCTTGTAACCTGGAGATCTCTTTCCTTCTTCAGCTTTGGGAGTCTTCAATCATCGTTTTATCAAATGCACTTTTGACCCCTTTCTCTCTCCTTTCCCCTTCTGGGATCCCTATAATGCTAATGCTGGTACACTTGATGTTGTCTTGGAGGTCCCTTAAATTGTTCTCATTTTTAAATTCGTTTTTCTTTTTACTGCTCTGATTACATAGAGAATTTCCATTATGCTATCTTCTAACTTATGCTTTTTTTTCTGTACCACCTAGTCTGCTATTAATTCCTTCTAGTGTGTTTTTCATTTCTCATTGTACTCTTAGTTCTGGCTTGTTCTTTTTTATATTCTCTAGTTTCTTGTTAAAATTCTCACTGTGTTCTTCTATTCTTTTCCCTAATTCAGTAAGCATTCTTATCACTAATGCTTTGAACTATTTATCTGGTAAATTATTTATCTATGTTTTATTATTTGTCTTTTCAGGGGTTTCTCTTGTTCTTTCATTTGAAATAAGTTCTTCTTCATTTTGCTTAACTTTCTCTGTTTCTATGAAATTAGGAGTAACAGTTACCTATTCCAGTCTTAAAGGGGTGTCCTTTCATGGGAGTGTCCATATACAGTCTGCGTGTTCCCAGTGGCTTTGGTAGGAGAGCTGGATCTGACATGAGCATGAGTCACATCTTCCCCAGGATGTGCTGGCAACTATCACCTTGGTAGGAGGTGGGGCTGGCGATGGAGGGGCTTGAGCCAGAGCCAGGTGTGAGCTGGGGCTTCTTGTCTTCTCAGTGGCCAACACCACACTGTTGAGGGTGGGGGCAGGTCCCAATTTGCTGGAGCAGAAGCCTGAGGTTCGGGTTCAAGCTGGCTCCATGCCCTTTAAGTGTGTGCTTTCCCCCATGTCAGCATCAGCCTTCTTGCCCCAGAGGGCAGCAGTGGTGGAGCAAGAGGTGCCAGAGCAGGTACTTGGCATAAGTCAGGGTGCAGAGGCTGTGGTGGTCCCAGCACTCGTCGGAGTTCTGGACTGCTCCAAGTGCTCTGCCTCTGCAGGTACCAGCAGTGGCTGCCCTCACTCCATTCTGATGCCATGCTGGTTTGAGGTAGCTCTGTCCCTCACAACTGTGCAGTCCCCTCTGCCATGGCAGCCCTTGCCCTACTGTGGCAGTGGCACAGACCAAGTGGGGCCAGAGCCAACAATTGGCTCAGGTTGGGACATATGGTGGAGTGGTCTCAGGAAACTGTCCAGAGTCCCAGGCAGTTTCAGTCTTCTTCCTCCGTCTTGTTTTGGGAGCAAGCACGTGTGTACACACTCTTCACTAGCAGAGTCTATGTTTCTTACAGCCCTCCTGTCAGTTCCACTGGTTTCCAAACCGGCTAAGGGGACTTGTCTTCCTGGTGTTGGACCCCAGGGCTGGGGTGTCCAATATGTGGCTCAGACACTGCACTCCCCAGGGAGAGAGAATCTCTAAGCCCAAGTAATTACCCTTTTCTTCTGTAGTGCCTCCCAAGGACAGAGGTCCCAACCTAATTGCTGCTCTTCCCTTCCTACCTGATTCTGTGTGGATCTTTCTTATGGCCTTAGTTTTACAAGTCTTTCTTCCAGTCTCGTTTGTTTTCAGTGAGAATTTCTGCACATGTAGATGTGTTTTTGATGTGTTCATGGTGGGGGGTGAGCTGCACATCCTCCTGCTCCACCATCTTGATCTCCTCTCCCTCACCAGTTTTATTGAGACATATTTTCTGTTTCTATATCAGAAAATTACCCAAGGTGATAAATCATCAGTCATCATCATCAACAGTATTATTATTTAAGTGGTCCTCATTTCTAAAAACTTGTTCAATTTATAGTCTACATTTAGATATAGTGCCTCATTGACCTAGCGAAGTCCATGATGTTGATGGGGAAATGATATTATCCTGATTATCACCACACCTCTCAGCACACACACACGCACACACCCACTGTTACACACATATACACTCATTGATAACACTCGGATTCCATGTTTCTCTGGTTCCAATGCCCTGGGAATCCCAGACAGGGATTCTATTGGAGTTTACCTGCCAATACCACCATTCTCCTACAGCCCTATGACTTGGTCCCACCTTTAAGTGTGAGCTGTGAGAGGAATAAGAAAATGAAAAGTAAAGTCACCTCTCCATGCAGGTCAGTTCTCCAGCATTTTTATTTACTTTCCAGAATTCCTCAAATAGTTGCTGTTTATATTTTTTCCAGAGTTTTTGATGTAATTAGTGGAAAAGACAGGCTCCACTGAACTTATAACACCATAGTGTGACTGGAATTATCCATACTAAATACTTGCCTTAGCAAAGAAGAGACATTGCAAATCAGTTACCTAAGATTCAGACTTTAAATCTAGATAAAGAAGAGAAAATTAAATCCAAAGCAGGCAGAAAGAAGAAATCATAACATAATTGCAAACTAAAAATAGAGAATAGAAAAACAATAGAGAAAATCAATTAAACTAAAAACTGATGATTTGAAAAGATCCATAATATCTATCAACCACTAGTTAGACTGATAAAGAAAACATTAGGGAGAGGACATAAATCACCAATTTCAGGCCTGAAAAATTAGCTATCACTACATATCTAACAGACATTAAAAGGAAAATATTTTTTAAATATGCAATACATTTAATAACATATAGAACAAAAAATTCTTTGGGAGACACAAAAAATGTTTACTTAAAAAGTAGATAGCTAAAATAGCACAGTAAATTTTACAGAGTAGAATTTGTAGTTATAAACTTGCCTATAAAGAAATTCTCAGGGGCTTCCCTGGTGGCGCAGTGGTTGAGAGTCTGCCTGCCGTTGCAGGGGACACGGGTTCGTGCCCCGGTCCGGGAGGATCCCACATGCCACGGAGCGGCTGGGCCCGTGAGCCATGGCCACTGGGCCTGTGGGTCCGGAGCCTGTGCGCCGCAATGGTGAGAGGCCCGTGTACCGCAAAAAAAAACTGATGTGCATGAAGAAAATGATAAAGGAATTCACAATTATTTGTAGGATCTATGCAGTTCCCCCACAGAAATGTGAGGTTAACATTGTCATACTAATGTGAAAGATGAGAAAGCTACGACTCCAAGAAGCTACCTGTGTTCTCAGCAAGATATAAAGTGAATATCATGGGGTCTGTGATGTGGGTAGAGGGAACATGTACATCACTGCTGCTGTATGGGGTTCTTCTTCATACCACCATCATCTGAGTTTTATATGTGGGTGATGAAGAGAGTTTTAATGATTTTTGAAATTTGGGTTAAATCATTTATAATTAAGTATTACTGACAGCACATTTTTTATTAGTTTTGAAGTTCTTTTTTTTGCCTCCTTTTTCAAAGCATACAGTAGACCAGTTTTTTAAAATTAAATACATTGGTAGATTGCTCAGTTTTATTTTAACTGAGTGCCGCTATTTCTACTGATTGAAAGAGAGATGGTGAAGAAGTGAAGAACTAGTAAAGGTGGGAGAGGATTTAAATAACCTGAGGCACTTAATCAGATCAAAATGGAGTGGGTCTATCCCTGCTCTTTAAAATATTCTTATAGAGGAAATAAAACAGGAAATGTTTCCACTGTTTTGACTGATTCAGAAATCATAATAAGCAAAAACCATACTTTTTTCGTTAAGTAAGCTAAACAGTAAGCCCATTAGTACTCCAAATACAAATGAATCATTAAATATGTGGATATGTATAGGTACATAATTTTTACTTCCAGAATACATGACTTACTTAAATGTACTTGAATAAAAACATCTCACTACAATATTCTTACACTTAAAGCAAAGCCCCTTTCCAAAATTGGCTTTCTTTTTCCAAATATGCAAACTTTATAACTTGAAATAGTCTTTAGGAGAGAGAGATATACAGGATCTTTTATTCCATCAAAGATTTTGATATTTAAGAAGTTTACAAATCAATTTTCTATACTGAAAACAAATAACAAAGAAAGCAAAAGTGACTTTAAAAACCCCATGGCTAATATGAAACAGGTTTCTCAACTTAAGGTTGGTAATTTTAGAACATGTTTATTCTTAAATCACATTTGTCATTTTTATCTGTGTTTATTAAGCATATATACTCATGATAAGTAATTACCCTAACCTTAACAACCATTCTGATGACAAACTATGAGTGATATTTTAAACCTTTTCATGTTTCTTATGTAAATGAAAGACAGAGGCCTTGAAAGATAAGTTGCCTGTTCCTTCACTCCCAAGAGCATATATAAATAGATGTTCTGAATTGGCCCTGTTTCCTGGGAAGGGCAAACTTGGCCTTTATTAATCTGCTGTTTTTAGGATCTCTCAGAATGTCTGTCATTATTGGTCATAACAATATTTCTGCTCATTCTAAATTAAGATGAACTGATAGCCTTTCAGTATTGGCATCAACAGTGACAGCGTGACTTAGTGAGATAAATTTTCAAAAATGTTAAAATGATAAGCTAGAATCTTGCATTACCAAATATAAAAGAATTGTGACCGTATATTTTTAAAATTGCAACTCAATAATAAGGGAAAGTAATAAGCAATTCACAGTCAAAAATAAGTGAACCTCAGAAGCTATTTAAAATTGATTTAAAACAATCTGAGTCTATAACCAAAATTAAGAGAGATTCATTTTTCAGATTTGCTTTTTCACTAAGCAAGGTTTCATGCAACATAATGCATAAGTTATTGTATTAATTCTTCCTCTTTTCTTATTATTCATATCACAGTCTCTTAAATTTATTCTTTTTTCTCCTCTGGGTAAAAAATGATTGCCCATAAACATCAGTTGGTAAAACATTAAGAAATCCAGTGGTAATTCTGAAACTTAATTTCCAGTTTTGTACAACAATGGAGTGATGTAAATGATTAAAGCTTTTGTGTTTTTCCTTGCTCAACCCTATAATCAGCTTAATTAAGACACTGCTAGTGCTAATTGAGAAACTATCACTCATTTCTTCAAAAGTCCCTAACTTAGGCCTCTATTTTTAATTTTTTTTTTTTTTTTTTTTTTTTTTGCGGTACGTGTGCCTCTCACTGTTGTGGCCTCTCCCATTGCGGAGCACAGGCTCCGGACATGCAGGCTCAGCGGCCATGGCTCACGGGCCCAGCCACTCTGCGGCACGTGGGATCTTCCTGGACCGGGGCGTGAACCCATGTCCCCTATATCAGCAGGCGGACTCTCAACCACTGCGCCACCAGGGAAACCCAGGCCTCTATTAATTTGTTAGTAAGGACATTAGAACCTGGAATCATATCTCAGACTAGCTGTGGCATTTGGAAAAGGATGTTTCCTCAAAATTTTAAAAAAACTGTTTAAAATTTCTTCAACATTTGTAATTCTGCTACAATTCAAAGATAAGACATTTAAACACTAAGTGTGTGTGTGAATGCACGTGTGTGTAGCTCTTCCTGTGCTTTTTACTGGTGTCCAATTGTGATGGAGACCAGACAATGAGAGGAGTTTCCCAGTGTAAATTTTTTTCTTTTTATATCTTCCTTTTGCCGTCACATTGGGAAAGTTTTCAGATTCATAAACACCTCTGGTTTTTAAAGAGTAGGTGATAGTAGAAGCTATCTTTTCTCTCCACACCATCATGATTTTCTAGAGTGCTAGTGAGTTAAGAATTTTCTGCTAAATGCAGACAGCAAGCCTCTTGTCCTTCCTGTATTCTCCTCCTGTATTCCTTTTAACCATCCTACCACAGAGGAGCACCAAAGATAGTGACCAGAATGCTGCAGTCATTGATCTGTATATAGCTGCATGTCAGAGGTGAATTCCTTTAAAAATTTATTTGCTTCACAATGTAAACATTTGGACCATCTATGATTGGTTAAAAAGTCTGATTTCTTCTTATTTCTTTCAAAATACATTTATAGCTTTGTTTTTCTTATTTTTCCTAAATAGATCTTATTCTTCTTTTTGTCTAGTAGACGGGAAAGAAGAATCAGGAAGCTAATCTGGTATGTCTTGGAATGATCTGTTCCACAATTCTTATAAACGTCTGGAAGTTTATGTTCTAACGTCCTTCATCAATGTGCTTAGGTTTGGCAAAATACAGAAAGTAGCAGACTTTTTAAAGTCAATTATGCCACTAACACATCCCTGTCTTTCAAATGTGGAAATTTTACCCCAGGTGCTTCAAAAGTTCATAAACTCCTGAGTGATTGGAAATAGCTGTGATATATCTGGAAAGTGTTTCATTAATACAAGGCAGACACACACACACACGCGCGCGTGCACGCCCGTGCTGGGAATCAGTGTAGCTCAGTAAGGGAGATCACATTTAAAAATAAATAAAATTAATCATGTGGAACTACCAACTGATAAAGTTATCCAAAATGTTACAAATCTATAATACATAAGTTCATGTATTATATTATACAGAGATTTGTAATATGCAAAACCTAAATATTTACTATAATATTGATTTTCTGGGTCAAATAATTTCTCTCTCTCTCACTTCTTCCTCCTCTCCCCTCTCCTCTCCTCTCCTTCTCCCTCCTCCTCCTCCTCCACTTTCTTCTGCCTGTGTATTTTATACCTTTCTAAGGTTAAAGGATGACTTATTTTATGCATTCCTGTGGGTTACAGCAATCTTCTAGATATAAAATAGCAGCTCATCCAAGTTTACAGCTTCCTACTTTTTCTTGGTATGAAAAATGTCTGGCCTTTCTTAAGTGGTTCAGAACCCAACAGGTGTTTGCAGGGCTAGGTCCCTTTTTTCTAGTGACATTCTCTTGCCACCACAACCTGTTATTGGTGCCTGTGGCTCCCTCTGCCCACTTGTGTCCATCCATCTTGGTTACAGGGTGCCTTGTCCCAGTCTGCATTTACTTTATTATGCCTCATTAGCCTTTCGTTATAAGTAATAATGCTTCTTTTCCTCAGCGGAGGGGTAAGTGGGTAAAGTCAGTTGTTTTCTTAGGACATTTGCTTCATTCATAAACTGGCAATATATTGTTGGCCCTTCTTTCTACCTGGTGATTGAATGAGAGCACTCATTCCGATGAATTTTCCCTGTTCTGGGTATAGCTCCTACTTTATCTGCAACTATTTGTTTTTCCTTACAGTTCCTTGTGTCTATCATTCCTTACTTATCTAGATAGAGAAAAATGCACATCTATTGTGACAGAGGCTAAGAGGGTTCACCAATATCCACATCCTATCCTGACTTTCCCATCTTCCCTTGCAGTTAGGTAGAGGCCCTGTGATCACTTCCATTCAATGGAATATGAGTGGAAGTAGATAACATGTGGCCATGTGACTTGAAACAAAGAGAGACAAGATAGAGGCATCGAGAAGCTACTTCATAAAGAGCTGCCCAGGAGCAGCCAACCATGCCAGACTCAGCTTGAATGAAATGTAACCTTTTATTTTGTTAAACCATTGGATTATGGGGATTGTTATAGTGGCTACTGTTAATAATCTTGATGAGATATCTCTAAGTTATTAAAAAAATAACTAGTAGAAGAAACAGTAAAGAACTCCTCTATTTGTAAATAATTCTTGTATATGTTAAAACTGTAGTAAAATGTTTCCTGTTTTATTTGTTCATCTTTTGTATTACAACTACTTTCTTGGAATACTTCAGAGTATTTTTTTCTATTTATTATTACCACCCAGTGGACTTTCAAGATTTTCTTTGCTTAAATAACTGTAATTATGATTCACTTAGCTACCCAAATTGATACAACTTGATCAATGGATACCCCTTTAAGTTTTGTCCTTTGTACCTCATTGAGCAATACCATTGAACATTTCTTCAAATAACCTTATTATCTGGTAACAATAAGGAGTTACTGGTCTATTTGATCTCTCTTGTCCCCAGGATATGTAATCAGCCATTCACTAAGGAACAGATTTCTTTTAATGGAGAAGGATCTGAGACGTCAGATTCTGATCTGTTGGGATGTATATATATCAGATTGTTTCTGGTGTGTACTAGAGCTGAGTGGAGTGGCATCAGGGTTTAAATTTGTCTTTCCAATAAAGTAAAAACAACTTTTCCTAGAGCATACCTAAATGATTGTTATGCCTTATCCAAATTGTAGTCCACTTCCTTTTCTCTTGTGAGTCTTATGTATTTCCTCCATAGTCATTTTGTAGTCACTCTATTGATAGACAAGTTTATTGTAATAGTCTGAGTAATATAAGAATAGCTAAGTCTCGGGACTTCCCCGGTGGTCCAGTGGTTAAGATTCCGTGCTTCCATTGCAGAGGGCAAGGGTTTGATCCCTTGTCGGGGAGCTAAGATCCCACGTGACACATGGCGCAACCAAAAAAAAATGAATAGTGAAGTCTCATCACTTACTAATTCCCATGCTTCTTAAGAATCTCCTTTCAAAAGTCTGTAAACCTCCTACTCCAAAAAGTTTCTTGTAAAGAAGAAATAGTTGATCAAATACTTTTCTATAGTCATTATTCTGATCAAAAGAGTCCTAAAGAAAACGATTCAGTATGTATAGGGAAATAGATTGATCTAGTGTAAGTATAAGCATTATTTTCTGAATCTAAAATTAGGACACACAGCCTGACAAGCACATTTGTATATATTCGGAAATGTAAATACATTAAAAAACCTTACCAAGTGGTATGCATTAATCACACTATATTATTTAATTAAAGAGCTAATTTTACTGGAAAGAATACATAAAGTAAAAACTCCGGGAAGCTCTAACATTTCTTAATGTTTGTACAACAGAGAAGAAAAAAAAAGAGCAGGGAAAAATTTCTAACTTATTTAGCATTTTGATAGTGAATTAAAAATAGTAGTAGATAATGAGATAAATCTAAAGTAATAAAGATAATTAAATATTGAATGCTTCATGGGTTTTTGCTCTATTAAGGGAAGAGGAGTGGTGTAAATGCTTACAAGTACAACATGGAACCAAGAAGTGACTATTTGGAGGGGATTCAAATAGAACACAAATATTTTCAAATATTTCAAAAATGATGAATATCCATTACTGATAGTTTTACTAATAAGCTTATATACAGTGATTAAAATTGTGCCTCAGGGAAGTAGAATACTGTACCTCTTTAATAAGTTATAAGGGAAGTAGCAAATGTCTAAGATTATGATAAAAAGGCAAGTGGTCATAATTATGGTTCTTTTGCTTTTGTTTTTGTTATATTAAGGAATAGATAGAGAATTTTTAGGCCTCTGTATGGATGAAATAAAATAAAAATGGCTCCCAAATAAAAGAATCCCATGGGCTGCAAAAAGTATAATCAGTATGAAGCATTTTTAAAATGTCTGTCTGGCATTGGGAGATGAGGGACAAATAAAATAAACAAGCCAAAAAATTGTACTTTAAACACTAAGCAAAATTATCACATGTATGGAATCTTAATTTTTTATTGAAGTAAAGTTAATTTACAATGTTGTGTTAGTTTCAAGTGTACAGCAAAGTGATTCAGTTATATGTATATCAATATATATCTATATCTATATCTTTTTCAGATTCTTTTCCATTATAGATTATTACAAGATACTGAGTATAGTTCCCTGTGCTATACAGTAGGTCCTTGTTGGTATGGTATCTTCATATCTAGAAGAAGCAATCCCCTCCTCTCCTTGGCAGTTATCCAAGACACGGGTAGACTCCAGAGACCACATTAGTAATTTCTTACCCAAAATTCCTCAGCCCTGAGTGATTTCCAATGAATTAAAAGTCTGATGGGAATTCTAATTCCTTACATTCATACCCCAGAGGATTCTTTTATAGAAAAAATTTTCATCTATAAAATCAATGAGCAAACATGGTCTAACAGGTCTGGAGCAGAGCTAGTCTTGATATTATACACACATACAAAAGTGCAATCATGTTGACAATTCAAATATAGTAGAAATTACTGTAAGTAAATCTTATTCCCTCCATGATGGCAACATCTCACATACTATTTTGCCGCTAGAGTCGTATAGAAGCTCTTTTAGAAATCATAATGTTAAAATAGTCTGTGGTTTCATTACAATTTCCTGTTGCCAGGGTTTATTTAATTAGTTTTAGGTATTTATCCTGAGAGTTCAGAGGACAGGCATTTAAGACAGAAAAAAATACATATTCCATAAAATTTCTTATTCATCTTGCAAGAGAACTTCCAAACCACAGAAGCCTGAACCTAATGAAATAGTCATTCTACATGTATGTAATCCTTTGGCCAGTATATTAGTTATAAAGTATGTTTTACAGTGTATATCATTAGCTCAGTCTGTAACCACACTGAGCACTCTTTATTCTTCTTGTGACAAACGTTTGCTATGTTTTTCTCACAGAAAAATGTATGTTTAAAAATATTTGATATTTTTAGGATTCTTAATTTTTCTTCTAAATATTTACATATTAGTAGAGCCAGTGTTTTGTTTTGACATCAGTGGCAACAGTTCATTAATGGAATAAGTGTACACAGTTGCCATTTTCCTTGACTTTTCAGCAAGGCTGCTATATCTCCACCGGCCGTTTGTTTTCTTTGTGCTTCCTTTCTCTACTCCAGTCCCCACTTCATCTTTTGACCCTCTGTCCTTTCTCTGTATGTTCTTTCCATTAGAGGTTTCAGTCACTCTGTGGCTTCAAATTAAATCTCTTATTTGTAAGATTCCTAAATACCCATCTGCAGCCATGACCTCTGTCTCTCCCAAACTCTAATTTTATCTCTAATTATCTACTTCAGTGATTTGCAGTGACCTCAGTATCAGCATATCTAGACAGAAACTCATCATATTTCTCCACAAATTCCCGGATTCTTTTATTGGTATTTTAAAAACCTTTTTAATTAAAAAAAATTTAATACAATTTTTAAAGGTTACTTTCCATCTACAGTTATTACAAAATATTGACTGTATTCCCCGTGTTTTATAAGACATCCTTGAGCCTATCTTATACCCAATAGTTTGTACCTCCCATTCTCCTCACCTCTATATTGCCCGCCTTTCTCCCACTGGTAATCACTAGTTTGTTCTCTATATCTGTCAATCTGCTTCTTTTTTGTTATAGTCACTAATTTATTGTATTTTTTTATATTCCACATACATATTTATTGGTATCTTAATACTCTGAATCAATGTAGATTCAGAACTGTGAGGGCAGGAGACCTTCAAGATGGCAGAGGAGTAAGATGTGGAGATCACCTTCTTCCCCATAAATGAATCAGAAATACATCTACATGTGGAACAGCTCCTACAGAACACCTACTGAATGCTGGCATAAGACCTTAGACTTCCTAAAAGGCAAGAAACTCCCCCACGTACCTGGGTAGGGCAAAAGAAAAAACAGAGACAAAAGAATAAGGAAGGACCTGCACCTCTGGGAGGGAGCTGTGAAGGAGGAAAAGTTTCCACACACTAGGAAGCCCCTTCACTGGTGGAGACGGGGAGTGGCCAGGGGGAAGCTTGGGAGCCACGGAGGAGAGCGCAGCAACAGGGTTGTGGAGGGAAAAGTGGAGAGATTCCCGCACAGAGGATCAGTGTCGACCAGCGCTCACCAGCCCGAGAAGCTTGTCTGCTCACCTGCAGGGGCACGTGGGGGCTGGGAGCTGAGGCTCGGGCTTCGGAGGTCAGATCCCAGGGAGAGGACTGGGGTTGGCTGTGTGAACACAGACTGAAGGGGGCTAGTGCACCACAGCTAGCCGGGAGGGAGTCCGGGAAAAAGGCTGAAACTGCCTAAGAGGCAAGAGACCACTGTTTCTGGGTGCGCAAGGAAAGGAGATTCAGAGAACCGCCTAAACGAGCTCCAGAGATGGGCGCGAGCCGCAGCTATGAGCACGGACAACAGAGATGAGCATGAAAGGCTAAGGCTGCTGCTGCAGCCACTAAGAAGCCTGTGTGTGAGCATAGGTCACTATCCACACCTCCCCTCCCGGGAGCCTGTGCAGCCCGCCACTGCCAGGGTCCTGTGATCCAAGGACAACTTCCCCGGGAGAATACACGGCGCACCTCAGGCTGGTGCAAAGTCACGCTGCCCTCTGCCGTCACAGGCTTGCCCCGCATTCCGTGCCCTTCCCTCCCCCTGGCCTGAGTGAGCCAGAGCCCCTGAATCAGCTGCTACTTTAACCCCATCTGGTCTGGGCAAAGAAGAGATGCCCTCAGGTGGCCTACATGCAGAGGCTGGGCCAAATCCAAAGCTGAACCCCAGGAGCTGTGTGAAGAAAGAAGAGAAAGGGAAATCTCTCCCAGCAGCCTCAGGAGAAGCGGATTAAATCTCCACAATCAACTTAATCTATGCTGCATCTCTGGAATACCTGAATAGACAACAAATCATCCCAAAATAGAGGCGGTAGACTTAGGGAGCAAATGTAGACTTGGGGCGTGCTTTCTGCGTCTAATTTGTTTCTGGTTTTATGTTTATCTTAGTTTAGTATTTAAAGCTTATTATCATTGGTAGATTTGTTTATTGATTTGGTTCCTCTCTTCCTTTTTTTAATATACAGATACATATATTTATTCCTTTTCCTCTTTTTGTGAGTGTGTATGTGTATACTTCTTTGTGTGATTTTGTCTGTATAGCTTTGCTTCCACCATTTGTCCTAGAGTTCTGTCTGTTCAGTTTTTTTGGTTTGTTTTTTAGTATAGCTTTTTAGCACTTGTTATCATTGGGGGATTTGTTTTTTAGTTTGGTTGCTCTCTTCTTTTTTCCTTTTCATTTTTTTACTTTTTTTATTTTTAATAGTTCTTTTTATTTTGTATTTTATTTTTTTCATTCTTTTTTACACCCTTTTCTTCTGAGCCATGTGGCTGAAAGGGTCTTGGTGCTCCAGCTGGGTGTCAGCCTATGCCTCTGAGGTGGGAGAGCTGAGTTCAGGGCATTGGTCCACAAGAGACCTCCCAGCTCCACATAATATCAAACAGTGAAAGCTCCCCCAGAAATCTGTATCTCAAAGATAAGACCCAGTTCTAATCAATGGCCAGCAAGCTGGATACCCTATGCCAGCAAGCTGGATACCCTATGCCAGCCAACTAGCAAGACAGAAACACAACCACAACCATTAGCAGAGAGGCTGCCTAAAATCATAATAAGGTCACAGACACCCCCAAACACATCACCGGATACAGTCCTGCCCACCAGAAAGACAAGATCCAGCCTCATCCACCAGAACACAGGCACCAGTACCCTCTACCAGGAAGCCTACACAACCCACTGAGCCACCCTTAGCCACTGGGGGCAGAGACTAACAACACCAGGAACTACGAACATGCAGCCTGCGAAAAGGAGACCCCAAACACAGTAAGTTAAGCAAAATGAGAAGACAGAGAAACACACAGCAGATGAAGGAGCAAGGTAAAAACCCACCAGACCAAACAGATGAAGAGGAAATAGGCAGTCTACCTGAAAAAGAATTCAGAGTAATGATACTAAAGATGATCCAAAATCTTGGAAATAGAATGGAGAAAATACAAGAAACGTTTAACAAGGACCCAGAAGACCTAAAGAGCAAACAAACAGTGATGAACAACAAAATAAATTAAAAATTCTCTAGAAGGCATCAATAGCAGAATAATTGAGGCAGAAGAACAGATAAGTGACCTGGAAGATAAAATAGTGGAAATAACTACCATAGAGCAGAATAAAGAAAAAAGAATGAAAAGAATTGAGGACAATCTTAGAGACTCTGGGAAAACATTAAATGCACCAACATTCGACTTATAGTGGTCCCAGAAGAAGAAGAGGAAAAGGGACTGAGAAAGTATTTGAAGAGACTATAGTTGAAAACTTCCCTAATATGGTAAGGGACATAGTCAACAAGTCCGGGAAGTAGAGAGTCCCATACAGCATAAATCTAAGGAGAAACATGCCAAGACACATATTAATCAAACTATCAAAAATTAAATACAATGAAAAAAATTAAAAGCAGAAAGGGAAAAACAACAAATATTATACAAGGGAATCCCCATAAAGTTAACAGCTGATCTTTCAGGAGAAACTCTGCAAGCCAGAATGGAGTGGCAGGACATATTTAAAGTGATGAAAGGGAAAAACCTACAACCAAGATTACTCTACCCAGCAAGGATCTCATTCAGATTCGATGGAGAAATTAAAAGCTTTACAGACAAGCAAAACCTAAGGGAATTCAGCACCACCAAACCAGCTTCACAACAAATGCTAAAGGAACTTCTCTAGGCAGGAAACAAAGAGAAGGAAAAGACCTACAATAACAAAAACAAAACAGTTAAGAAAATGGCAATAGGAACATACATATCAATAATTACCTTAAATGTAAATGGATTAAATGCTCCAACCAAAAGACATAAACTGGCTGAATGGATACAAAAACAAGACCCATATATATGCTGTCTACAAGAGACCCACTTCAGACCTAGGGGCACATACAGACCTGAAAGTGAGGGGATGGAAAAAAATATTTCCATGCAAATGGAAATCAAAAGAAAGCTGGTGTAGCAATTCTCATATCAGACAAAATAGACTTTAAAATAAAGACTATTACAATAGACAAAGGAAGGACACTACATAATGATCAATCCAAGAAGAAGATATAACAATTGTAAATATTTATGCACCCAACATAGGAGCACCTCACTACATAAGGCAAATGCTAACAGCCATAAAAGGGGAAATTGACAGTAACACAATCATAGTACGGGACTTTAACACCCCACTTTCATCAATGGACACATCATCCAAAATGAAAATAAATAAGGAAACAAGAGCTTTAAATGATACATTAAACAAGATGCACTTAATTGATATTTTTAGGACATTCCATCCAAAAACAACAGAATATACTTTCTTCTCAAGTGCTCATGGAACATTCTCCATGACAGATCATATCTTGGGTCACAAATCATGCTTTGGTAAATTTAAGAAAAATGAAATCATATCAGTATCTTTTCCAACAACCATGCTATGTGACTAGATGTCAGTTACACGAAAAAATCTGTCAAAAATACAAACACATGGAGGCTAAACAATACACTACTTAATTACCAAGAGATCACTGAGGAAATCAAAAAAATACCTAGAAACAAATGACAATGAAAACACAACGATCCTAAACCTATGAGATGCAGCAGGAGCAGTTCTAAGAGGGAAGTTTATAGCAATACAATCCTACCTCGAGAAACAGGAAATGTCTCAAATAAAAGACCTAACCTTACACATAAAGCAATTAGAGAAAGAAGAACAGAAAGAAGACTCAAATCAACAGAATTAGAAATGAAAAAGGAAAAGTAGTAACTGACACTGCAGAAATACAAAGGATCATGAGATTAATACAAGCAACTATATGCCATTAAAATGGACAACCTGGAAGAAATAGACAAATTCTTAGAAAAGCACAACCTTCAGATACTGAACCAGGAAGAAATAGAATACATAAACAGACCAGTCGCAAGCACTGCAACTGAAACTGTGATTAAAAATCTTCCAACAAACAAAAGCACAGAACCACATGGCTTCACAGGAGAATTCTCTCAAAGGTTTAGAGAAGAGCTAGCATCTATCCTTCTCAAACTCTTCCAAAATATAACAGAGTGAGGAAAACTCCCAAACGCATTCTACGAGGCCACCATCACCCTGATACCAAAACCAGACAAAGATGTCACAAAGAAAGAAAACTACAGGCCAGTATCACTGAGGAACATAGATGCAATAATCCTCAACAAAATACTAGCAAACAGAATCCAACAGCTCATTAAAAGGATCATATACCATGATCAAGTGGGGTTTATTGCAGGAATTCAAGGATTCTTCAATATATGCAAATCAATCAATGTGATACACCATATTAACAAATTGAAGGAGAAAAAACATATGATCATCTCAATAGATGCAAAAAAAGCTTTTGACAAAATTCTACACTCATTTAGGATAAAAACCCTCCAGAAAGTAGGCACACAGGGAACTTACATCAACATAATGAAGGCCTTATATGACACACCCACAGCCAACATCATTCTCAGTGGTGAAAAACTGAAACCATTTCCTCTAAGATCAGGAACAAGACAAGGTTGTCCACTTTCACAACTATTATTCAACATAGTTTTGGACGTTTTAGCCACAGCAATCAGAGGAGAAAAAGAAATAATAGGAAACCAAATCGGAAAAGAAGAAGTAAAGCTGTCACTGTTTGCAGATGACATGATACTATTCGTAGAGAATCCTAAAGATGCTACCAGGTAACTACTAGAGCTAATCAATGAATTTGGTAAAGTAGCAGGGTACAAAATTAATGCACAGAATTCTCTTGCACTCCTATACACTAATGTTGAAAAACCTGAAAGAGAAATGAAGAAAACACTCCCATTTACCATTGCAACAAAAACAATAAAATATCTAGGAATAAACTTACCTATGGAGACAAAAGACCTGTATGCAGAAAACTATAAGACACTGATGAACGAAATTAAAGATGATACAAACAGATGGAGAGATATACCATGTTCTTGGATTGGAAGAATCAACATTGTGAAAATGACTATACTACCCAAAGCAATCTACAGATTCAGTGCAATCCCTATCAAACTACCAATGGCATTTTTCACACAACTAGAACAAAAAATTTCACAATTTGTATGGAAACACAAAAGACCCCGAATAGCCAAAGCAATCTTGAGAACGAAAAACAGAGCTGGAGGAATCAGGCTCCCTGACTTTAGACTATACTACAAAGCTAAGGTAATCAATGCAGTATGGTACTGACACAAAAACAGAAATATAGATGAACGGAACAGGATAGAAAGCCCAGAGATAAACCCACACACATAAGAGTCATGTACCAGAATGTTCATTGCAGCTCTATTTGCAATAGCCAGGACATGGAAGCAACCTATGTATCCATCAGCAGATGAATGGATAAAGATATGGCACATATATACAATGGAATATTACTCAGCCATAAAAAGGAATGAAATTGAGTTATTTAGAGTGAGGTGAATGGACCTAGAGACTGTCATACAGAGTGAACTAAGTGAGAAAGAGAAAAACAAATACGATATGCTAACACATATATATGGAATCTAAAAAAAGTATGGTTTTGAAGAACCTACGGCCGGACAGGAATAAAGACGCAGACGTAGAGAATGGACTTGAGGACATGGGGAGGGGGAAGAGTAAGCTGAGACAAAGTGAGAGAGTGGCCTGGACATATATACACTACCAAATGTAAAATAGCTAGTGGGAAGCAGCCGCATAGCACGGGGAGATCAGTTCAGTGCTTTGTGTCCCCACCTAGACAGGTGAGATTTGGAGGGTGGGAGGGAGATGCAAGAGGGAGTAGATGTGAGGCTATATGTGTATATATAGGTGATTCAATTTGTTATGAAGCAGAAACTAACACACTATTTTAAAGCAGTTATACTCCAATAAAGAGGTTAAAAATCCAAACAAAACTGTGAGGGGCAATGTGGTGTCGTGTTCAAGAGAAGAGCTCTGCATTTTGACACACCATGACTTGCTCTGGCTCCATCTTTGGTAGTTTTGTGACCTTTGGTAGCCTAACTTCACTAAGCCTTAGTAACTTTGCCGGTAAAAAGAATTTTCTATGACAGTTAAGATGCTTAGCTCAGTGTGTGGCAAAGCAAGACCTCAGTGAATTTTAGCTGCCATTTTTAATGCTGTCTACACAGGGAGCTTCTGCATCATAGTTATACACAAATATCTTTGTGTCTAATTAATCTACCTACATTCATCTGTCACTTATGCCATGTTGACATTAATTCATAATACATGTGTCAATCATGACCTCTTTTGGTCTGCCTTTCTCTTCCCTGGCCCTCTGGAGTTTCATCTTTAAGAGACCACACAGGCAGAACATGCAGAATCAGGCCCACTTATTTTCCTGAAGGTGATTGATTGGACCAGGAGGTTCATTTGGAGCCTCACCACATCCTGGGCTTAATGGTACCCGACAAATGCTGTCTCTTAAATCCCTGATTGCCTTTGTCTTGGTCATACTCTGAGCATGAACCTCAGTTTTCCCATTCTCACATGTCCAGTCTGCTCCCCCTTCCTGCTACTCCTGCTGACTAACCAGTCCCAAGAGTCTTTGAGCCCAGGAAAATAGCAAATATGTCCATTTTGATACTCATGTATCCCTGTATAGCCCAGGCCAACACAGTCCTGTCTTCAGCATCTCCTTTATCCTAAATCTTCATTTATCTCTCAGAAACTTTGGATCCCTCACTATATATTCTGCACCTTTGAATTCAGTTCTGCTGCCTTTGTCATGGCTTTCATTTTCCATTTTTCTGTTTTCTCTGCTTTAGGTGGATTGATGGATGTTTTCTCATTATTTTTTAACCTTATACTGTTTGTTCCTTTTGTATATCCTTGATCAAATTGCTACCATGGCCTGGAACATTTGCTTCTCCCTCTTTACCTATTTATGTACTTTTGGACTCCAGTGTCTGACTTATGTCCCCCGTGAGACTTCATTAATCACTGTAGCTCATATGACTCGTGTCTCCAAATTTATGTATTAGTCTTTCACTTATTGCTTTGTATTTTCAGGCATTTTTTATTTTTCCTTTAAGCACATGGGTTATGGTTTATGATTCAACACTCATTAAGTTTATACGTGCATATGAATTTGATTGAGAAAGCAGGTATCATATTGAAATCAAAACAATCAATTAGAGAAATAAGAAGTTCAAATATAAATATTGACATTGACTCAAAAGCATCCTTTTATTTGAAAGATTTTGGTATAAAATCAATATCCTAATCTAAATGCATTTTGAGAATTTTATATGTGCGTGTATCTGTGTTGCATAATATAATAGGTACTTAACTGGTTGCTATGGTGATAACAATAAAGGTGATGATGACGATGATGATGATGGGACTGAAAAGAACTGTCAGTAGGGAAATGCATCTCAGTTCTATGTTACCTATACTGTGGAAGCAGATATATGAGAAATACTCCATATTAAATGTTATGGTATGATTTATAGTACTTGCTGGTAAGTTATCAGGGCTTCTCATAACCTCACTAACCATATAAGAATTTGCCCTCATCCATACTTTGCTTTAACATTATAGTTTACAACGTGTTTATACCAGTGTATTCTTCATCTTCTGAAAAGCAGTATTTTTCTAAGACAATCTTCTGATTCTTCTCCTTTTACTGAGACACAGTATTTACAGCATCTTACAGTTAAGAAACATGTCTACATTTCTGAGTGTTTGAAAATGATTAAGCTTTCAGGGAGACTGTCAGCATCACATACTGTGCATTCAATCCTGTGTTCATTCTTTGAGAATGAGGGCATCCTTTCTACAGCTGACAGAGCAGCCTATTGAGGCATGTCTAGTACAGTCTGGACAGTGCTGGGCCCTTACCCCTATTTGCATCCTTAGACTTTTATCCTTGGAGCTATATAAGTGATTTTTTTTTTATTTTCTTGCTTATTCTAATGTATGTGTGAGCTTTAATACTTTTAAAAAGGCCAGCTGAATGGACTGGTATCAAATTTTTATGTTTCTTGAATTAGTTTGCTTGTGCTAAAGTGTCTTAGTAGCTTTTAAAAAATTAGAAAATTTTATTTCTTGTTAAATTGTATACGAGCTGTGTGTCTGCAGTGGTTTGGCTGTAGGCTGCCTGTGGCTCTGTTGGGTATATCTGGGACTGCTTCCACATATCTTCTTATTTTTATCCCAAACTGAAGAGGAAGCCACTATTTAGGACATGTTTTCCACGTAGTGTGGAACAGGAGCAGGAGATCCTGAATCAGTGGACATAACTGCATGGAAATCTTCAGCCTGGATGTGTTGTCACGTCCATCAACTTTCCACTGGCCACATGGCTGCAGCCAAAGTCAATGATGTGGGCCTGATGCTTTTCTGACCAGGTGCACAAGCAAGCCCCATGGCAACATGTAGGGATGTATATTCAATTCTATTACAGGGAGGAATGAACAGTTGACAATAATCATCCATCTCTTTTTATTTTAACTTCCTCTTTATCATACTTCACTCACGTTAGGTTTGGAGTGGCTATAGGCAATTTTTGTATCTAACTAAAGGGAAGGAGAGTTGGGTACATTTAGTTTACATTTAGTAGAAGATACAATTTATATTCATTTCTGTGACTAGCTAAGATATTTTCCAGGTGTAGGAGTAGCTTCCAGGAATATTCGTATTGCCCACTGTACTAACTTACCTGGCATTATTACGTGAAAGTACAGGGACAGAGGTGAGTACAGCTAAATATATAAGAAAAAAAGTGTTATCATGGTGTGTCAGACATACTTGAATTTTTATAACACTTGTGGTATTTGTCAGTTTTCATAAATTTGTAATTTATAGGTATTTGTGATCTCATTGTAAATATAAATTCTGTACTCAATTTCATATTGTAATTTTATATTCTTTTACTTAATGAGCACCTACAAAATTGAATAAGCTTCAGCCCTAAAACTTGCACCCATTCCTAGTGGAGACAGATAATAGGCCATAAGAATATGTTGTCACATTTTTTTTATAAATGAATGACAGTTTTTTAAAAGTATTTATTTATTTGTTGCGCCAGGTCTTAGTTGCGGCAGGCAGGCTCCTTAGTTCTAGCTCGCCAGCTCCTTAGTTGTGGCAGTGTGCTCCTTAGTTGTGGCATGCGAACTCTTAGTTGCAGCATGCATGTGGGATCTTGTTCCCTGACCAGGCATGGAACCTGGGCCCCCTGTATTGGGAGCGTGGAGTCTTAACCACTGTGCCACCAGGGAAGTTCCTGTTGTCACATTTTTTAAGAAAAAAATGAATGTGAAAATCTGTTTAGTTACTTCAGTGATTAGTAACATATCCTCCATTCCATTGTCAGTTGGCTTTTATCCAAAGGGTTAGTTTTCCAAAGTGACTTATTAAAAGCCAGTCTAGGTATCAACGTAGTGTGGTTAGGGAAGGGCAGACAGGCAAACTTTCAGTTGAATTTGGATTTTAGTTGTGAATTTTTGACCCCGTGCAAACTACTTAACCTTTTGAAGCTTTAGTTGCTTCATTTATAAAAATGTACATAATGGTACTTACTCCAAAGTGTAATAGAGAAGTTTTAAATTGGCTCTACATTTAAAACTTAACACAATACTACCTCGAGGCACTGCTAACTAGGTGGAAAAAAATAGTGATCTGGAAAACATAAGACAAAGAGATTTCCAGTAAGATGTTAAAATGGTGTTGTCAATACCCATTTTTGTCTTCTTCAGTGCTGGGAAAATGGACATTCTTGCTCTCTGCTTTCTATTTCTCCCTTATTAAGATGGGAAGATTTTTTTGGCTGCAGTTCCCACACATGCTCAGGAGTCATACTGGGAGGACGAGGGGCAAAGAGAAGCATTTTGCATGAGCAGGAACCAGTAGTCAGGGAGTGCGGCAAGCAAGCCGGCCCCAGATCCAAGATCCCTCCTCTTGCTCGCCTCCTTGGCTGCTTCTGCTTTCAGAAGTCATCACTGGGAAGCAGACACTGGCAGCAGGAGAGTATATCCTGAGGCCTGGCCTGCAGTCTGACAATGTCTTTTTGGCACACTTGTAGTACAAAACATTCCTATTAGTACTCCGCATTCATCCTGGCTGCTGAGCACAGCCAAGGGAAGGAGCCAAGAGGAAACTCCCTGTTGAGGAAATACTGCGGGATACAGAGGAACGGGTGAGCAGATCAAGAATCGGGGCCATTGGTTGACCCCTCGAAGAAGGATAGTTTGCAGAAAACTCTTTATCTACCTTGGCCTCTCCTAAGGGAAAGTAAAGTTTTTTAAATGAGAATTTCCTTAAGAATAAGAGCACAAAATGAGAAGGATCACATGGATACACGTCACAAAAGTTCTCCAGCTAGTAACAAGGAAAAAAAGATAATTCCTAAAATCTTAGCATGTATATAAACCTTACAGTTCTTGATAAAAATTTACTTCCCAAATTGATTTTAGTATAGAAACGATTCTAGCATTTCCCAAGGTATTTTGTTTAGGATGCTATTTGGTTTTGTGGAGGGAAAAAGTCTTGGGAATGCTGAATTAAACAGAGGCGGACACGTTCCCTTTATTGGTATAAATGTCTTTTTAAAATGTGCTGATGTGGAATAAATATAGTACAGTATTTTACACTTGACCACTTATTTCCTCCAACACACTTTTTAAAAGAAAAGTTTGCAGGACTATAATAATGCAGGCCACACTTAGGAGAAACATGATCTATTCCAGTAATGGGTCCTGGACAATTTGAGATGAGAAAAAAAGAATTCTAAGTTTATGTAAACTAACTATACTATTTCTTCTATAATATTCTAGAACTCCAATGAGTTACATACCAATTAATATTACCCTCAGTATAACTCAACTAAGTATCTTGGAATAACTTCAACTTAATGTTCCAAGTTTTCTGTTATTTCTCTCTTCCTATTTTAGTTCACATTTTTATAAATGTTCTCTAGGTCTAAAAGCATTGACCAAACACTTACTACGCCACTGAGATATCTGTGTAGTGTGTTACATTTATAATCCACATGAACTACACCTCCCAGTATTTGTGCCAGGTAGTAGTTTGCCCATCTTGAATTTCTACTGGCCTCCTGAGATGTTTTTACCAATAAAATGTACAAGAAATGATGCTGGAACTGAGTTCCAGCTTAGTTCCTTCTCAGTTAAGAAGGCCCAGCAGTTCTTGCTTTTTTTATTTTAGAAACTTTGGTTGTAATACCAGGCAACATGCTGTGTAAGAAACTATCGAAACTATCCTAATGGAGGGAGGATGTGTGGACAGTCCCTGATGGATGAAAAAACAGTTGGAAAGAGACCATGTGCAAGAGAAGATGCATATTCTCAATTATATATGTGCATATGCCTATATATCTATAACTATATAGGATATGCATATAAAATATGCATATAAAACCAACTACAAAGAATATGTATATAAATATATGTATATATGCATTTATACATACCAACTATAGGATATGTATATAGACTTTATAGATACATACATATATATCTAAAATATATGTAAATGTTATGTATACATATTTAAAATACAGTTGTATATATTTGCATTAGAGATATATGATATATGTATCTCTAATGCAAATACGTACAGCTGTATAGGATACACACACACCAGGAAACCTAAATATGTTTCTGGATTTATATCAAGAAATTTCTATAATTTATCTAATTTAGTCTTCACATAATCCTACAAAATAGGCATTATATTTCCCAAATTATAGAAGGAGAAGTTGAAATTCCAAGTGTTTATATACCTTACTCAAACCATGAAGGATTTAACTCAGAGCTATATAATTCAAGTGCCCACGTTGTCATTATCCCAATCTGCCTCTCTTTTCAGTCAGAATGATTGGAAAAATTATCTAATTGATGTTAATCAGCACAAATTGCAAGCGGCAGCAAATCTGTAAATTCCTGTGTGTGTTGCTCATGGCACTGCTTATGAGCTGTGGCCAAACAACCCATCAAAATCATTTCACTCTACTGGACTTTGCACACCATGAAAAGTCAAAACTCATTATTCAAATCTTATACAACTAGGCTAGTTCTAGACCAACTTGACATGTAGATCAGCACTTCTCAGACATTAATGTTCCTATGAATTTGGGAACTTGATAAGTACAGATTAGAATTCAGTAAATCTTATAGGAGGCCTGTGATTCTGCATTCCTGACAAATCCCTAGATGATACTAGCCATGGACCACTCTCTGTGTATCAAGGCTCTAGATAAGGTTGTTCTTACAATGCATCTCTCTACATCTTCTTCCCCACCACTGTCTGCCAATAGATTACCACCCTGACAATCATGACAAATACCCTGGCTCAATTGAAACTCAGACAGTTTTCCCTGTTGTCTCATCTCTATTAAATTTTACTAGTCCTGTGCTTCAGTGACTCTAATTTTTGTAATTGAAAAATTACCTATTAAAGTAATTCCAATCAATAAAAATACTTTTAAGTTCAACCACTCCAGGAAATGTAATCTGCTGTAAAACAGATCTTCTATATCTTTATCTAAAAAAATATGAATAATTATGAAATATTTGTGCCTGAGATAGCCTGTCAGGAAACAGGGTTTGTTGCTATGTTGTTGTTGCTGTTTGGCAGGGGAATATTTTGGTAAATATCCATTTACAGCTTTTAGGTATTAAAGGATTGGCTTCTTTGGTGAAATGTGGAATTAGCCCAGGACCCACTTATAAAATGAGAGGCAGAAGAGATAATGCAAAAGCTATATTTATTTTTTTCTTCTCAATCCCTTCCTTGGCTCAGTGTCTTAAGCATGAGGGTTGTTGTGATATTATAGAAAATATATATTTAGATCTTCCTCGATTTATGGTGGGTTACATCGTAATAAACCTATGGTAAGTTGAAGGTATGAACATCATACCTTAGTCTAGCCTATCTTAAATGTACTCAGAATACTAACATTAGCCTACAGTTGGGCAAAATCATCTCACACAAAGCCTATTTTATAATAAAATGTTGAATATCTCATGTAGGTCATTGAATACTGCACTGGAAATGAAAAACAGAATGGTTGTCTGGGCACAGAATGGTTGCATCAGCTGCTTTTCCTCATGCTCGCGTGGCTCACTGGGAGCTGCCGCTGCCTGGCATCACAAGAGAGGATCATATCACATATCATTTGCCTGGGGAAAGATAAAAGTTCCAAGTACAGTTTCTACTGGATGTGGATTGCTCTCACAACATCATAAAGTTTAAAATCTCAGTTTGAACCATCGTAAGTCAGAGACCATCTGTATTGGTCTCTACCCCTGGAACAGGGCTCCTAAATTTCCTAAGACATAAGAGCACTCGGAGCATCTTTGGATCAGAGGAGGAGACTCTGGGTGGCTCCTGGATGGGGGTTGGTCTTCACAAAGACCAAGCCATGATTAGAAACTTGACATTTTCAGCCTCAGACCCTACTTACCTAGAGAGGGGAGAGAAGCTAGAAATGGAATTAATAATTGATCATACCTACATGAGAAAGCCTCCTTAAAATTCCAATAGTAGCAAGTTTGGATAGCTTCCAGGTTGTAAACATAACCCCATGCTGGGAGGGTGACGCATCCAAACTCCCTGGGGACAGAAGTTCCTGCATTTGGGACCCTCCTAGACCTTGCCCTGTCTATCTCTTCATCTGCCTGTATCCTTTGTCATATCCTTTAATAAACTGGTAAATGTTAAGTGTCTCCCTGAGTTCTGCGAACCTCTCTAGGAAATTAATTGAATCTGAGGAGGGCGTCGTGGAAACCTCCGATCTGTAGCCAAACAGAACAGAAGTTGTGGGTCACCTAGGAACTTAATACTTGCAATTGGCATCTGAAGTGGGGTGAGAGCAGTCTTGTGGGACTATAGATAGTGTCAGAACTGAGATAAATTATAGCTCATCCAGCTGGTGTCACAGAATCTCTTGACGTGGGAGGAAGAAACCCCACACATTGGTGACCAGA
Organism: Neophocaena asiaeorientalis asiaeorientalis; assembly: GCF_003031525.2. NCBI lineage: Eukaryota > Metazoa > Chordata > Mammalia > Artiodactyla > Phocoenidae > Neophocaena > Neophocaena asiaeorientalis. The sequence continues at coordinate 13,833,285 of NW_020175393.1, forward strand.
AGTGTCAGAAGTGAGCTGTGTGGGGGGTAAAAAAGGCACATAGGAAAGAAACACACAGGAAAGAAAGACATAGTGGGAACGAACTGGGTTTTTATAACTCAGTTGTAAAGGGTTTTCTATATATTATTATATCTTTCAATATGTCTTGCATGGTAGGATTAGGAGATTTGTGATTAGAGTTTTAATGTACTGTAGGTTTTGCTAAACTTAAATTGGTCTCATTCTATGATAAAACAGTTAGAATTCCATAACTCGAAATTGATTCAAAAAGAGATTATACTGAATCCTGTTTCCAAAACAATTTATACCTCTTTTACTTGGTAAACACTGACATACTAAATTGAATTTAGTATAATCTACTCAAAGAATATGCACTGTCTTAATTAGATTGCTTAGCAACAAAAAATGCCTGCAGCTCATGAAAAAAATAGACTGAACTTTTCAAACAGGTTTATTAGGAATGAAACTATGAGTATATAGGATTTTATAGGTTTTGAGAAAGGGATCCACATGTTCGGTTTAGTTCTGTGAAGACCCTAGTAAAACAAAATAAGATCCGTCCTTTGATACAGCTATGTGTGACTTAATTGCTTACTTAGCACTTAGTTCCAGTTGCATACTCTTTAGAAGTAACATCTGTTTCAGTTTGTGCCTTGACTAATTGCGAAGTGATTAGCAAACATCTAAGCCCAGGTGTATACCCAACATGGCTGATAAGGCAAATATCTTTCCTAGTCATTGGCTGAGGAAAAAAAGAGATAGCTGGTTGTCTGAAATTTAAGAAAAAATAAAAAAGAAATAAGATATTGACCATATGCTTACATTTTGGGTGGGGTGATGGGGCATTTAGTAATGAGGATACAAAAGAATTAGATGAGGAGAATTATGCTGGCATTTCTTCAAACATTTATTTCCTTAAATAAACTAATCTCTTACATGAAGTTAAAGCCAAACAGCAATATAATTCTGTTAATTCACTATTTGTTTTCATAGGGTTTTTTAGACACCTGTGTATATTTTATGAAGACTATTGGATTGCTGTTAAGAATCATAGCACATCTCTTTTACAAACAGTAACCATGCATTCACACCAAAAATTGATACCTATGGTCAATGTTCTAAAAAGCCTTGAATTAACCTCAGAGAATAGATGAAATGACACTTGGGGGCATCAGTCAGTTCTATTCACAAACTATTATGAGCATCAGAAACACATGAGCAGATTATAAACAAAAGATACATCTGAACCCATCAGACTTGCTAGGGCTTCCCTTCTTTTGCATGGGGGAAGGGAGATAAAACCAAGGTAGGGGGGTAAAGGTCAGGGGCCATGAGTGTTGAGGAATCCAACTGAACTGAAGGAAGTCTGAAACAAGGAGTTTCAGGATTTTTATGTTTCTGTCCCAGAAAGATTACATCAAAAACCATTTAATGTCAAATGTAATATAGTAATTCAGCTTTTCAGCATTATAAATTAACCCTATCTAAATTTGGGTTCTTTGTCACAAAAATATTCTTGTGTTCCAATTATGCCAGCTCTTACTCTTGCACCTGAGTCACTAGTTTTTGCTTCCTCCTATATCTGCTCATGGAAATTTTTTTTTGTTTTTCACAAAGGGGCTAATATGAGCAGGCCTGACCATGTTTAACACAGTCTCAACCTGATCGTTAATTTTATATGTCAACTTGGCGTGACCACAGTACCCAGAAATTTGGTCAAACATTATTCAGAATGTTTCTGCGAAGATGATCTTGGATGAGATTAATGTTGAAACCAGTAGACTTTGAGTAAAGCAGGTTACCCTCCAAAATGTTGGTGGGCCTCTTCCAATCAGTTGAAGGCATTAATAGACCAAAAACTGACCTCCCCTCAGCAAGAAGGAATTCTGCCAGCAGTCTTCCTTAGGACTCAAAATGCAGCTCTTCCCTAGGTGTCCAGCCTGCTCTCTTACCCTGCAGATTTTGGATTTACCAAGCCTCCACAATTGTGTGACCAAATTTTTAAAAATAAATTTCTCTCTAAGCACAACCCGTTGGTTTTCTCTCGAGAACCTTGACTAATACACTCACAATAGGTTTTTCTTTCTCAAATCCATATTTATTAGGCAAAAAAGGCTGCAAAGCTCAAAGAAAAGATCTTATTTAGTCATAATTGGGATCATCCTAGAACATTGAGTAAAATTCCAAGCAGCTCTAGTTTGTAAAAGCAAATGTATTCTTGGTGTGGATAATTCTTTTATTCTTTGATCCTAATTCATAAAGTTATGAAGTGCACCTTTGTTGACTGCTACTCTGACCCCAGCCACTTGCTCTCATGTGGCATGTATGTGTGCATCAAGAGAACTCAGAAAACCCTGCCTCTTTACATCTACTTCTTCTCTTGATTGGGACTGACAATTCTACAAACTTCTCTGCGGATATGGATGCATTGTTTTCCAGAATTTTCTGGTGCTCAGATGAGAAACACAATTCCTTCCTTAGAGAAGAAAGAAATAATGATAAAGCCATACAATGATATTTCATTAGAAATAAGCCTACCTTCTCCCCACTGCCATTCTCTAATATGTGACTCTAGTGCAGAGACGTGATCTAAATGGCAACCTTTTTTCTTTGGAATGATTGTGCTTGCTGCAGAGGCATCATTCCGAGGCTTTGGCTATGTTTATTAAATTAGAGCTGTCTCTATAATATAGTGGACTCAGTGACAAATGCTTATGCTAATTGTTTGGTTTTAATTACCTGTAATTAATTGCTTATGTCTGTTTTTTTTTTAACACCATGTTGAAAGTTTTAATTTGGGCATGAAATGCCTTTCAAGGTGCAAAAAGTATTCCTATTCTACTCATAATTAAAGTTCCAAGCACTTATTCATAAATTTTATTATTTAAAGAATCTTTTATTACTTCACCATTCCACTACCCCACTATTTAAAAATTAGAAAGTAAACCATTTTAGTTATAGCAAAAATATTGGAAATATCTATATATATATTTGCCCCCATTAAAGTTACAGTAATATTCCTAAAACATTCTAATGGCTATTACTACCCAGATTATAATCTAAGCACTTAGTTGTAATAAATTTCTAATGGCAGCACTATATCTAAGCAAGAAGCTAATAATAACTAGAGACATATTTATACAAAGATATTGTTAATCAGCAATTAAAATTTTGTATATTTGCCTTTTATCACTCATTATGAGTGTTGTGATTCAAGATCAGAATTTGAGAGTCTTTTTATTTTTTATTATGTGGTTTAGCTCAGAAATAGTATACTGTTGCCGTGACCTTATTATCTAGGAAGGAGGGCTCCTGAAATGGTGGGAAATTGGAGACAATTTACTATAGTTTTCTATTCCTGTATTTGAAAATGTACATACAGTGGTATTAAAACACAAATGTTTTTTACTATTATAATTCTTTTACATGGTTTCTTAAAAGACAAAATTATAAAATAAATAAAATACTTTGACAAAGCTAAATAGTTTACTCAATAATGTTTAGGTATCAATTCCTACTTACTTAACATGTGGTTTCCCTGTATTTGTCCTTATTTTATCAGACTAAAGAGCGTAAGTGTAAAAGATCCCGGGATACCTGTAGTCCCTCATCAAAAATAATCTTGTTTGCCAATAATCCTTTTAAACTATAACGTCAACAGAGGAACATAATTTCTCAGATGTGAACTTATAAGCACTATGATGAAGTCTCAATTTTCTATTATATTGGCTTAGTTAAAATAACAAATAAAAATTTATGCTTATTTTTCAAAAATATATATTTATACATTCAACCTTGCTGATGACTTCATGATCAAATAAGACCATCCAAAAGCATACATTATAGCACCTTAGTTAAGACTGAGTTTTGAGCCAGACCCTTTGGAAATAAATCCCAGCTTGGTCAGTTCCTAGTTGGTGGCAATATCCAAGTTACGTAGCCTTTCTGAGGCATAACTTCCTTATCTATAAGGTGAGAGTGAAGATGATGATAATAATAATAATAAATAAATCTTAAGAGGGTTGTTAGGATTAAATTGATTCGTTGATTTATGTAAATTATTCAAGTTAACTCTTGGTACATAGCAAGTGCCTTAAACGTGGTAGGGTTATGCAATTGTAAATGGGGTTGTTTTTTAATTTCTCTTTTTGAGAGTTTGTTGTTAGTATATGGATATGCAACAGATTTCTCTATATTAGTTTTGTACCCTACAATTTTACTGAATTCATTTATTAGTTCTCATAGTTTTTGGTGGAATCTTTAAGGTTTTCTATATATAGGATCATGTGCAAATAGTGACAGTTTTACTTCCTTCTTTCCAATTTGGATGTCTTTTATTTCTTTGTCTTGTCTGATTGCTGTGGCTAGGATGTCCAATACTATGTTGAATAAAAATGGCAATAGTGAGCATCCTTGCCTTGTTCCTGATCTTAGAGGAAAAGCTTTCAGCTTTTCACCACTGAGTATATTAGCTGTAGGTTTGTCATATATGGCCTTATTATGTTGAGATACATTCCCTCTGTATCCACTTTGTTGAATGTTTTTATTATAAATGTGTGGTGAATTTTGTCGAATTCTTTTTCTACATCTATTGAGATGATTCTTATTTTTATCCTTCATTTTTTGAATGTGATGTGTCATGTTGATGGAATTGTGGATGAGGCATCCTTAAATCTCTGGAATAAATCCCATTTGATTGTGGTGTATGATCCTTTTAATGTATTGCTGGATTCAGTTTACTAATATTTTGTTGAGGATTTTTGCATGTTTATTCAAGGATATTGGCCTGTAATTTTCTTTTTTGTGATGTCCTTGTCTCGTTTTGATATCAGGGTAATACTGGCTTTGTAAAATATATTTGAAAGGTTTCTCTCCTCTTCCTTTTTTGGAAGAATTTGAGAAAAATAGGTATTAAATTTTCTTTACATGTTATGTAGAATTCACCAGTGAAGCTGTCTGGTCTTGGGCTTTTGTATGTTGGGGGATTTTTTAATTACTGTTTTTGTCTTCTTGCTAGTAATTAATGCATTCAAATTTTCTCTTTCTTCTTGATTCAGTCTTGAAAGATTGTATGTTTCTAGGAATATATCCATTTCCTTTAGGTCATCTATTTTGTTGGTGTGTAATTGTTTGTAGCAGTCTCTCTTATATTCCTTTGCATGTTTGTGATATCACTTGTAACTTCTTTTTTATTTATGACTTTATTTGGATCTTCTTCTTTTTATTTTTTGTTAATCTAGCTAAAGCTATGTCAATTTTGTTTATCTTTTCAAAGATCCAGCTTTTAGTTTCATTAATCTTTTCTATTTTTTTTTCTTTTTAGTCTACATTTCATTTACTTGCCCTCTGATATTTATTATTTCCTTCCTTTCACTAATTTTGGGATTTGCTTATTCTTCTTTCTCTAGTTCATTTAGGTGTAAAGTTATATTTTTTTGAGTTTTTGTATATTTGTTTTTAAGGTAGGCCTGAATTGCTATGAATTTCCCTCTTAGAACTACTTTTGCTACATCCCATAGGTTTTGGTAAGTTGTATTTGCATTTTCATTTGTCTCTATGTATTTTGTTTAATTTCTCCTTTGATTTCTTCGTGACCCACTGGTTGTTCAGTAGAATGTTGATTAATCTTCATATTTGTGTGGTTTTCCCCATTTTTTCTTCTGGTTGATTTCTAGTTTCATACCATATGTTTGGAGAAGATGCTTGATATGAGTTTTATCTTCTTAAATTTATTGAGACTTCATTTGTGACCTAACGTGATCTATCCTGGAGAATATTTCATGTGCACTTGAGAAGAATGTGTATTCTGATGCTTTTGGATGAAACCTTTTGTTTATATCTGTTAAGTACATCTGGTCTAATGTGTCATTTAAGTCTGATGTTTCCCTATTGATTTTCTGTCTGGATGATCTATCCATTGATGTAAGTGGGGTGTTAAAGTCCCCTAATATCATTGTATTGCTTTCAATTCCTCCCTTTAAGTCTATTAATATTTGCATTATATATCTTTGTGCTCCTCTGTTAGGTGCATATACATTTATAAATGTTACATCTTCTTGTTGGACTGACCCCTTTATCATTATACAATGCATTTCTTTGTCTCTTGTTACAGTCTTTTTTCTTTTAAAGTCAGTTTTGTCCAATATGAGTATAGCTACTCCAGCTTTCTTTTGATTTCCATTTTCATGAAATATCTTTTCCATCCCTTCACTTTTAATCTGTGTCATTTTCTGAAGTGAGTCTCGTGTAGGCAGCATATAGATAAGTCTTTTTTTTTAATCCATTTAGCTACTCTATGTATTTTGATTGGCAAATTTATTTACACTTAAAGTAATTATTGATAGGCATGTACTTATTGCCATTTTGTTCACTGTTTTATGACTGTTTTTGTAGGTCCTCTCTGTTTCTTTTTCTCTTTCTCCCTTCCTTATTGTTTAACTGATTGCATTAGTTTTATGTTTAGATTCTTTTTCATTTTCTTTTGTGTATTTACTGTAAGTTTATTCCTTATGGTTACTGTGAGGTTCATATGTGACATTCTTTGTAAGTAGCACCTTTGTAACCTGTCAGCAAAACTTCCTGCTCCAACCTGTTACTCACTCTTCCTTAACTTGTACTTTCACCTTATAAGCATGCAATGGTTTGCCCCGCTGCCTGAAACAGTTTCCCCAATATTTCTAGATCTCATTCCACCACATTCTCCTTGTTTTGTTCAAATATCCCGTTTTCAGCAAGACTGACCATAACCAGTGACTGCTAGACTGCCTATAGCATGATTTTTAAAGTGAGGCTGTGTATTCTTGACCTGATCTTTTCTCTGATGAGGAAAAAGTGTTCATAATGACAGAATATATTATATTCAAAATTCTTGTGATGAATAGGCACATCATAAACTTTCTGCCTTGTTTCTATAAATTGAAAAATTGTCCCCTGATTCATATCAAGGAGTTTTTCCAAGTAGCACTGGCTTCTGCTCCTTCTCAGAAGAAAGGGACCAAAAGGCTTAAGTATAAAGTAATATTATAAGATGAAATTTCTCAATAGAATTTATGGTCAAAGCCATTTCTGTTAGCTTGAGTAGGTACATTTCCAGGCAGAGAAAAACATGCTGTAATGTTAGGTCTTTAGAAAACAGATTTCACAAATGATAATGATAGTCATGTTGATCCAGAAACTAGAAACAGAGATTTATTAGAAATTAATTTCCACCCACAAAGATAGAATTATAAACAATATAACTAGATTAGTTTTGAGCAATGGCAGTTTTTTTGCTATTTTAAATACATCTATGCTATGAAAACCAATTGGAGAGTTTTGCTCCTGTGGGCTGAAATATTAGGGCTTTCTTTGTATGCTTTTATGATTATCAGAATGAAATATGATAGTGCCATTTTTAGCTTGCTATTATCTCTGATGGATGTCATCCTAATACAATTGCTTGTACAGCTTATGTCAGAAATAAGTCACACTTGTCTAAAACAGCTATTTCGCTAGGCAAATCTGGCTCTTTTGGCTATATTCTGAATGTGAGTCTCAAAATGTATTTGAAAATAGAAAGTGAAGAACTAAAACAATGCAGATAAAAAACTTTGATTTGAAAAAGGTACAGGTAGACCTATGACTCAGCATCTTTAGCTCTGATTGTAGCAAAAGGAATCATCCGTACTTCTGCATTATCAAAGGATCAGAAAAGTTTTTTATTTTACCTTTTGGTTTTTGGTGTCATTTTTTTTCTTCCTCCCAAGGGTTTTTCTGTATCTTATAACCCAGTTTCTAAAATCTTTTATTTGTAATTCAGGAGACCCTTGCTCTGCCTAGCTGTAACTCTTCACTAGGGAACAAATACAATAGAAATTGTCCAAAATCAGTTTTGGAAATTTTCAATAAAAATACTTACTTAAGAACTTAAATATTAATTTGAATTTGTAAAACAATTAGTTTTCAATGATGTTTCTGATTTTCTTATTCTTTTTTTCCCTTTTCTGAAATTACTAGAAAGGAAAAAAGGGACGTAAAGTTTTGTATTTCCACAAAACCTTAACCTAGCACTTACTGCATCACAGAGGCTCTCTAACCATTGTGTAGTTGACTGAAGAAATAAGAAAATGCATTGTATTTTCTAGACTATTTTATATGCAGCAGTTAAGGTGATCTTAAAATCTTGTAAAAAGGAAAATGACATTTTCTTAAGACCTTTCAATAGCTTCTTATTGCATATGCACTAAAATACAAATTCATCCTTTTCAGACTTATGAGATCTACTTGAACTGACTCCCTTTCCTTTCTCCACCTCATCTGGTTCATTAACTAAGCTCTAAAACCACTGTTGGTCTTTCAATTATCTGCCCAACCGAACTCTTTCCCAACACAGAGGTTTTACAGATGTCATTCTCTCTGCTTAGAAAACCCTCTTTCTCTTAAAAAAGGGACTAAACACTTCAAGTCTCAGCCTAACGTCCTCTGAGAATGTAGATCCCGTGCCACATGCCTGCCATGTTTCCTGCAGTACTCCTTGTTACTATTTTAGCATCTTCTTTATTTCCTTCATGGCACAAATAATTTGATTGACTTTATTTTGGTCTTTCTTGTAAGAATAAAAAGTACTATATTCCCATATAAAATAGAAGGTTTAAAAAAAGTAAGTTCCATGTCTGCAAAACCCATGTCTGAATGATCAGCATTGAAATCTCCACACCCGGCACAAAGAAGATGCCTAATAAATATTTGTTGAATAAAATAACTGGAATTTGTCTTTATATTTTTAATCTTTTAAATTATAAAATGTTCAAACATGTACAAATTTAGGGAGACTAGTGTAATACACATCCTCCAGATTTAAAACCTATCACATTTTTGCCAACTTTGCTTATATTAATTTATACTTTTCTTCATTTTCCTTTGATAAAATAAAATTTTGAACATTTCTGCATACATTTGTAAAAGATACCTATAATTATTCAAATTCTCAGGATATGTTTTTACCAGTAGGATTTTTTAAGTTGTGGAATTAGACTACAGTTGAGTTGTACCTGGATTGTGATTTGTTTGTGTTGTTTACTGATTACTGTATCAGTAATCAGGTATCAGATACTGTTTAGGTATCTCTAAGAAAATGTACATTTTCTTACATAATCACAATGATGACTACAACTAATAAAATGAACGGCAATCTTTTGATGGCATCTAATACCCAGTCCAAACCACATTTCCTCTGTTGCCTCCTAAATATGTATTTTACGGTTTATTTGTTCAAATATATAATAAAGCAATGTCTAAAGTCTGCATTAGTTTATAAATATATATATATGTCTAAATTTTCTTTAAATTTAAATCAATACCTCCTTTTCTTCCCCTGCCACTTACTTATGATGTCAACAGTATCAATAGTCCTGTATAATATCTCATTTCTGTAGGTGTTTTCTTTCTTGTGGAATCATTTAAATTGCTTTCCTATCCCTCATATATCACAAGAATGGATATTATCTCTAGAAGTTGGTTAGATTCTGGTTCCAGTTTTGACAAGATTGCTCCATGGAAGGTACCATGTGTTTCAAATGTCTTCATGTCAAAAGGCACAAAATGATTAGTTATCCTGACTCTGAGGCTAATATAAGAGTTGAGCTCAGATGCTGGGAGACTGATTACTCTATTTAGATTTTCCCATCAAACTTTTTGCTAATAGTTTAGTAACCGGTGACAGTTACCACAGTCAGTTGCTTCTTAGGGTGTCAGACTAGAGAGTTTTCTGATTCTATTTGTGCTTGCACATTTGCTGTTGAGATTATTCTGGTTTTGCTCTTGGCGGTCATTTGCCCTATTTGCCCATATTGTGGGATTTGTGGGCCTTCCTGTTATCTAGCTATGCCAAGGAGACTAGCAATGTGTTGTCATTTTTCTCTGTCCGATTTTTTTTTTTTCTCTTTCTCTGTCTAACCCTGTTCGGTTTTGGTTTTCAGGAGGGAATTTTGAGGAGATTAAAACAAAACAGAACAAAAAACTATGTTGCTGCAGTAATACCCTCTATGTCACCTTCATGTTTTAAAGTCTTTCACCAATCCTTTCTGTGTGCACCCCCTGCCTCCCATTTTTGTTCTCATTTTCTCCTTCTAAACATTTCTGGTCAATTAGCAGTTTAGTTTTCAGTATTAAAATGGAAGGGCAGAGCTGATTTTGCATATATAAACTGTAGCTAATTACACAGCTGTGTGCCAGAGTTACATAGGATCTTCTTTGTGAAAAACTAAAGCTTACTTTTCCAGTTTAAAAGCTGTCCCTAATATCATTTTCATTTATAAAGGGACTCAGAATAATTCTGGTATCAGACTGTCCCAAGGTATTTCTTGAAGCCAATTCTCTCTGTATTTTTATTGGAAGTATCACTTTGCACTTCCCTTGACAGTCCTTGGTCATATTAGAAAGTCCTCTAAGATTCCTTGGAACTTATTCAAATTCTCAGGAGATGCTTTTGCCAATAAGATTTTTAATTTGTGGTTTTAGATGTATAGTTCAGTTGTACCTGGATTGTGACCATTTGTATTGATCATATATCATCATTTTATTTTATTAAAATATGTGTATCCCCATACCCACCCTGTGCTATTCACCTTGGAGGGGAACCCTAGTGACTTAGAGCAGAGATTGTTGCCTCATTAATATTTCCTTCTCCTCCCAGGGATTGAGCACTGCACTCTGGGACACTTGTCTCTAAACCAACCTAAGCAGCCAGTGTGTGAGGTGTAAAAGATATTGTGAGAACAGCAGGTAGTATTTTATATTTGCTTCTATAAGCTGCCTCGTTTCTAAAGGAATAACTAAAGGTTATTAAATAAGACCTTTGGAATGAGAAGAAATTCAGCCATTTACTTTGGGTTTTGGGAACTCATCATAATTACCAAAACCACATTCATAACCTTCCTTCCTATCAGATAAAAGTTATGGGCTGTGTATTTGGATTTGCAGGTATAGGTAAACTTCACCAAATTAAGCTAAATTGTTATACAAAGATCATCAGAGAATACACTGTAATTATAGGTGGCAGTGCCTGTTTTCACTGTAGAAAATGTTAACATTAAAAGATAGCTGAAAGCCAAATACGTTTTCACCAGCAATGTGTGATTTAAAGGATGTACCAAAACCAAATTTACATCAAAATATCTCAACCTCAGCCAACCACTCATCCTTTCCTAAACTGAAATTCTTATCATCAGGCTTTAACAGCACCTGTCTTCCCCACACTGTTCATTTGTAGATATTGAGACACTTCACCTCAAATTTGACCAAGCCATCTATGTTCCTAACTCACTTTGGGTCAGTGTTTAAAAACTATATTAGATGTTTGTAGCAACCAACTGACTGGTCATGGTGCTGCTTTATTTAGGTGAGTCCACTGATCACCATAGTGTGTGTGTGTGTGTGTGTGTGTGTGTGTGTGTGTGCATATGTGTTATGACTTTATATTTATGTATGTGACTTTAAGTATCACGATGTATATCAGTATCTTAACCACATAAAGGAGAATTATTTTAATAAACTTCAAAACAAGTAATTTGACTGTCCCTAATTATACTTTAAGGACAAAAAGAATTGCAGTGAAGTATAAAACAGTATTCAGTGATGACAGTCACATCTTCAATAATAATATTGGTATCGTTATTATGAACTATTAAATATGCATTGTAGGATGAGGGCAAATAAGTAATTATGTTAATGGTATGTGGAGCTAAGATTTAACATGCAAGAAATAGATGCACACATAAAATATTTTTTAAAGGTAATCAAAATCCCTATATCCTTACACTTAAATTGACAGTATCAGTATAAACTCTTTATCTGCAGAAAAATCTTTATTGGTTTTGATCACTGAAAAGGCCCAGTATCCCAACCCAGTAACAATGATCACCTGTCACCCAGAAGTGGACTCAAGTTCATTTTCCTCAGAAAGCAAGCAGAGCTTCTGAGAGATCTGGCTGGGATAGAAAACATATTATATATTGTAATACAGAAAGCAAAATATTTATCAAATACTACTGGTGCTGTGCTGACAGGAAAGAGTCCATTTGAAAGTATATCTTGTTAAAAATGGGATAATTTGAGTATCACAAAGAGTAGAGACTGTAAGGGATTGAAATCCATCAAATATGTTACAAATTCCATGATTTTAAACTGAAAATAGAACAACTAAGTTGGTACAATTGGAAATTTACTAGCACATCAATTTCTTATTATTCTGAAAACTGGTAAATGGGGGGGGGGGGGGGGGGGGGGG
>NW_020175393.1:13845625-13849886 GCF_003031525.2 Neophocaena asiaeorientalis asiaeorientalis
AATGTATCCTGCATATCCTATACTAAGTACTCTTCAAGATAATCAACTAGTTGATGGACAGCTGCTCTTAGAAAATAATTCCAACCAAAGAACTCCAATTTCCCATAAAATAACTGAACAGTAGAGATGAGGAAGTGGGAGTGTAGGGTAGAAATAAAACAAATTTGACTGCCATTAACAGCTGGGTTGAAATTGTGGGATGGGTATACATGAGTCTTTATTACACTATTGTCTTTTAAAAGGTATGCTTGAAGATTTACATAATGAAATGTTTAAAAATGCCAAAACAACTAATAAGAAAAACAAAGAGTGTGAGGGATTTGGCGAAGAGGTATTGGTTCTGCCTGTGTGGGTGGGCAGAGAGTGAAGCTACCACTGCATCCTCTAAACAGCAAGGACAGTATGAAAGTACCCAGTTCTTGGAGAGACAGTGAACAGGGACATTAAGAAGGTCACCAGTGTGCCTGCCCCATGGGAGTAGCTCAAGTTTATCTGAGAATTGAATGGATGAAAGATAGAGTAAGGACAGAGATCTTTAGAGATTTTGAGTTTATACACTAGTTAGCCACAGAAAGTTTTTGAGAATTGGATTAAAATATTTCAATCTGTGTTTTAAAACTGTATTTCTGTTGGTAAAGTGAAAGATCTGGATTAAGAGGTTGGACTTCGCTGACAGAGAAGTTAGTCGGTATATTAAGATATTTTTCCAGATAACAGAATATGAGTGAATAAACTAGGAGAGTTAAAGCAGGATTGCAGAGGAGGCAATGTGTATGAAAGAAATTGGAGACATAGAAGCATAAAAATGGCATGGCCAATTGAATATGGAAGGAGAATGGAGAAAAGTAAAATCCATCCATATATGTTTATTGAAACTCCTTAAGAGAAAAGGGATTATTACCAAATTACTAAAAGGAGACTTTTCTCTTTGATAGATTTAACCAGGAGTTTGTGTGTGTGTGTGTGTGTGTGTGTGCATTGTGTATTGTATTTAATTAATATTCTTCTCATTTTTTATTATTTACCCTTCTCATCCACTGTTATGCTGAAAATAGCCAGAGAATGAGGTCAACTCAACATTTGCTTTTGCTCAAACCTACATACGGCAAATTGATTCTTCCTCCAATTCAGAAGAGAAATAAATCATTTACCCTTGCTGAAGGGTGGCTATCTTGTGTGCTTTTAGGAAAAACTCAGGTCATTCTGAAGAAATGTCTGAAATACCACAAAAGTTAAGAGCAAGATAAGCACTAATTTACAGTCTCCTTCATCCTTATAAAGATGTACTTAATAGAGGACAAATTGTGTCACCAGGTATTTTCAGAGGCAAACTAGGATTTCAGTATTTCTATGAAAAGTCCGATGCTACACTGTCTGAGATGAAGAGTGCTTTTGTAGGACAGGTCTAAGTAGCACTACAAGGACAATAGTATCTACTTTACCCCTGGGAAAGCTCTTTGTCCCCTAAACCTTCCTGACTCTCTTTTCTTCTCAAATTTCTTAAAATATATTTTCTTTCATAAATGAGAACCGAAGAGTCAGAGGGACACTGAGCTATGAGCTGACCGAGGATAGAAATATTTTTAAAAATTTATTTCAGGAACCTAAGCATCTGCTAGTGATTAGCAATTATCCTAGAAAGAGCAAAGGAAGAAAGTTGTTATTTTACACGTAGGAAAATGTAAATAGAGCAGAAAATACAGAAGTGAGAGAAGAGCAAATTAAATTTACACAGTATGCTTACATAGGAGAAAGAAGGGGTTTTAAACATGTACTTGAATGGAATATTGGATAGAGTTGATTTACAGCTGGTCAGGAAAAAATCTAGCTCCGACTCTGGGAAAGCTTGGATGTCTATCTTTGTTGGCCAAGCTAATAGCAGTGCGATTTATGATGTGCTATTCTACGTCTGACACTCCCCTGGTGACCACCAGGGACAGTTTGCCTCCTGATATTGTTTTACCTGGCATAACCGGTTACATAGTCTCGCTTGATGAGGTGACCATAGAGGCATTAAAAACACCACTGGGAACTTCTGCTTTGAACTCTCCCAGAACCACAGTGCATTACACATCTCTTGGTTGTTGAACTCGGAGATTAAGCAGGTCTGCGTGAGAATCAGAACCTTCTTATAGACCTCCACTGCTTGCCTGGGCTCTCTCTCTCTTGCTGCCTCTTATCTTTTGCTTTTAAATAAAAGCTTTATGTGAGTATGTCTGTGAAGTCTCATGAGTGCTTTCAAATAACAAAACTTGTAAAATCTTTGCAAAGTGCATTCTTGGAAAAAGAACATGAAGCAAGGGAGAAAAGAGAGAAAACTGGGAGAAGTAGTAAATAAGTTGGGGATTTAAGAAAAGACTGCTTCAGGTTTAGCTATTGTAGCATCTGTTTTGAATGGTCCATCGATTCACATGTTTTAAGATCAAACCTAAGAGCTATCACTGAAATCACTAGTAAGCTCTGGTGGGCATCTCCAATTTATTGGTTTCTTCTTCGGTTGTCCTACAAAGAGATAACAAACCAAGCTCTATGCATTGCTGAAGGGTGTGGCTGACATTTACTCCAGAAAAGGAGTGTGATAACAAAGACTTTTGGAAAAACAAGGATGGTGTAGTCCAGAGTCAATAAAGAGGTGTTGAGTGTGTCACCTTTCATGTCCCTCATTGTTTTTCTTCTCCTCCATCTGAAGCATTGGTCACAAAATTTCTTTTTGTCTCTAAAAACTAATAAGAATTAGACTTGCATGACTTGAACCAATGAGAAGATAGAATTCTGGTATGTGAAATTCTTGTATTGTAATTCTGTCATTTGAGTTTAGGTCTAAAACTATGAGTCTCTTACCTTTTTGTTTCCAGGAAAAAAGAAAAGGAATCTTTTCAAATCCTACATGATTTATGCAGACTGACTTGCCTTGAAAATTCAGATGTAATGCCAGGTTATTCATGTTTGAAATCAGGTTAATAGATATTTCATTGTGAGCCCACATTTCAGAGCTATCGACTATTTTATTACATCCTGATCTGTACATGATCAGATGGTACTCATCACTGTTTGTAGCTAAGATATCACGTTTTTCCGAGTTTTGTTTTTTTTTTTTTTTTTTTTTTTGGATGTTGTGGCCCCTCCCTTTGCGGAGCACAGGCTCCAGACGCGCAGGTTTAGCGGCCATGGCTCACGGGCCCAGCCGCTCCACGGCATGTGGGATCCTCCCGGACCGGGGCCCGAACCCGTGTCCCCTGCATCGGCAGGCGGACTCTCAACCACTGCACCACCAGGGAAGCCCCCGAGTTTTAATTCAATTAAAAATAAGTTCCATCATTTCCAAATGATCAACTGATAATCCACTAAAAAATAATCAGAATTCTCCTTTTGATTCTCTAGAGTTCTCCAGTCAGATCAACAGATAATGAAGAGAAAACAAATGACAACACTCCTAAGATTAAACTACATGTAGGCGGAAAAAAAATAATTAAAAAAAAATACTTCACTCATTCACATTCCAATAAGTGAAATATTTTTAAGACTTTTTAAAATTTAGAGTGAGCAGAAGCGTGCATGTTTTGAGTCCTGGGCTGGGAACTAGCACCCCATCACTCCCGCTGCATTTTATTGGCCAGACCAAGTCATAGGAACAGTCCAGACTCAAGGAAGGGGATACTATACTCTGTCTCTTGACGTGAGAAACTGCAAAGTCATATTACGAAGGGAATGAGAAAGGAGCTGAGTGAAGGATTGTGGTCATTCTTCCTCTCTACATTACTAGGAAGAATTCAAATAAAAATACAGTGACATGAGTATTACATTAAATTAATAGTTTAACATCCAGTCCAGTTTTCTGTTGTCTACATAGAGTAAAATTTCTTCTTTCCACTTTTTCTAAACAGGTAAAAAATGGTCACTTGGCAAAAAAAAAAAAATTATCTTCCGAAGGAAATTTGTTGGATATTGGTTAATGTTTCAATGGGAATGAACCCAACTCTTACAGATTTATAGAGAGCTCTAAGATATAGGTATACAAGTTAATTTGCCTGTTATTTATTATATAATGATATCTTCATGATAATCCTTTGTTCTGATTTTTCTATTATAATCCTATAGTGATTTAAACAACTAAAAACTAATAAGAATTAGACTTGCATGACTTGAACCAATGAGAAGATAGAATTCTGGTATGTGAAATTCTTGTATTGTAATTCTGTCATTTGAGTTTAGGTCTAAAATTATGAGTCTCTTACCTTTTTGTTTCCAGGAAAAAAGAAAA
>NW_020175393.1:13850216-13889710 GCF_003031525.2 Neophocaena asiaeorientalis asiaeorientalis
GTGGGATCCTCCCGGACCGGGGCCCGAACCCGTGTCCCCTGCATCGGCAGGCGGACTCTCAACCACTGCACCACCAGGGAAGCCCCCGAGTTTTAATTCAATTAAAAATAAGTTCCATCATTTCCAAATGATCAACTGATAATCCACTAAAAAATAATCAGAATTCTCCTTTTGATTCTCTAGAGTTCTCCAGTCAGATCAACAGATAATGAAGAGAAAACAAATGACAACACTCCTAAGATTAAACTACATGTAGGCGGAAAAAAAATAATTAAAAAAAAATACTTCACTCATTCACATTCCAATAAGTGAAATATTTTTAAGACTTTTTAAAATTTAGAGTGAGCAGAAGCGTGCATGTTTTGAGTCCTGGGCTGGGAACTAGCACCCCATCACTCCCGCTGCATTTTATTGGCCAGACCAAGTCATAGGAACAGTCCAGACTCAAGGAAGGGGATACTATACTCTGTCTCTTGACGTGAGAAACTGCAAAGTCATATTACGAAGGGAATGAGAAAGGAGCTGAGTGAAGGATTGTGGTCATTCTTCCTCTCTACATTACTAGGAAGAATTCAAATAAAAATACAGTGACATGAGTATTACATTAAATTAATAGTTTAACATCCAGTCCAGTTTTCTGTTGTCTACATAGAGTAAAATTTCTTCTTTCCACTTTTTCTAAACAGGTAAAAAATGGTCACTTGGCAAAAAAAAAAAAATTATCTTCCGAAGGAAATTTGTTGGATATTGGTTAATGTTTCAATGGGAATGAACCCAACTCTTACAGATTTATAGAGAGCTCTAAGATATAGGTATACAAGTTAATTTGCCTGCTATTTATTATATAATGATATCTTCATGATAATCCTTTGTTCTGATTTTTCTATTATAATCCTATAGTGATTTAAACATTTTATTATATTCCATAAATTCCATTACATGTCCTCCAGATCTACTCCCCTTTGACAGGTCTTGTGTCCTAACTTTTGCTCCAAAAAAATGCCATTCTTGTATGAATAGCTAATCTTGAAATGTGTATGGATGTTTATGCATGTTAATTGGACTTAGTTAACCAAATAATGAGGATGCAGAGGGGGCTGGAGTGAAGGTTAAGTTTGCTTTATAAGATGAGTTCCTGTGTTCAGACCATTAGAGAGTAGAGAAAATTGACAGGTTAATAAGTATCCACTAGACCAATCCATGGCTGTAGAGCAGATGTAAATGTTAGGGCATATTTAGGAGTGAGTAGCAACATCTCTCTTCTCTCAGGAGAGCTCTGGCAGGCACAGAGCAGGCAGTACCTGGAGAGTCACTAGACTTGAGTCATCATAGGAGAACCTGTGACCTAGGACAGTATCTGGAAGACATAGGGATGTCAGATCACAAAGTAGATCAAGCAGGGGAGAGACAGATGCTCTGGGATATGAGTGTGGACCAAAGCATCCGTGACAGCACTCAGCTAACAGTCAGACTCCCTCCCTGCATCAATAACAGAACTGCAGTGTAAAATGAAGTCCTGGGGAGGGGTCTTCACAGAGCCTGCAAATGGAAATGTAGGTAGGTGATAGGTGAGAAGGTTACACTGAGTCATCATACCCGGGGAAAATGGTTCAAATCTATTCTCTGTCAACTGAAAAAAAAGCACAACCTAATAGTTAAGAATTATGTTTTATTTGGTGAACTTGTGGAGGACTTAAGTCTGGAAGACAGCCTCCCAGATAGCCCTGAGGAACTGTTCTAAAGAGGTAAGGGAGGAACCAGGAGTTTTGCAAAAACAAACCAGGTTGTTTACCATCAAAAGATTTCTGGTAATTAAAGAAGAAACAAACATCTCAAGTTAATTAATTTAGCACTTTTCTGTGTATGGGAAGATGCAAGAGTCTGGGCTCATTGAATTCATTCCTTTGATATGTACCTTAACTATCTAGGGCCAGTATCCTGTTTTTCCTCCATCCTGAATCCCCTCAGGGTGCACATTCAGGGGTGGCTGCACTGACTGAGGGCTTTATGTCCACAACATCCTTTGTTTACTGATATGGCAGGTGACATTTTTCGTCTAGTTCTCTTTCGGAATGTCTTTAGTAATTACGGACCTATATGACTTTTCGGATACATATTTGCCATTTACTAAATCCTATATTAATATTATTAAGAAAATAGAAACTAAAGAAGGTAAGTAACTTCCTATCTACCACTGGAATGTATGTTTCAAGAAGAGAAGGACTGTATTCGATGTGCCCATTTCCTGAACATCAGCACCCAGCACTTAGGAGCCAGCAGGCACTCCATAAATATCTATTGTTACTAATACCTCCCAGCTCACAAGCAGTAGACTTGGAAATAGAGTTCTGTAGATAAATGGATTTATGATGTTGGTCCTAGTGCTAACTCAATATCAGAATCATCCAGATAAAAAGAATAGTCAGAGGATGGTTTAGTAAGTATGTCTTCAAGATGCCTGGGGTCTAGCATTGGTAAAATATAAAAAGATGCCTGAAAATTGGCCATAGTTGGGAGTTGTTAAGAAATTTATCTGCACTTCCAACTTGGATTATGTTGCAGCTTGATATATCTCTTGCTGAACAATAGAACAAGATGCTTTGTTCTATTGTGAGGCTCAATTATGATCAAATCCAGTTCTGATCAAATCCTTCTATCAAGCTTTTTCTACTGCCCCCCAGAAGATAAAGAGTGGAATGTTTCCTTTCCTGTTTTTCTCCAGTCACTTCTAAATCTAGAGCTAAAAAACCTACTCATGATGCAGTATTTATCCTTTATTCCTCATAGGGAAGAGTTCAGATAGGAAATAAAACAAAGTTTATAGCAGAATCTTGCCATAGGCTTAGAAATTCTAATTCCTTGATTGAGAAAAAATGTTCTCAATTTCAAAATTAACTAAAAATCTACCACTTATTCCTATTCCCCATCCTGGCTTTCTCAGCAGGATGAAAAATGTTTCTGACTACACTTACTCTTTGGGTGCTACATCTCTTATCTTGTGGCATTACTTCCACTCAAGCCATCCTCTTCTTCCTCAGCCATGGTCTTTATTCTCCCCTTTCACTGGTCAAAGTGTAATATTAATTGAATTAGTAAAATGCCATTCACTGATTCTGCGCCTCTCTTTAAACTCATCAGTAGAGCTCAATTCTCAGAAAGTTTTGGGGAGTAAGGTTTGTTTTTGGAGGGGAGGTTAATTTTTGAATTTTATTTTATTTTTTTATATAGCAGGTTCTTATTAGTCATCAGTTTTATACACATCAATGTATACATGTCAATCCCAATCACCCAATTCATCACACCACCATCCCCACCCACCCGCGGCTTTCCCTCTTTGGTGTCCATACGTTTGTTCTCTTCATCTGCGTCTCAACTTCTGCCCTGCAAACTGGTTCATCTGTACCATTTTTCTAGGTTCCACAAATTAATTAAATAAAATAAAAATTTTGCTTTCCTGATGATTTTTTGCTTTTTTAGTTTCTATGAAAATACAATGTATTTGCATATTGATCCCATATCCAGGCATTTTTACTAAATTCACTTATTGTTTCTAATACCTTATGATTCTTTTGGGTATTCTACAAATAAAATAGTGCCAACTATGTATAATAACAGTTTTATTTTTTCTTTCCCAAACTATATAACTTCTATTTCTTTTTTCTTACCTTATTGTCCTAAGATTTTGAGTACAAAGTAGAAAGGAAATCATGATAGCAGACATCCTTACTTCCTTTCTAGTATTTGTGGAAATGCTTTCAATATTTCTGCATTAATTGTAATGTTTACTGTAGGTGTTTTGTAGATACTTTTTATTGAATTAAGCAAGTTCTCTTCCATTCATTGCTAGTTGAGAGTTTTGAGTATGAATGTTTTAAATTTTATCGAAAACTTTTTTGTATCTGTGAAGATCATTCTATTATTTATCTCCTTCACTCTATGCATATAGGTAGAACACATCAATTTATTTTCAAATACTAAACCAAACTTACCTTTTTTGAACAAATCCAAATTTTATACCGTAAAATTGTAAATGTGTATATAATTTTTTAACATGACATTTGATTTGTTTGCAAACTTTCTGTTTAGACTTTTTGCATGTATGTCTGTGAAAGAGAATGACCTATAACTTAACTTCCCTTTTTTGGAATATCCATGACAGAACTGAGTCTGAAAAGAAAATGTTATTTTAGGTTAGACTCATAAAATATATTGAGAAGCATTCTTACTCTTTTTATCTTCTGCAGACATTTGTATACAATCAGCCTTATTTCTATTAAGTAATTAAAATAATTCAATGTTGAAGGCATCTGGATCTGGAGTTATCCTTTATGGGAAAGTTTACATTTATAAATTCAGTATTTTTAATAGACATTGGCTTTACAGATGTACTGTTTCTTCTTGGTAAGTTTTGTTTTTCAAGATTTATGCCCATTATGTAAAAAAAAAAAAAATCTGTAGTATATTATCTTTTCTTCTCTTGTATTCTCTTTTTCTTTGTCTCCCTCTCTCTTTCCCCCTTTCTGTCTCTCACAGTCTCTCTTTCTCTCTCTGTCTTTGACCAGTTTTGTGAGACTGGTTTCCTTAATCTCTTCAGATACTAATATTTGATATTGCTGATTCTATTTGATTTCTGACTCATTTATTCATGTTTTGGGCCTTATTACTTCTATGCTTCTATTCATCATGTTTAATTTGCTATTGGTTTTCTAATTCTTAAAATGTACACTTAGAACATTGGTTTTCCCTTTTATTCTTTTATTTACATATATATTTAGGACTATACATTATTCTGTAAGTACCTCTTTGGTTATACACCAAATGTATTGAGATGTCATGTTTCCATTATATGTCAGTTCAAATAATTTCTTATTTCCATTGTGACATCTTCTTTAGCCCATGAGCTATGAGTTATTTACAAGTAAGTTGTTTAATGTCTTCACATTTGAGGACTTTAAAAATACAAATAATTGTTATCACTTCATTACTTAATTAAAATGTGGTCAAAGACTGTTCCCTAAAGAATGAATATTTAGGGTTTGGAATTTTTCACTTGTTTAGGGTTTGGAATTTATCACTTGAGATCAAAACCAGAGACTCCCCAGTCATCTTTAAAAATATGAGTTGTTCCCAAAGAAAAATCACAAACATTAATTTTCCAAAATTAATGTATTTAGTCTTGTGGACAACAAAACAATTCAGGATTTGCTGCATCAAACTGAGTTCAATTCTTTTTCTACTACTTTTCCTCCACTGGCTGTGGTCCTGATCTCAAGTGACAAATTCCTTGGGTAAGAATACACAAAAATCTTCCAAGAGCATGCCATAATTTTTGGCAACATGTAGACAATAAAATTTTCCTAGCTCCACAGAAGGAAAATTCTACCAGAATTATACTGGATTCACATTACTGAACAGAATGTGAATAGAATAATAAGTAAATTTATTAATTAATTTGCTTAACAAATGAACTCAGTTCAGAACAAAAGGAAGGCCTGCCCTAAAGGTCTACCCGAGAAGACAGAAACTACTTGAAACTCAAATGTTGCTTTTTTTTTAGCCTTAAATATTTTACCTTTCAATAATAGACACCTTGTCTGCTCAAAGTATGATTTTTTCAGTGACCTTCTCTGTCATATTCCTTCAAATAATCAGATTTGAAGATTTCCTAAAGGAGCTGAGATTACATTTCATGAGTTATCCTCCACCTGGTAGAAACATGCTAATAATTCTCATTAGTATTTTAAATTAATCTTTTATAAGCTACTAAGAAAAACAGAAAAGATATCTAAGTAGAGATATGTTTTCTTTCTCCTGAACATAGAAATATGTACATTCTCTAGATGTGGATATATACACTTCCCTCCAGCTTCATTATACTTTATGTACATTCTTTAAGAGTCTATCAGTCACCTGTATTCTTCCTTAATTTCAGAATTGAGTTTTAGAAAATGAATATGAGAAAAGAAGCTGCATCCTATAAGGATGCAAACAAAAATATTCTAGGACAGAGTCCTGTCTAAAGGACTGTTTACCTGTCATGGTCAGATTCAATGAATAGGTATTGATTTTGGTGACATGAAACTAATTTAACAGGTCATTTTCACTTCAAATATCTGTTTAAAACAAATTTAGAGTTGGTCACAATTATCCTCAAAGTAACAAACATTTCATGAGCTTTTAAAATAAATGCTGTTGCAGATTTTATCTCCTATTATTGTCTGTTCTTCTCTTCAGTTCTGTTACTATTTGGTTTACTTACTTAGGTGCTCTGATGTTGGATACATAACCTATTTATAACTGTTATAACTTCCTAATGGATTGACCCTTTTATCATTATGTAATATCTTCCCTTGTCCCTTGTGACAGTTTTTGACTTAAGGTCTATTTTGTCTGATATAAATATAGCCACACCTGCTCTCCATAGTTTACTATTTGTATGAAATATTGTTTTCCATCCCTTCACTTTCATCTTATGTGTGATTTTAAATCTAAACTGAGTTTTTTGTAGACAGCAAATAGTTGGGTCTTGTTTTATTAACCACTCAGACATCCTGTGCCTTTTGACTGGGGAGTTTAATCCATTTAAGTTTAAAGTAATTATTTTTTAAATTAACTATAGTCACTGTGCTGAGCATTGTATTCCCAGGACTTATTTATTTTGTAAATGGAAGTTTGTAATTTTTGACCACCTTCACCCATTTTGCCCACCTCCACCACTGCCAATAAAAGTAATTATTGATAAGGAAGAACTTACTATTGCCATTAATTAACAGTTTTCTGTCTGTTTTGTAGTTCTTTTGATCCTCTTTTCCTCTCTTGTTGTCTATCTTTGTGTTTCACTGATTTTTTTTTGTAGTGATGAGATTCCTTTCTCTTCTTCTTTTGTGTATCTTCTGTATATATATTTTGTGTGTGGTTACCATAGGTTTATTGTAAGGTACATTTTGAAAACTCCATAGTTTCCCTGATGCCTCAATATCCCCACAAGCAGGCTGTGAGTACCCCGCCCAGGTGACTAGGTGCACCAATATGATAAGGCTGGTCCCTGGCACAAGTTGCCCTTCTTGCCCTCCCCTGACTGTGACCTCGTGACATTCAAAAGCACCAATTAAACCCCCCACCCTGACCTCCAATAAAGATACGTACCCATGGGTCCTCATTCAACCTGAGTCAGATGAGTTCCCTCCTTTGGCACTCCTGCCATATGGTCCCTGTGTGGCATGCGTGCCACCCTCTTATAGGACCCGAGAGTATAACACATCTCTTTCCCTTTCTTGTGCCTCTCCATAGTGTTATTCCATGTCTGCACATCCTAATCATCAAAATTTTTTAAAGTAACATCATTATTCCTTACAACACACATAAAACATCTTATAGTTCTGATGGCATTTTGAGCTAACAACAGCTTGACTTCATACATAAATTCTACACTTTAACTTCCCCACCCCCACCCCAATTTCATGTTATTCATGTTACTAAATAAATAAATAAATAGCTCTTGCAGAATGTATAGGACTCAATTTCAACTGCTAGGACACCTTATGTCTTGGGTAGTGCTTTTATCTGAGGATTGTAGTTGGGGAGATTTCTCCTACCACTTCTTAACCAGCAAATTAGTACTGGGCAGATTCAGGTGGTGAGGTTCTGAGAACCACTGAGGGAAAATTGGTAGTAAAATTGGACTTGCCATCAGAGCTGAGTATTTACTTATCTGAAAATATTTATTTAATGTCTCTACTGTGTTACCAAATTTTTGTTAACTAATAATAATGAATACCAGAAATACAAAAATAACTAGGGAAGTATCTTTGCTGTTATTGTTTTGTTTTTTTATTTTATTTGTTTTTAAGCACATAGGAAAGTTCTGTCCTCCAGAGATTCTGGTTCTATTGACCTGGGATAGTTCCTTTGCCTCCATATTTGAGGCAGTTCTACAAGTGAGTCCAATGGCTACCCCTGGGTAGACACCACTGATTTAGGAATATATGTATAATTAGGCGTACTAGCAAACAAACAATAACAAAAACAACATATAAATCAGATTATTCTAAATCTTCAAAATGTGATCAGTCATACAAAATTTGTGTTAAACAAGTAAAAGTGTCAAGAATGTTCTTTAAGTACTAATTTAGTCTGATGTTCAAATGAGAATGCTGTGTGAAAAGTTATATGATATGTGCTTCAGCAAACCAAGCCTCTTGGAAGCACGTCTAATGGTCCAGCCACAACTACCCATTGGTGAATTTTTTCCCTTTACAGATTTTAAAGCCTAGGAAGAAAGGGTCTCAGGCCATTAGGGCTGAAATGTCAATAACTGCAAATGTCTAAGGTGGGCCAACTGAAATTTTCAAAAGTTATTAATTTCACAAATTTTTGTTGACAGTAGTCCCTAAAGAAAAAGCTACTATTTTTCTCTTTTGATCTATATTAATTTCCTTTCTTTTTTGAGCTTGCAAGTATCTACAAGCTTAATTAAAAGATAGTTAGAGGGCTTCCCTGGTGGCGCAGTAGTTGAGAGTCTGCCTGCCGATGCAGGGGACACGGGTTCGAGCCCTGGTCTGGGAGGATCCCACATGCCGCGGAGCAGTTGGGCCCGTGAGCCACAACTACTGAGCCTGCGCACCTGGAGCCATGCTCCACGGTGAGAGGCCGCGACAGTGAGAGGCCCGCACACCGCAATCAATAGTGGCCCCTGCTCACCGCAACTGGAGAAAGCCCTCGCACAGAAACGAAGACCCAACACAGCCAAAAATAAATTAATTAATTAATTAAAAAAAAAGAAAGATAGTTAGAATTAAAAGGTACACATTTGGATAGAATTATTTATTTTCTACCACTTTCACGCTTCACAATATAGTACAAATCACTCAGACTACTAATGTTGGGTGTTTTTATTTACAAAATAAGGATAATATTTGCCTTACATAAATCAGAGATTATATGAAAAAATTACATGTGAAGGTTATTTTCAAATTGCAACATATTAATACAAATACACAGTTTTAAGAAAAACATGATACGTTGATGCTATTACATTATAAGACAAAAAGGAAATTTCCAAGTTCAGCTGGTGTACGTTTTCTTCTCAGATAAGAGCAATTGTCCTTATATCAGAAGAAAATTTTCTCTAATAAAAGTAGATACTTTACTCCATATGGTCTAATCATTACTACAAATTTTCTCAATTTTCATCATTCACATGTTTTTCAGCAGTAAGTCTGTTCATTCTCTATATTTTAGAGCTGTAAAAAAAGGAAAGACAAAGATTGCCAAGTGACATTAGGGAAAAAAAAACTTAATTAGAAAGAGAGGCAAGGACTTGCAAAATTGTAACCTCACAATCCAGAGATTTGGATTTTCTTAAGCTTTGGGGGAAGAAAATATGCAAAAAGTTGCTCAGAGCTGACCAAATCCCAAACTTCCTCCTCTAGACAAAATATTTCCTGTATATTAACACATTTCAAATCCTCTTTTTTGAGGTTTTCCATTTCAATGCAAGCTTTAAAAAAGAATCTCATTTTATCAGTCAAGAGTAAGTCAGGAAAGAAGAACTACTTGGAGGGTTATGGGATTAAGGGATTTATTACAATAAGCAGATATTACATGATTCTAGGATGAGATGGTGATGTGTAAGTCCCCAGAATTCCAACAGAATTGGAAGATCAAAGCAAAGATAACACTAACTAACCTTACTGAAAGAGAACAATTGGAGTGAACAATTGGACCTTGCAGGGAAATTCTGAGAAGCCAAAGAATCTTAGCCTCCAGAGTGGGACCATGACCAGGAAATTGTGGAGAGGTCTATCGGAAGCTGTTACTTTTGTGTAGCTACCGTTTCTGTGGGTTTGTTGCCAAGTATCTGAGGATGGGCTTGGGGCTGCCATTTGCCAAGCACATGCAAGGAAAGGCAAGGCCAAGGCCATGGCCAGTAGAGGTACAGTGAATCACTTTTAGATTAAGATAGTTTATTACTGGCATAGACTGTAAAAGGAAGACTAGCCAAAAGCACCAGCTCCCTTGTCCCCACACACCCACAAGGATAACATGGAACAAAAGGACCCAGATGACTGCAGTGCAGGTTGTGGGATATATCACTACCCAGTAACTAATAAAGAATGGCCATCATCAAAAAATCTACAAATGATAGGGACTTCCCTGGTGGTCCAGTGGTTAAGAATCCACCTGCCAATGCAGGGGACGCAGGTTTAAGCCCTGGTCTGGGAAGATCCCACATGCCATGGAGCAACTAAACTAGTGCACCACAACTACTGAGCCTGCACTCTAGAGCACTCAAGACACAACTACTGAGCCCGCATGCCACAACTACTGAAGCCCACGCACCTAGAGCCCATGCTCCGCAACAAGAGAAGCCACCACAATGAGAAGCCTGTGCACTGCAACGAAGAGTAGCCCCCACTCGCCGCAACTAGAGAAAGCCCACATGCAGCAACAAAGACCCAATGCAGCCATAAATAAATAAACAAATTTTAAACAAAGAAATGAGAGGAAAAGGCAAACCTACTTTGCGAAGTTTTGGTAAACTAAAAAACGACAGTATTCCTTAAAGCCAGCATCAACAGTGGGGGAGAGAAGAAGGTGAATGCTAGAAGCAGCCAGAGGGAATGTATTCAACTTAAAATTAGTTTCTGGAGACTTTCTGAACAAATGTGGAGTTTTCTTAGCAAGCTGACCACCCCCCTCCCCCAACTGTGATGACTGAGATCAGGAGAATGATAGAGGTGTTATTTTGTGACTTTTGTGTCCTCGGGCTAGTGTAATGTAGGAATTATCCAAGCTTTTCTTTTTCGAAAAGAATAAATTAGGCCTTAGAAATGTTAAACATTGAAAGTAGCACTTCAAAGCTTAAGTAGACATTTTTATTCAATGTTTACATTATCCATGTAAATTTATGATTATTAATGAGTGGATAAAAATAAGGGCATAGTTGGTGAACATGAGTACAACATGTAAATGTGTGTTTGTAGTATAAGTAGGTGCCAACATAGTTCTTTAATTTGAACAAAAAGCTGTGAAGATTAAATAAGCATAAAGTTTAGAGTTCAAACCAAATAATTGTCTCAAAGTTAATTAGCTTGAATTTTAACACAGAGCTCAACTTTAAAAGAATTTTAGGCATTAGCAAATGGATTTTGTAGTAACAGCTTTAGCACGTCCTGACCAGATACTCAACCACTGCTACTTAGGATTAGTCTTTATTTACTACAACCTTCCCTACTCCATATGCTGAAAGACTGGATATACAACCAGACAGTGCCCACAACTCTGACCCGCAGCCTGCAACAACCAGCAGGGGAAGTCAACCTAAAATCTGTGGCGACCAGCTCAGGAAGCCAAACCACAACCTCTGTAGGACCTGATCCCAAATGGCCAGGACTTGATCAATAACTGACAGCTTCTCCTAATTTTTCCTACTTCCAACTAACAACCAACCAGAGAAAGCCAAATGCACATTAATGAATCACACAGGATGACTCACTTCTAGTCAGCTTGCCTCCAGCTTCTCCCTATCAACAGCCTCCAATCAGAAAATACCTGAATCTTTCCTTTTGACCACTCTACAGCTCAGATGTTTGCACACCCATGTTCACAGCAGCATCTTGACTACAGCCAGTGGAAGGTCCTGAAGCAGAGGGTCTGGTTAGCTGTGTGCAGATTACTGTCCAACAGAAATGGCGAGATGATAATTGCGTATTTCTTTTTAACTGCTCCATTTGTTAATATGGTGTATCACATTGACTGATTTGCATATATTGAAGAATCCTTGCATCCCTGGGATAAATCCCACTTGATCATGGTGTATGATCCTTTTAATGTGTTGTTGGATTCTGTTTGCTAGTATTTTTGTTGAGGATTTTTGCATCTATATTCATCAGTGATATTGGTCTGTAATTTTCTTTTTTTGTAGTATCTTTATCTGGTTTTGGTATCAGGGTGATGGTGGCCTCATAGAATGAGTTTGGTAGTGTTCCTTCCTCTGCAATTTTTTGGAAGAGTTTGAGAAGGATGGGTGTTAGCTCTTCTCTAAATGTTTGGTAGAATTCACCTGTGAAGCCATCTAGTCCTGGACTTTTGTTTCTTGGAAGAATTTTAATCACAGTTTCAATTTCATTACTTGTGATTGGTCTGTTCATATTTTCTGTTTCTTCCTTGTTCAGTCTTGGAAGGTTATACCTTTCTAAGAATTTGTCCACTTTTTCCACATTGTCCATTATATTGGCATAGAGTTGCTTGTAGTAGTCTCTTAGGTTGCTTTGTATCTCTGCGATGTCTGTTGT
The DNA here is from genome assembly GCF_003031525.2 of Neophocaena asiaeorientalis asiaeorientalis. Taxonomy (NCBI): domain Eukaryota; kingdom Metazoa; phylum Chordata; class Mammalia; order Artiodactyla; family Phocoenidae; genus Neophocaena; species Neophocaena asiaeorientalis. Next base: position 13,862,513 of record NW_020175393.1, read on the forward strand.
AACTTCTCCTTTTTCATTTCTAATTTTATTGATATGAGTCCTCTCCCTCATTTTCTTGGTGAGTCTGGCCTATGATTTATCAATTTTGTTTATCTTCTCAAAGAACCAGCTTTTAGTTTTATTGATCTTGGCTATTGTTTTCTTTGTTTCTCTTCCATTTATTTCTGCTCTGATCTTTATGATTCCTTTCCTTCTACTAACTTTGGGTTTTGTTTGTTCTTCTTTCTCTAGTTCCTTTATGTGTAAGGTTAGATTGTTTACTTGAGATTTTTCTTGTTTCTTGAGGTAGGCTTGTATTGCTATAAACTTCCCTCTTAGAACTGCTTTTGCTGCATCCCATAGGTTTTGGATCATCGTGTTTTTGTTATAATTTGTCTCTAGGTATTTTTTGATTTCCTCTTTGATTTCTTCAGTGATCTCTTGGTTATTTAGGAATGTATTGTTTAGCCTCCATGTGTTCGTGTTTTTTATGTTTTCTTCCCTGTAATTGATTTCTAATCCCATAGCATTATGGTCAGAAAAGATGCTGGATATGATTTCAGTTATCTTAAATTTACTGAAGCTTGGTTTGTGACCCAAAATGTGATCTATCCTGGAGAATGTTCTGTGTGCACTTGAGAAGAAAGTGTAATCTGCTGTTTTTGAATGGAATGTCCTATAAATATCAATTAACTCTATCTGGTCTATTGTGTCATTTAAAGCTTGTGTTTCCTTATTAATTTTCTGTTTGGATGATCTGTCCATTGGTGTAAGTGAGGTGTTAAAGTCCCCCACTATTATTATGTTACTGTCGATTTCCTCTTTCATAACTGTTAGCAGTTGCCTTATGTATTGAGGTGCTCCTATGTTGGGTGCATATATATTTATAATTGCTATATCTTCTTGGGTTGATCCCTTGATCATTATGTAGTGTCCTTCCTTGTCTTTTGTAACATTATTTATTTTAAAGTCTATTTTTTCTGATATGAGTATTGCTACTCCAGCTTTCTTTTGATTTCCACTCGCTGGTTTGGTGACGCTGAATTCTCTTAACTTTGGCTTGTCTGTAAAGCTTTTGATTTCTCCATCAAATCTGAATGAGATCCTTGCTGGGTAGAGTAATCTTCTTTGTAGTTTCTTCCCTTTCATCACTTTAAGTATATCATGCCACTCCCTTCTGGCTTGTAGAGTTTCTGCTGAGAAATCAGCTGTTATCCTTATGGGAGTTCCTTTGTATGTTATTTGTTGTTTTTCCCTTGTTGCTTTCAATAATTTTTCTTTGTCTTTAATTTTTGTCAGTTTGATTACTATGTGTCTTGGCATGTTTCTCCTTGGGTTTGTCCTTCCTGGGACTCTCTGTGCTTCCTGGACCTCGGTGGCTATTTCCTTTCCCATGTTAGGGAAGGTTTTGACTCTAATCTCTTCAGATATTTTCTCGGGTCCTTTCTCTCTCTCTTCTCCTTCTGGGACCCGTATAACGCGAATGTTGTTGCGATTAATGTTGTCCCAGAGGTCTCTTAGGCATCTTCATTTCTTTTTATTCTTTTTTCTTTATTCTGTTCCACAGCAGTGAATTCCACCATTCTGTCTTCCAGGTCACTTATCTGTTCTTCTGCCTCAGTTATTCTGCTATTGATTCCTTCTAGTGTATTTTTCATTTCAGTTATTGTATTGTTCATCTCTGTTTGTTTATTCTTTAATTCTTCCAGCTCTTTGTTAAACATTTCTTGCATCTTCTCAATCTTGGCCTCCATTCTTTTTCCAATGTCCTGGATTATCTTCACTATCATTATTCTGTATTCTTTTTTCTTGAAGGTTTCCTGTCTTCATCTCATTTAGTTGTTTTTCTGGGGTTTTATCTTGTTCCTTCATCTGGTATGTAGCTCTCTGCCTTTTCATCTTGTCTGTCTTTCTGTGAATGTGGTTTTTGTTCCACAGGCTGCAGGATTGTAGTTCTTCCTGCTTCTGCTGTCTCTGTATTGTTTAAGCCACTGAATTTTGGAGTTATTTGTTATGTAGTAGTAGGTAACTAACACAAGTCACCTACTCCTACACAGGGTTAAATCTCAACCTGGGATTCTGGGCAGGGAGTGAAGATGGTGTTAGTTTTAATAGGGATTGCTGAACAGGTCATCACTTTGGACAACTGAATAGTACTCTGATCCTCTAAATGAAATATTTAAAGCTAAAGTGAGAAGACACCTAATGTGTAGCAACAGATTCAGTAATATTTTTGATCAGGAATATTTTATGTCTTTTCTCCCAACATAGAAATCTTAATAAAGGATGTTGCCATTTCTTCATGTTGACGTTTTATGTACCGTTTCTTACCTTGTATGTTAGGTTAAGGAAGAAGAAAAGAGTCGAATGTATAGAATTTTACAAATTCTAAGCCTGTACAAGTTCCTGTTCATAAGGTTTGGAGGGCTGTTTAATAAATTCTACTACAAACACCAAGACCTGAAAGTAAGGGCTATTTTGTTCTCATTCTGTTTTATACAAGGATGATTCAAGGCAGATAACAGAAAACAAACTTTGGGAATTTGGTCAATTACTGATTGACCTTCAAAAAATTAATCCCATTGGGTTTGTCCTAGGTCTGAATCACTACTATTGGATTCCACTCCTTTGATTTCTATGATGCTATGTCAGCACGGTGGAAAAAAGAAAGAAAACAAACTGCCAACCACATCAAAGGATTGTGCAGACGAAATGGGGGCCCATCATTGTAGTCTGTTCTTAAAGTGACAGAATAAGTGACTTCCCATGTGACATTGAGAAATCTCTTTGATGTGATTGGAGAAAGAGTCAGAAAAGTCCTTCTGACAAACTTGCATCTGATCTGATCTGATCATCCTCTGCTATTTTGGGTGCTTGTTTTTGAATCCTGAAGCCCTTTATGGCATCTCCTATTAAAATGTAGATGTACCTGGGAGGAATCTTATTATTATTCGTTATCAATAAAAAGTAGAAAGTAATCGGAATGAGTTATCAGAAAGTCTTCTAGGACATGTCATCAGAAGCAGCAGATACATAAACGTCTCCCTCTAAGTCATGGCCATAGGCAAAGGACTGTCATCAACTCTAACAGCACACAAAGTGTAATGAGATCTACTAACAACCACATATAAGGTGAAGCCTACATTCACATTAAATTCACATTTGAATGTGCATGAATGATTCTTTTTGTTGTCTCATTGCTGTGAATTCATTTACTGCCCCAACACAGAGCTGCAGAGTTCTTTAAAGGAATGGGGAAAATTGAAAATAGGGCAGCATTGATTGTTGTACCCAGAATCAGGTTCTGAGAACTCAGTAAGGCATCTATGATAGGAAAAGGTGTGTTGCCCCACTTCCAGCTTCTCCATTCTCAAAACTATGGTAAGCAGAAAAACTTTGTTACTAATTACTCTTATGGCTGAGAAGTGATCTGTAGCTGTAAAATATGCCTTCCAGGAAATATTAATATAATCCATTTGGGAAGTCTTTATGAAGAGGTGATTCAGTAGGAAAGAAACATTTATCCTTTTATGGGAAAAAAATTTTTTTAAGTATAGGTAAATTAGGAAAACACTCTACTGGGTAGTATAGGAGAAAACATGTTTGATTTAAAGTAATACAAATTATCATCACAGTGCTAGCAATAGATCAGCAACGGCAAAATGAAATTAAAGCTGCAAACTTGGGAGCTAAAATAATATCAAATTTATCTTTTTTCTGAGGCTTTCTACTGAACTCCAGAGTTTCTACTTTGATAACTGCTTGGGGTTCTAAGGACAGAAAATAAACCCATGACTCTCCTCAAATGGGCAAGTTATAGAAGAGCCCTGCATAATTCTGAGTTCCCAAAGGAGTATACCTCACACACAAAGGTCAGGATACATGTCTAAAAATAAATGATAAAATTTAAAAAAAATTTTTTAACTTTATTAAAAGAAGGCTAAAAAAGGCATTTTGCTTGTCTGTAACTTGTTGGGCAGAATGGAAAAAAAAAAAATCTCCCATGATAATCTGTCACCCCAAGCTAGCATGTGAGTTTCTGGTGTGAATTAATGTTATTCATGAGATCCAAAATAATCTCAAATGGAAAATTTAATTTAAAGTGGTCTCAGCTTATCGGGGTCCTCGGGTATCTAGGAGGCACAACCTGAATCTTTCCCAGAAGAACTCCCCTTTAACCCAGGTCTGGAAGCAAACCCAAAAATTCCAAGAAAAATTACCTCCCAGATTAAAAGCAAATTCTCAAAAAAGCAAACGAAGAAAAAGAAAAATACTGAAGGAAATAATGCAACGTGAGTGAGAGCTAGCTGAAAAATCAGAGCAGTAGAATCAGAAATTAAAAGCCTTAAGATATTGAAATTATCAGGCATAGAATATAAATAATCTTATGTAAGTTGTTTAAATAGAGAAAAAAGAAACTTGAAAATATGAGCAAGAAACAGAAAGTACAAAGAATCAATATGCAGACATCAAAAAATAATAAAACCTGTAGAATTAAATAAATCAATCTCCTTATAAAGAACCATACATATAAGTCACTGGATGTGAGGCTGCAGTGCAACAGGAAAGGATGGGTTTTTCAATGAATGGGACAATTGGTTAATTGTTTGGAAAAAATACGTATCCAGACTCCTTCCAGACATAATAACAAAACAATTTCAGATATTTAGTAAATCCAAATGTGAAAGGCAGAACAATAAAACTCCATGGCCCCAATTCACAACTGTTTGGGCAGCTTGGCCTCCAGCAAGGCGCAAACTGCATGATCTCTACTGTCCTAACCCCTGGCAATTCTTAGAGTAGGAGGTTGCCTATCATGATTAACACACCATTATAATTTCCTCCACCTCATAACTTCTAAGTGCACACCTTTACAACCAGCTTTTGTACAATGTGATTCTGTCTGTAAAATAATTTTCTGCAAGGATCTTTACAAACATGTATTCATTTAATCTCCATTCCATAAACAAGACGATTGATGTTCAGCAAAAGGCTTCCTCAAGATCATTCAGTTGATACGTGTTAGACATTTTCCACTTAGTCAAGGACACTTTGTAAAAATTCTTAAGTCATATCCACACATCCCCATCGTATTTCCTTAGTTGGACAGGAAAATTCTTAAAAGTGGAGTCCACATTTTTTCTTTCGTTTCTGTCCGCAGTGTGCCATAGAGCTGTCAGTGTGCGATATGTAATTAATAAGTGATGTGTGAGAGATGGAAAGATTCTGCAGTCTTGTTAGTATTTGAGCACCTAAAAGCACATCATTCTGAGCAACGACCTGAATGACTAGCATGTCATCTCAACTCCAAAAGATGTCTCATGAGCATTCTGCTTTCTCCGTAAAATAAGCTTTTAACTTACTTTAAAAAGCCAGTCTTATGAAGGAAGGACAGGTAACATGTAAGTAGACTCGAGTATAAGTAGACAAATGTTTCTTTGTATTAATGTCCCTGCTTAAAAGAATAGGAAAAGTTCCAATGTCTGCTTCTTAGTGACTAGCTGTGATTTTAAAACATCTACGCTATACAGCTTCAGTGCAATTAGTATACAAACAGGCACAACAGAAAATCAGATACAGCAATTCACCAAGAAAGTAGTTCTCCTTATCTAATCAGATTCATTATCTTTCAATATGATGCTATCAATAAAAGATAGGAGCTGAGCAAGGGCAGAGGTGGTCATCATTGAAAGGAGATTTTTCCAAAGACAAATTCAAGGTCCAAAAAAACTGAAAAGAAATGCCAGTATTTTCATTACTGGATCTTTTTCCTCTTGACTATAAAGAGATTTATATGTGCCCTGAAAATTATTGTAGTTAAGAGGCTCTTTCTAAGGTGAAATTTAAAGGGAATAATCCAGACATTTTGGTTACTAAATTTCATGTGATGTCTTTCTGAAGGGTAAGAAATTAAAATCTCATTCTCATTAACATAAATATAGTTCATTTCACCCTAAGACCAAGCAGTTACAATTGTCACTGTAAAAAGTTCTTAACATCCCTTTACCGTTCTGAGATAGCATCAAAGTAATTATCAGTACAGGCTATTCCAGATTCTCATCTTCAAAGTATCACAGCTCCAACATTCATACATCAGCTATTCTGAGAGTACATAATGTACCTCCATCATGATCATATAGTTTTTTTTTTCAGTGACAAAAACTGGAAAATCTAAAAAATTTCCCCACTATAAAATGTATTATAGAAATACTGTACCCCTGCTTCTTCCCTCTATCGTCTCCCTTGGGGAAAAAAATCACTACTCCCAGCTAGAAGCACTTCCAAGTAACAAAGGAACTTAAGAGGATCTTCCAAGAAATATACATACACACACACACAAACATACACAGACACACACATGTACTAGCACTTTCTGTGTAGTATCCTCTGAATTGGTGATCATAAAATGAAATACAAGTGTTTTCACCCATATATCTCAATCCTAACTGTCCAAGTAAACTTTTTGCATTTGTTTCAGAGAAACCCAACTGGTATAAACAGCCTCAGTTCTCTCCTAAAATTTTATATTTGCAAATCTGTTTCCAGGAAATCAATCTGTCTTCTTTATTTTTTCCCTCCCTTCCTTCTTTTTCTTTTTTATTTCTTTTCTTTCTTTCTCTCTCTCTCCCTTTAAATTATTTTTTCCACCAGGACTCTTTAGAAATAGCATTAATTATTTATGATTTAGTAGACATATCCAAAAAAGACAAGGAGCAGGACATTTTCAAACATTACCTTCTGATGAAGGCTGTTCACAAGAAAATCAGAAATATGGTAAGAGCACATCTGGAAGGAATTGAAGAGAGCCCTCATAAAACAGAGAGCCTTCATCTAGTATGAAGTAATGTACAGAATGTAACAGAATGGTTCCCACATCTGAGCTAACTGAAAAGGGCTCTAAGAGGGTGTTGACTTTCTAAATTGATGGAAACTAATATCTCTCTTCCTATCAAAAGATTGCTGAGCTACAGAAACTTAGTCCTGCTCTATGCTGACAGTGGGCTTTGGGGCCTCCATAGGTAAAGGGAGGTACCTATTTAAAGCTCAGACAAGTCTGACGTCAGGAAGTTGGAAAGACAAGAGAATAGGGGTGAGAAGGGAGGAATGTAGATTGTTTATCTCCATTTCATTAATATCTTTTTCTGAAGTTTTGTCTTGTTCTTTTATTTGGCATATATTTCTCTGTCTCCTCATTTTGCATGACTCTCTATGTTTGTTTCTACGTATTAGGTGAAACACCAGTCTTAAAATGGTAGTCACTGAAAGACGGGGGGTGAGGTTTGGTTGTTGTTTGTGCAGTGCCCTGTGGTTAGTAGCCTGCCAGATCCTGTCTCTCCGATTTTTTCAGTCCTGTGGGCCCCAGAAATTCAAGGGTCCATGAACATCTGTGTGCTGGTGGCCAGAGGGGCTTGTATGCACCTTCTGCACTTTCTGGATCTGGTTGTACAAGAGCCATGGTAGAGGAGTGCTGGGCTGGAGTGAGGCTGTGTGCCAGGTCTGGCGAGGTGGAGCACAGGGGAACACTGAGGTGGGGGAATAGATTGAGGATGCAAAAAATTGTGCTTGCCCTCACTGGGTTAGTGAGGCAGAAGGAGAGTAAGAAAAATGGTGCCCACCAGTGCCTCTGTCCCTGGAGAGATCTCCAGTAAACCCCTGCCCCTTGGTATATGCTCTAAAATAGTCAACAAATCTCTCTCACACCTGGCCCCGTGCTTCTCAAGCTAGCACCTCTGCACTGGGATTCAGAGCAAATGAGTATGTGTGAGCCCTTCCAGAGCAGAGTCTCGGTTTCCTACAGACTTTCAGCTCTCCCAGATGGAAGTCCTGGTGGTCTTCAAAGCCAGTCATTTCAGGGGCTTGTCTGTCCACTGAAGGTCCCATAGTCTGGGGTGCCCAGTGTGGGGCTGGAACCCCTTGCTTCCCAGGGAGAAGTTCCGTATTTCTGATGTTTTTCCCACTTGTGGGTTTCTGTATCAGGGGTAGGGGTCCCAGCAAATCCATGTCTCTTCCCCTCCTATCCATCCTGATGTGGCTTTTTATTTCTTATTTCTCCCTTGTTGTGGAAGAACTGTTCTGCTAGTCTTCAGGTTTTTTCAGAGAGAATCGTTCTGTATGTAGTTGTTGTTTTGATGGGTCTGTGGGAGAAGGGTAGCTCAGGATTTCCTATCCGAATAAACTTTTAATTTTACAATGTATTTAGATTTCCAGAAAAGTTCCAAAGATAATACAGAGGTTTTCATATACTCCACATCCAGTTTCCCCTACTAATATGGTATATTTGTCATTGTTAATGAATCAATTCTAATATATTATTAACTAAAGTCCATGTTTTATTCACATTTACTTAGTTTTACTAATGTCCCTTTTCTGTTCTAAGATTCCATCCAGGATACCATATTACATTTAGTTGTCATGTCTCCTTAGGCTTTCTTGGGCTATGACATCTTCTAGAATTTCCTTTGATTTTTATGACCTGAACACTTTGGAGGAGAACTGATCAGGTATTTTGTAAAATCACCCTCAGTTGAAATTTGTCTGACATTTTCTAGTGATTACATTGTGATTATGGGTTTAGGGGGAAACACCCACAGAGGTAAAGTGCCATTTTCATCACATACTGCCAAGGATATATACTATCAACATGATTTATAACTGCCAACATTGACCTTGATCATTCAGCTGAGATAGTGTTTGTCAAGCTTCTCCATGTAACATTATCCTTTGTCCTCTTTTATGTACTCCATTCCTTCAGAATAAAGTCTCTATGTGAGCCCACACTAAAGGAGTGGGAAGTTACACTCCACTTCCTTGAGGGCAAGTGCTTACACAAATTATTTGGAATTCTTCTCCACAGGAATTATTATTTTAGATCAAACAACATTCATGACTCTCGCGCATAATCTGTGAGACATCATGTCTACAATATAGAGTGATTGGGATGCTTCACTTTTGGCCATATTCTCCTCTATAGCAGAAGAATGACATATTTCAGTTCCTTCTGTTTCTTTTCCAGGAGCTCCAACACTCGTTTATATGGGGAAGCGGAGAGACGGGCTCTTCTGAACATGACTACACACAAGGTAACGTGATTTATTCTCCTGACATTGAACTATCCCCTAAACCAACACACACAGAATAGTATACTTTGCTTTGTTGTTTTTTTAATCTGAGATTGTCTCAAAATCATTCCTTTTAATTCACCTAGAGAGTGCTAACCAAGGTAAATTAGGTTTTTACTTAAGTCTAATCTAAAGCTCATGTGCTGTAACAAGTTATTTTTCCCCTTTTTTACTTTCATGATCAAGTCTAGTTTATTGAATATTATTAGGTATAGTAGTCAAGGTGCTCCAGAGAAACAGAACTAATACAAATGTATATATATCAAATATTATATCTATACATATTTTATATATATTATATATATTATACATATATCTAATGAATTGGATCACATGATTATGGAGTCTGACAGAGCCCAGGATCTTCAGGGTGAGTTGGTAAGCTAGAGACCCAGGAAAGCCAATGGTGTAGTTCTAGTTCAAAGGCCAGCAAGCTTGAGGCCCAGGAAGAGACAGTGCTTCAGTTTGAGTTTGAAGGAGGGGGAAAAAAACAATGTCAGAGTTCAAAGATAGTCAAGTGGGGGAATTCTTTCTTATGGGGGAGAATCATACTTTTTGTTCTATTCGGATCTTCAACTGATAAGATGAGACCCATCCACACTAGGAAGGGCAACCTGGTTTACTCAGTCTACCACTTTAAATGTTAATCTCATCTAAAACCACCCTCACAGAAACAACCAGAATAATGTTTGACCAAATATCTGGACAAGTTGACACATAAAATTAACAATCACACTAGAGTATTAAATTACCAAGACCCCCAGAGAGTCTATATAAACTTAACAAGTATTCTGCAACTTTATAGATTTCAGATTTCAGCTTCTAAGACACATGGGTGATTTTTTTCATTGTAAAGGGCTGCAGTAATAGGTAATAGGACACCTAAAAGAGAGAAAGATGTGTTATTATTTTGATCCCAAATCGATGCCATGGATAACAGTGCCTTTACAACAAAAACAAAAACAACAAACTAAAGACAAAACAAAACAAAAAACAAAAGGAAAAGACAGACAAGAAAAATACTATGAAATCAATGACAAGAAAACAAAGAAACTCAAAATACCTCTTATAAGTGAAAGAATTTCGCATGTTTTATTTATTAATCTATTCGATAAATTCATGCCAGTCACTCTTCTTGGTGCTTGGGAGACAGCAGTAAATAAAGCAGAGGAAAGACTCCTCAGAGAACATACATTCTCACAGGGAGAGACTGACAATGAATAATAAAAATGTACTTGCTAGCAGATGACAAGTATTATGGGAAGACAAAGTAGAGCAGAAGAGGAAGGATCACAAACACTGGTAGTTGAAGAGATGCAACTTTAAATAGAGAGTGAAGGTGAGCTTCATTGAGAAAGCAGTGTTTGGACAAAATCTCAAAGGCAGTGAGTGAAGTAGCCATGTGCATATTTAGAAAGATCGTTAAGGCAGAAGACACACTCAGAACAAAGGACAGGGCACAATGTACATTTTGATGAAAGAGGTCAGAATGGCTGGACTGGAATGACTATGACTGAGACAGTAGTAGGAGACAAAGCCACAGAGGTGGTGTGGTGATGGTGGTAGATGTGCAGGAGAGAGAATATATGGGGCTTTGTAGGCCACTAAAAGGACTGTGCCTTCTTTCAAATGTCATTCATGCACAAATGTTTCTGTTTACTTAAGAACATGGAGCTTTGCTTCCCTGGGGTGGTCTTTGAGTATAGCCTGTAAAGATGTTATCACTGTGTTTGATTTGCGGCTCAACTTCCAAATATATTCTACAGATTAATTTATCATACGTAAACTAAGGTATGACAAAAGTCACCAGCAATTGGAGTAGGAAGAAAGAGGAATAGTAGAATTCTAGAATTTATAGTGAAGTCATGCAAAGCCATAAGGTTGCTCACTTCCACCTGCATAATACTTCCACCTGCATAGTAAAGCTTCCTCCTGTGACTTGGGTGTTTGTAAAGTTAGATGCTGAAATTTAACTTGAATTTTAGAGATTCATTCCACTGCTTTAAATAGCTAGTCTTTATCTTTAAGATTTAGGAGTTACTGAATTGAAATCCTCACTGAAAACCGAGGACTCTAAGAAAAAGTGTTTATTGTCATAAAGATGACATCAAAGGCCCACTGAGTTTTCACATGGCCTTATTTTAAATCAGAGCACAAGTGCCATCAACTTTTATTAGTATGTAAAAGACAAAAAATAATAAAACTTTAGGTTATACATTTTTACGGTATTTTTCTTATGCTTGATTATGTCACTGAAAAATGCTTTGTATTCAGTCTAAACTACATAACATTTTTAGAAGATCCAGGTACGTAAACTTTCCTATTGACTAATTAAGAATCCCTAGCAGAGGATATTATGGTAGAGACCCATTCAGCCATCCAGAATTGGCACTAAAGTACCTGCTTTTCATGAACAGCTTTGTTGCAATGAATTCTCTCATAGCAAACAGTTATCAAACATGTTCAGCGTACATGACTACATACAGCAGGGCTGTTACATCATGGCCATTTGTACTTGGGAAGAAACCGTAAGAACAAAATCTTCCTGAGCTCCTAATATGCACCCTGAAATTATTAAACAAAGAGTAATTTGTTTACCAGTGGTGCCGCCACTTCACTCTAAACTGGCAAATTAACACAAAAAGGCTCAAAGACCAAGAGCTGAGGGGAAGGAATCATACTCAAACACTGGGCCTTCTGAATGAGTAGCTGTTCGCACATATTGAAGTCATTTCCAAGTGAATAAAATGAAATTCATGTAATTTTAATTTTGTCAAGTGGAAAAATGCAATGATGGATGCACTGTTGATTAATCGTAATTCTCATTGAAAAATTATCATAAATGGAGACTTTTCTAACAGCTGAGATCCCTTGGTAGCGCTGGAATAGCATACAGGCACACGTTGTTTTATTGCACTTTGATTTATTGCAATTTGCAGTAAAAACACAGTATTTACTGTATTTTTTTTTACAGTTCGAAGGCTTGCGGCAACCTTGCACTGAGCAAGTCTATGGGCACGATTTTGCCTATAGCATTTGCTCACTTTGTGTTTCTGTGTCACATTTTGATAATTCACACAACACTTCAAACTTTTTCATTATTATATTTGTTATGGTGATCTATGATCAGTGATCTTACACTGTTACTACAGTAATTGTTTTGACCCTTTCTGGCAATATTTTTAAATTCAGGTATGTACATTGTTCTTTTAGAATAAATGCTATGGCACATTTAAGACTACAGTGTAGTGTAAACATAACTGTTATATGTACTGAAAAAACGAAAAGTCCATGTAATTCACTTTATTTCAATATTGGCTTTATTAGGGAAGTCTGGAACTGAACTGCCACATCTCTGAGGTATGCCTGTAATTGAAATTCTATTTGAAAGATATTCAGGTTAATCAGATAATGTTTACTACTTTGGTCAAGCCACTGAAAAAGATATACTCTCATGTCCTGTATCTGTCAAGAAGAAGAGGCTGCATTTTTCCTAAAGGGCAGAAGGTACCATGAATAAAATGATCAGCATCGCTTTCATCTGCATATCACTATCCAGTTGACAAGATGCTTTAGACACATTTTCTCCCCTGAGTCACACCACCTCCCAGGCAAGAAAGATATAATTTCTATTTTACAGATGAATTAACAGAGATTCTGTGATTTTCCCAAAGTTTTGTTCTTTGTAAGAGAATCAGCTCAAAAACAGATCTCAAACATTTAAGCTATTGGTCTTCTTTTCTTTCTAAACAATTATTCTAATAACCACCTGTTTTTGAAAAGGGGAACATTCCATCTCCATCTGACTCAGAACCATTGATTCCTCTCACACCTCTTCCTGGCTCTTGCCTTGGCTAAAACATTTTACAGAGAGCTGCTAACATTGTGAACTCATTGCTGAATATGGTAATTTAGTATAATTTCTCTGATGTGATTAGCTTTTTTTATATATGCTACAATAAGACATAGCCATCCACATGTTAATCCTGGACTATAGAATACACAGTATGTTTAGGTTGGTTGAGGGGTGTTTCTTTTTTTCTACAACTGGCATGCCTGTACATACAGAACATCTACCTCAATTGTTAATGATACCATGTATAGGAAAGCAATTTAGACGCAATAAAACATTTCTAGGAAAAACTATCTGCATCAAAATCATCTGCTGATTATAATAAAAGTGCAGTTTCTTTGGCAATATCCCAGAACTGTTGAATTAAAATCTCTCTATGTTGCATCCAGGAATATGGATTTTAAACAAAGTTTCTAAGAAATTCTTACTGAAATTGAAGTTAAAGAATATTGGAAGAGGTAATCTGGCATGAGTATTGAGTATCCATGCCCATTTTTGTTGGATATGACAAGAATGCAAGTCCCTGATCGTTCTTTATTCAGGACATTTCTTAGGGCTGTGTCTCTACCAAGACATACAGTCTCACTATGAAAGCTGTGATTCCCCAAGTATAGAGTTTTTGGACTCTGAACTTGCTGCAAGGATAACATCTAACTGGGCCTCGCCCCCTCACCTCATGGAACTTCACTGCATGCTTGCTGTGCTGTAAATAATAAGTCATTGTCTCTGATCTTTGAGTTTCCCAGACCCTGGTAGAAAACCACAGTATCATTCAAATGTGAGTAACAAGACCAAACCTGGTTTCTAGTAGAATGCTTAACTGGAATACAGAGTAAATCCCTAAATGTTTTGTATCAGAAACACGCATGAGCCTGTATGCAAAAGACATCCGTCTTTTTGCCCCAACCTCCTACTACAAACTTATTTTATGATATTTAAAGAGAGAGGGCATCACTGAATTTAATTAGCTCTTCTCTATCCCTGTTAACCACAGAAAAGCCAAAAGGCTTTAAAAAAACAGAAAAATAAATAGCGTGGAAAATGAATGAAAACCGAAAAGAATTCTTATAGATGGGTCAATAGTATTTTTATAATGTTTTTTGAGATTAACCCACTAAACAGTAGGAAGAAAACAGAACTCAGGTGGTCTCCTTGCCCATAGAGAGAAGCTAGCACCAGATCACCAGGGAACAGAAGAACCTCTGCCACAGTCAACAGCATAGCGATTTCAAGGTGTTCAATTATTCAAGTGGAATGTAGTTACACAGAGTCCCGGTGGCTATTATACTTTTTTAAAATTTACTTTATTGAAGTATAGCTGATTTACAATGTTGTGTTAGTTTCTGCTGTACAGCCAAGTGATTCATTTATACGTATATATACATTCTTTTTCATGTCCTTTTCCATTATGGTTTATTGCAGGATATTGAATATAGTTCCCTGTGCTATACAGTAGGACCTTGTTGTTTATCCTTTACCTGTATAATAGTTTGCATCTGCTAATCCCAAACTCACTCCCAATCCATCCCTCTCCCACTCTTCACCCTCCTTCTTGGCAACCACAAGTCTGTTCTCTATGTTTGTGAGTCTATTTCTTAGATAAGTTTATTTGTGTTATATTTTAGATTCCACATATAAGTGATATCATATGGTATTTGTCTTTCTCTTTCTGACTTACTTAATTTAGTATGATAATCTCTAGGTTCATCCATGTTACTGCAAATGACATTTCATTTTTTATGACTGAGTAGTATTCCATTGTATACATTTACCATATCTTCTTTATTCATTCACCTGTCAATGGACATTTAGGTTGTTCCCATGTCTTGGCTATTGTGAAAAGTGCTGCTATGAACATAGAGGTGCATGTATATTTTTGAGTTATAGTTTTATCTGGATATATGCCCAGGAGTGAGATTGCTGGATCATATAGCAACTGTAGTTTTTTGAGGAACCACCATACTGTTTTCCATAGTGGCTGTACCAATTTAGATTCCCACCACCAGTGTAGGAGGGTTCCCTTTCCTCCACAGTCTCTCCAGCATTTGTTATTTGTAGAGTTTTGATGATGGCCATTCTGACTGGTGTGAGTGACACCTCATTGTAGTTTTGATTTGCATTTCTCTAATGATTAGTGACGTTGAGCATCTTTTTATGCACCTGTTGGCCATCTGTATGTCTTCTTTGGAAAAATGTCTATTTAGGTCTTCTGTGGTGGCTACTATTCTTGATATTCCAGGTTCCTGTTATTACAGGGAGGAGAAGTAAGCCTAGTCCTTCAGAGCAGGCTCCAGTGATAAAGGAAAAAGAAAACACCAGTGCAAACTGAGGAGCAGAATATAAGGTAGCTTTGAAGAACATGGTGTGGAGGGGAATAAGGAATAAAAAGAGATTTCAGACGGAAAAAAATACAGACACTCACACCCAGGGAGTACCAGGTTTTATCTGATGAGTCAGAAAGGAGCTCTGCGGTGGACTGGACCACCATGCCCCAGCTCTTGTGGATGACTTGATGCTTCGACTTATCTGATGAGAGGACTGAGGTTAAAGTAATAGTCTCCCCCTGTCTGAAGCTGTAAGAGGGCAAGGTTCTCAAAGTTACCAGGGGTTGGGGAAGGCAAAGGAAAAGACACTAATCAGAGGAAAACTGTCATGTCCAAGAGTCGGTGAAAGCCCTAAAGGAATATTACCGTCTTCTAAATGTTTTCTATTTGTCGTCAAAACAAAATCAGTTCAGACATGTCTTCATTAGGGTGTGAAGAGAACTTTATCTCTCTGACCAGATGAGCTTCCTTTGCCACCCCAATTTATGCCCTGTAACTTACTGCTGAATCTAAGAGTAGAAGTTTTGGTTTGACAGATTATTTCTCCTCCTCCTTCTTCTTCTTTAGTATCATATAAGAGAGTGAAGGCCTATGACATATTTCACGTTTTATTATCATTCACACTCAAATATAAGAAGTTGGTTTTTTAACAGATTTTCACTTAGAAAAAAAGCAATATAGAATATTCTGTTTTACTTTCTTAAGTTTTTGTATTTGCTAAAAAAAGTATCCAATAAAGGCAAGTTAGAATATCATCTTTTATTTACAGTGTTATTTAAAGATAGATGGCAAACTTTGCTTTTGAACTGTTTTCCTCAATATAATGCACCTTCAAGAAGGAAGCATTCCTGCAGTTTTATTTTTAAGTGGCAGTTCCTCACATTCAGCTACTGTATCTCACCTAATGAATGACCTGATGCAGAAGAAAATGTGGAGAACTGCTGTAGAGGGATAAAATGTGGAGATTAGAATTAAAGCAAAGACTGGATAATTTTCCCACTGCTTTTCACTAGCGAACAGGGCTCTTTTCTCATGGAGGGAGTAAAAATCATATTAGGATATTCCAGTCATGGGACTTTTTTCATGGCACCAAAAGTTACAGGAATTTCAATTACCCAAGCTCGTGTCAAGGCTGTGATTTCACAAGGACACTTTAAAAAATTAAAGCAGTAATAAACCTGCCAGAAAGACTTTACATGGGCTAAGGCTAAAACACTTTATCATCGTTAAGAACATCTTTCTACCCATACTGGATGGCAAGCCTTGGTACACTGGAAATAGAACATCGAGAATAACCTACATTGAGAAGAAAAGATAAACTATGGTTACTTGCTTAGCTGCTGGATGAAATTAGACCATCTGTGTATAAAGGGAATCTCTATGCAACTGACTATATAATATATAAAATGGGCAAGGAAAAGAAATTAAGGATACAGTCTCTGTCTTTATATAACTTTTAATTCAGAAATCAAGATTGACAAACAGGAAATCATCATCACCATCATCATGATTATATAAGGTAAGGTAGACCTGTAATAGCTTACAAAACAATTGAATATTATAAGCTGTGGTAGTAGAGGCTGCTACTCAGCAGAGGGGCTGGTATAGGGCTTTGAGGTAGGTGTCTTGAATAGGCAGAAGGAAGATGTTGGAGAACAGTGTAAAAAAGACATCTAGATTAGAATAAGTTTGCAGAAGTGTCGGATGTGCAGAACACATATGTAATAGTATTTGTAAGGTAAGGCCTGTTTTATGGTATGGGAAGAAATGAGGCTGAGTAGAAGTGAGAAAGGTGAAAATAAAAGGATATTTTAAAAATTTATTTCATTTCGGCTGCATTGGGTCTTTGTTGTTGCACATGGGCTTTCTCTAGTTGTGGCGAGCCCGGGCTACTCTTCGTTGTGGTGCACGTGCTTCTCATTGCAGTGGCTTCTCTTGTTGCGGAGCACGGGCTCTAGGCATGCGGGCTTCAGTAGTTGTGGCTCGCGGGCTCTTGAGCGTAGGCTCAGTAGTTGTGGCGCACGTGCTTAGTTGCTCCACAGCATGTGGGATTTTCCCGGAGCAGGGCTCGAACCTGTGTCCCCTGCGTTGGTAGGTGGATTCTTAACCACTGCGCCACCAGGGAAGCCCTAAAAGGATGTCTTTCCTGGACTCCAGACACATGGCTGTAAGTTTGATGTTAGTCAATGTAGAAATAGTATGACCTCTGAATTAATAGAAGACTGAAAACAGAATCCAGAGTCCTAAGGGATGAGAGTACACTCAGGAAAACAAAACTGGCACTAGATATTTCAAGACAGTAGATTCATTCCAGGATATTAGGAACCTATTATCGTGGGGTAAGAGGGTGAAAAAGGAAAAAGTGAATGCTGAGGTAGCCAAGGGAAATATCTTTGGGGTAGAAAACATTTCATACTCTGCAGCTAGGAAAACAAAATGGAAAGGATTGGGTTTCAGAAATTTAGAGAGGTCATGTAAGGTGATTTCAAACCACAAAGGAGAGAGCATTAGCCAGCCGCTGCAACACCCTGTGGTGACATCTGATGGGCTTGGCTCCAGGAGTGGTAAGAGAAGCTGGAGTCTGTGACCAACTGCTGGTGTTGGGACAAAGAGACACAGTTGGTGTGATAATACTGGGAACAGCAAGAAAGTAGGAAGGTGGTATCTTCTCTCCTTTTGCCATCCACTCGCCTACTAAAGCCCACTCTTGCTAGAACCGAACAAAACTCTACCTGACAAAAAAAATCTGTGAAATGTAGCTCTAGCTTCAGAGAGAAGAATGTAAAATGTGGACCTTGCCTGAAAGACTATGCATGGATAAATAATAGGCATGCAGGATGTCTTTCTGGATAGGGAATTAAGAGATACAAACTATTATGTATAAAATAAGCTACAAGGATATATTGTACAAAGCTGAGAATACAGCCAATATTTTATAATAACTATAATTGGAGTGTAACCCTTAAAAATTGTGAATCACTATATAGTACTTATGTTGTACACCTGTAGCTTATATAATATTGTACATAAACTTTATTTCAAGAAAAAAATTCAAGAAAATAAAAGAATGTCTTTCTGTACTTCCTTAATGATTAGATGTTGAGTGATAACCTATGAAAAGCAATAGAAGTGAAATGCATTATCTTCGATTGATATTCATCATACCCTTGAGAACTCAAAAGAAGTGGGCTGTTGCTTCCTGGCCTGGCTAACGTTTCTGATGTGTGTTCAAGTGTTATTTGAGAACAGCAAGGCAACTGTGAGGGAGGTCAATTTTTAAAACTCCCTGACTTAAGGATTTTCACTTGCTTCTGCCATGGATTTTCTCTTCTTGCCTTCCTCAGTTTGGGACTATTTCTCTATCTCTCTGACCCCCTTCGCTGCTCATCGATATAAATGATTGAAGGCATTCTGTTGATTCCCATTTAATAACCAGCAGCATGGATTGATGGCCACATTAAGGCTGTGTGCCTGGGAGGAAAGGAGTGGACATAGTGCTGGGCAATGAGAGCCAAGAAGAAATAGCTTATTACTTTCTCTGTTAGTTTTGTTTCTATAGTAGAAACACATTAGAAAAACAAAGTATTAATATATGAGAATGGTAAACCCATATATCTAGATATTAGTCTCTAGACATGTATAACAAACTTCCTTCCTTTTTTCCTTCTTTCTTTCTTTCCTTCCTTCCTAGTTTTTCCTTAATACCTGCCTTCCTAGTTTACCTTAGCAATTGTATTTAAAGTCCGCTGCTAGGGAACATGGAAATATAAAAAATGAGAAATGGCCCCTGATCAAAAGAACTTTATAGTATTATGGGGTTAAAAAGGCTTGTAGCCAGTAAATGGAGAAAAGGAGTTACTCATGCTAATTTCTGCGAAGACAGACAATGAGAGAAGATGTCTGGAAGGCAGGCATGAGATGTGGAGGGAAGCAGGGGGAACTGAGGCTGAACGAGTAACAGAATACTGGTTGTGTTGAATTAGCTATTATCCTGAAAGCAACAGGGACTCACTGAGGGATCTTAAGCCAAAGAATGATATGAGATTTGAATTAGAGAAAGACAACTCTAACTGAGGAAGGAATAAACCAGAAGGAATGAGACAGGAAGCAGAGATGTTAGCAAAAAGACTACTGTAAAAATTCAGACGAAAATGTCATTGCGGTGTCTGCAACGGGCCTCAAACAGGACAGTATATAAGCAGCCAGTCACCACTAAGATATGTATTTGCTGCCTGATATGTATAGGGAGAAAAAGGGAGAAGAGAGTTAAGTTTCCTGCAAGAATATGGGTGATGAGTCAACAGGCAGGGGATTGATAAGGCCGCAGTGCATTCCCTGTTCTGTGCAGAGCATTGTAACACCGGACTCCATTGCAGAGGGAACCACAGGGAAGGCAGGAGTGTTCTAAAATCTAAGGGATGTTGGTAGTTGGCTTTTTACTGGCCCTTGGGAAACAGTGCTCTGTCAGAGAAGCATCTTCTGAGAGAAGAAATAGAGTTCCGGTGTAGCCCAGGATACCCAGCGACAGAGTGGACTCCCGGGGGCACATCAGTTGCCTGGTGGTCTCAGCAGGACAGCACCAGCAGTCAGCAGAGGGGTTTCTCTGAGAGCACATATAAGGTGTCCTCTAAAAACTTCCCCAAATGTGTGGAGATCGAGGCTCTGTAGTTCTAATAAACAGCCCAGAGGATTCTTATGTGCATTACGATTTGAGAACCATTAACATAGATCTTGTCTTGCTGTTGAAATATTTACTGTTCTTTAGCTGGTACCTCTCTTGCCTGTGTGTGTTAAAATAGCAGCAACAATATCCAGACTTTTCTTGGTGCTTCATGTTTTAATGTTCTTCTGTCTCTTAATCACCTGTTCCTAATGGGAGAGGCAATTATACCTGACTTCCAATAAAAAAGTCACCAGGGACCATATTAAAGATCCTTACCTCACCTACAGACTCCCAGCCATGGTGCATTTTTTTGGGCTTACTTCTTAAGGCCAAAGTCCATATCCAAAGTATCTGGACCCCAGTGACATATGACAAAGCACTAAGGGAGCATAGATTATCTATCAAACTACAGCTAGGACCTACAACCGTATGCTTCTTGTTACAAGCATAGCTTTTCATTCAAATAATGTCTCGGTTTTGACAGGTAATCACATCTCATCCTTTTAAGGAGCAAATATATAAATTTGCTGCCTTTACCTTTGGAAAACTCATACTGGAAAAGTCAACTCACGTAGTCTGGAAAGAAGGGCATAGGTGTTAACGGCATGTAGGGCACAGAGCACGGGGCACATCCTTAAAACAACAGAGTTCCTTAGTAGCTAGGCAGGAAGAGAGGACGCTCACACTTTGAGATTCCTCTGTGTTCTCTAACCAGTTGAGAAGGCAAAATAGGAAAGAGTATCGAGACAGAAGCACCGGTGAAGTGTCAAAAGCTTCAGTGAGTGGAGGATCAGGTCTAAAAAATGCTCAGTTATTCAGCAAATGGCAAGTCGTTACTGAACTGGAATAAAGCAGTTTTCATGAAATGAAAAGAGCTGTAGGAA
Organism: Neophocaena asiaeorientalis asiaeorientalis; assembly: GCF_003031525.2. Classification (NCBI taxonomy): domain Eukaryota; kingdom Metazoa; phylum Chordata; class Mammalia; order Artiodactyla; family Phocoenidae; genus Neophocaena; species Neophocaena asiaeorientalis. Next base: position 13,883,335 of record NW_020175393.1, read on the forward strand.
GAAAGAGATTTGACAGTGTATTAAGGAGTGTGAAAGTAGAAACAGTAATTATTTTAATCTATTATGAAAGTATAGACCTGAATTAATGACAATAATAGATAATAATGGCTAATCCCTGTGTTATGCCATCTCTTCTTTAATCCTCACCACAACCCTAGGACAAGTGTGCTAGTATTATCTCCATCTTAAAATGAGGAACAGGAAAATTACAGCTAACTATCTTGCTCATAATCACAAAGCAATTACATGGACTGTTAGGAATTTAAACCAGGGATATTTGAGGGTTTTTTACCACTATGCTATTAACACCATAAAATCTGGAATTACTCTTGATTTTGAAACACATTTGGAAATTTATTTGCACTTTCTTATTGTGAAGGAACATGTTTGTAATTATTTCTTTCCCTGCAGAATAGCAGTATGACATATAGAAAGATTCCCTAAGTCTTATACATAAACGCACTTGGGATGATAAGAGTACTGCATAAAACTCAAAAAGGAAATAACATTTTCCCCCTGCAAGTCCAATTTTATCTGATAAGAACTTTAATTTGAATGGTGCTTATACATTTATATCCCATCATTGTGTGCCATCTCCGTGTTAAAAGCTGCTCTCCACTCGCTAGAAGGCCTTATCTGAAGAGGCTACCCCAAGAGTCATGTTAACAACAGACAGAAAAGTTTCTGCCAAGGCAGACATTTATAATTGTATGATGAAATATTAATTCCCCCATATCAGAAAGGCTCTGGGGAAGAAAAAGTCTCTTACAGAGGAAAAAAATGTATAATATTCAGAAGCAGAGGTGAAGGGAGGCTTCAAGTGGAAAGAAAATTTTTGAATTTCTCATTAATTTATACTAAAAGATGGGGAAATTCTTTCGATATTTCCCCCTCTGATGTGAAAGCATTTCAGTCTTTCTGAAAGCATTGATCTTCAGAAAGCATAGAGTCTTGAGATAAGTCTTTCTCAGAGAAAGACAAATACTGTATGGTATCACTTATATGTAGAATCTGAGAAGGTCAAATCTGTAAATGCAGAGTAAAATGGTGGTCACCAGAGGATGGGGTGAGGGAACAGGACAGATGTTTAAGGGTACAAATTTGTAAGGAGTAGTAAATAAGCCCTAGAGGTCTAATGCACAGTATAGTGAATATAGACAACAATATTATACTATAATTATCAACTAGAACTTAATTATTCAACCACTAAAAAGAAAGTAATTATGTAACATGATAGAGGAGTTAATTATTACACAATGGCAATGATATTACAATATATAAATGCATCAAATTAACATGTTGTATACCTTAAATTTAAATCTTGTATGTCAAATATTTTTTAATTAAAAAAATTGAAAGATGGGCTTCCCTGGTGGCGCAGTGGTTGAGAGTCCGCCTGCCAATGCAGGGGACATGGGTTCATGCCCCGGTCCGGGAAGATCCCACATGCCGTGGAGCGGCTGGGCCTGTGAGCCATGGCCGCTGAGCCTGTGCGTCCGGAGCCTGTGCTCCACAACGGGAGACGCCACAACAATGAGAGGCCCGTGTACCGCAAAAAAAAAAAAAATTGAAAGAGTGAAAGCACAGAGTCTTTTTTGTTCTTTCCAAAATGGAAGTCATTGGGAAAGCCAAAGATACGTATAGCATGATTTCTCAAAACTGCCCATTCTCCATGATGGAGTGTGGGCACACAAACCATTATAAACATTCTCCCTTAAGAGAACACAGAAGCAAAATCTTTCAAATCAAAGAGGAACTAAAGGTGACCTAAAATAACAGGAAACACGAGCCAGGGGGTGAGGGTGCCTTAAAAACCAAACTAGACAAGCAAAAACAGCAGACAAAACATTGTGAGTTCCAACTTGTGATATAAATTTGGATCTTGGACACACTGTAAATAGATGTATGAAATCATCAACTTGTTTAGTCAGACCATCAAATTATATCAAGATTTAGAAGAGAAAAATTAGATTGCAAAAATATCCCAAAAATGTTATTTCATACTCATTAATTCTTAAGTTTAATATATCAATGCAGAACTAATCAAAAAAGCAGATTAAAAAATCCCCCCAAAATGCCTTAAGATTTGATTCTGTTTCAAACCATCTGAAGAAGAAAGAACTTTGATTTTTGCTGTGCTTTAGTAAAATATCAAAGAAGGGCTTAAAATATAATAGTGACTTTCCCAAGAAGATCAGAGACAATGGTACTGTTTCTTCTGTCAACTACAAGCTGAGAAGGTTGTGTCTCTAATAACTACAGTCTATGGTTTAAAATTCACCCAGTCTTCAGTGTATTAATTTTAATTGTATCTAATACTGATGGCTTATTTGAAACAAAAGATTTGCCAGGTAATTTATTATTTCAGAGTTCTAAAATAGTATATAATATTCATTTCTGAAGATTATTTTATCAGCGGATATTAACTCACTTGTAAATAAATGTAGTTAACCCTTTTGGAATACCTTAAAGGTTCCAATCTACTAAACCACGAAAGAAGGCAAAGAAAAAATAGCCTTTAAAAACATTTTGATGTCCGCGCCTGGGTCCTCTGCCACCCTCGGCGTGGGGGTGGGCCAGGGGCATCAGCCGGTCGCGGCCCTCGTGCTCTTCAAAAAAAAAATTTTTTTTTTGATGAATAAAGTCTATCTTTTATTGAATCTTGAGCTACATTAAATTGCTAGCATTGCCGAGTGCTAGTAAAACGCCTTTGGATCAATGTGAATTCGTTTAACTATGGATGGTGCCTCATAAAATCACCAATGGTGAGGTAAATTGCATCTTTGCTTTCTTTGATCATGTTCATATTCTTATTTAGCAATTTTGAAATTACTTATCTTTTCCATGACCGTCAGTTGCCAATCTCAAAAGATCGTATAACTTGATAACATCACAATGACTGGCCATCCCACGTGTCACTAAAACGGATTTACACAAAACGTAAGTTGGAGATACATATGAGGATTCTAATTTTTTTTTTTTCCTTCTTTTTGCTGCACGCGGGCCTCTCACTGCTGTGGCCTCTCCCATTGCGGAGCACAGGCTCCGGACGCGCAGGCTCAGCGGCCATGGCTCACGGGCCCAGCCGCTCCGCGGCACGTGGGATCCTCCCGGACCTGGACACGAACCCATGTCCCCTGCATCGGCAGGCGGACTCCCAATCACTGCGCCACCAGGGAAGCCCTCTAATTTTTTTTTTAATACATGGCAGAGGAGAATGAAGAAATCTGAGTATGTAGGTTACCACAAGAATCTATTTTTTTATATGAGCTGGTCCTACTTCTTTTATTTTAGGAATAGTAAGAGTTGAGAGATTTGATTTTTTTTTTCAATTTCACCTTGGTTCCCCAGATAACACCTTTAAAATGATCATTTACTTTAATGTATTATAACTGTTCTGTGGGAGTAGAATAGGAGGATTTCAACTCATCATAGCAGAAATAGAACATTTTAGAAATCTAAAACAGAGAACTCATGTACTGTTCTCTGCACTGTTAAGTCACATTAATGATTTAAGTCAGAATCAAACACATGTGCCTTTCTTGTTCTTACTTTAATCTGTGATATATGAATAAACCTGTACTTACCTGCCCTTTTTTCTTCCTACAGTCTGTCCATCTGCACATCTCAATCATCATGTAGATTCTGACAGACAAAAATACATCATTATTTTTTATATACAAAGATGAGACATTTTGCCCCCAATCAACTTTTAAATACTATACACTGGGTATTTACATATAGTCTAATTATCCTCTTACTCAGTCCCTATGTAATTCTACAGATGTCCACACTTGGGCACAGAGTACTTCTGTGATCTTTCAAAGGACTACATAAAACCAGTGATACTGAAAATTTGAACAAATGTACAGCTTCTGTCTGCCTTCCCCCATCTGCTTTCAGCATGAAGTGTGCTCGGAGCTTTCTCCTGTGATGAAGATTGCTCACGCGTTCCTTCATCCTCTCTTTCTTCCCACCTTATAATCTCCTTGGTGAGCAGCACTTCAAAGGACTAATGGAATAGAAGAGATCTTGTCCAAATCAGAAAGCAAATACAGTGCTGGAGAAGATAATTCATTACTTCTTTTGACATGGATGTGGTTAACAATGGCTGAATGACCTTCTCCTCTTTTGTACACGTACTCAACACATATACATATACCAACACATGTCTGCTCACATAGCTTTTTTTCTCTCTTTAGCATTGCTTTCTTGACCTACATGTGTTAAACGTATCAAGTTAATTCTTGGAAAAGAGTAATAAAGAAACTCACGATCTCTACATCCACAGCTCAGCTCTTGCAAACATGTATTGAAAACTTTTTATACTTATAAAAAGTATATAAGCTTGAATGCACAGCAACCCTAGTTCAAATCCTAGCTCTGCGCCGTACCTAACTCCCTAACTATGTGCTTGGTAGATGGATGGATAGATGGATGGATAGATGAATGGATAGATGGATGAATATTAACATATGTGTTGTTCCTCATTACATTCTCTCTCTCTTCCATCTTCTAATCAAGCAGGTCTACTAAATGTTTACCACAAAGAGAGAATTATTGTGTACTTTTATTGTACCAGTATTTCTTATTTGGATTCCCTGTACTGCCCCTCCACTTACATTAACCACAGTAATCCTTCAGGACTGAGTTTAAGCCCTGACTCTTCCATGAAGCCTTGCTAGACCATCCTAATCTACAGGACATTTTCCATTTCCTTCTAAATTCTTTTTTTTTTTAATTATGTATTTACTTATTTGGCTGTGCCCGGTCTTAGTTGCGGCGTGCAGGATCTAGTTCCCTGACCAGGGATTGAACTCCGGCCCCCTGAATTGGGAGTGTGGAGTCTTAACCACTGGACCACCAGGGAAGTCCCCTTCTAAATTCTTTACACGTATTTTACCTCTCATTTGACATTAACTACCTCCTACTTTCTATATGAGTTTTTGTTTTCAGATATATGTTTGTTTCCCACCCCCCAATTGTAAACTCTTTCGGAGCAACAGTTGTGATTTCTATTTTTTGTTATCGCCAACATCACTGTGTAGCACAGGCTTCTGTATATGTTGAATTAAAAATAAATATTTCCTGGTCATTATAGCCTATACCTTATTAGGGTTTTAAGACACATCAAGTATGAATAGAATATAGGCTTAATTTGAAATGGTGAAGACACAAAATCTGTATCTATACATTTCTATATCTGTATGTACAATATATCTCTATCTGTAGTTCTAGTTGGTTATATATATGCATATATAAAATTTTTATGAATATAAACTGTATATTTGTGAAATTTTTATGAATGTAGACTATATATTCTCAGAGGAAAAAACTGGAAATATACAAAATAATACTTAGTGATACAGTTGGGTTTGGAAATATGGATGAATTTATTTTCTAATATATATATTTTTAATACCTCAATTTTTTCCGTTTTTAAATTTTCCTTTTTTTATGGGAGCTGGTACTACTTCCAAGATTGTAATCATTTCATCTTTAGAATTGAACTCCTTCTAAATTTTAAGTTTCCTCAGTTCATACCAACTCTCTACTAAAATACAAAACATATTAGGAGAATAACATCAAAGATAGTGATGAAATCTTGTCATAGTTAATCTTTAATTGAATCAACAATTTGCTGTGAGTTTGATGCTGTGGGAACCCAGGATATGTTTCACTGGGACTTGTTACTTTGCCTTGCAACTAGCTTTCTCTTTCTCTCACAAGGAATCTAACTCTGCTTCTTGTTTCTGTGTCAAGAGATCTTAACCAGTTATGATTCTGTCCTGTCCCAGGTCACTCACTTCCTTCTTTCTGGTGAATTCCAGTGGTGTCTTTGGGAGTAGAAATTAGCACCTGCAGATCAGACCCCTTCCTCTTTCCTTATTTCTAGAAACCAGCTGCCCAGACAGAGCAAGCAGTTTTCATCTGACCAGCTCTGTCCCCTCATGCTCTCAGTATCCCAACATTGTGAAGCCCAAGATTCTCTGTTGTTACCTGCATCTGGTGCATTTATTCTGAAAAATTCTTGGATTTCCAAACAAGAACGTATCGGGACCACGCGCTTAAGATGCAATTAGTAATTAAGTATGACCTTTATCATTAATACAGGCCATTGTTTCATCTCCATCAATTAAAAGTTCTACCTTTTAAATGATTCAGAGTTGGGAAAAACACAAGAGCTTTACATATGACAACCTCTAATCCAGGGGTCCCCAACCCTCCGTATCACGGACCAGTGCCAGTCCTTGGCCTGTTAGGAACCTAGCTGCACAACAGGAGGTGAGCAAGCGAAGCATCATCTGCCTCTCCCCATTGCTCCCCAAGGCTCCCGTCACCCCCTGAACCATCCCCCCCCACCCCCACCTCCCCA
>NW_020175393.1:13889882-14004830 GCF_003031525.2 Neophocaena asiaeorientalis asiaeorientalis
CTCGCGTTACCACCTGAACCATCCCCACCCCCGGCCCCCGCCCCCGCCATCCATGGAAAAATTGTCTTCCACAAAACCCATCCCTGGTGCCTAAAAGGTTGTGGACTGCTGATCTAATTTAATACCCTTCACTCACCTATAACTTTTATGTATCTTGTTCATTTATTCACACTTGTTTCGCATATTCATTTTTTCTTTTTCTTCCCCTCACCAAACATGTGGAAAACAATCCCATATCCTTTTGTCCTGGCAGAAAAGAGAATTAGGATTGAATTTTCAGGTGATTTAGTGTGTGTGGGGGGGTATTTCTTGAGTTACAGAGCAGAACAAATACCCTCTTAATCCAGTTGCAGAGGATAAATGAGCTATTAAAATATACCACAGAATAGAATTACTAGCAATGTTTTTTTTTTTTTTTTTTTGCGGTATGCGAGCCTCTCACCCCTGTGACCTCTCCCGTTGCGGAGCACAGGCTCCGGACGCGCAGGCTCAGCGGCCATGGCTCATGGGCGCAGCCGCTCCACGGCATGTGGGATCTTCCCGGAGCGGGGCACGAACCCGTGTCCCCTGCATCGGTAGGCGGACTCTCAACCACTGCGACACCAGGGAAGCCCACTAGCAATGTTTTTGCATCCTGATTTTGAGTTTATCTGTATGGTTTCACATAGGAGGAATTGTAAATCCGTTTTACCGCATGGAAGCTACATCAAAGACACGGGCCAAAAATAAATGGACAAAGCAGTCCTTAATATCTTTTGAGAGATTAGAGTTACAAATGATTTTTTTAAACAACAATCTAAAAGAGGAGTAATTAAGAAATTGTTAAATTAATATTTTACATATATTTTTATCTGAACTACATTGAACCATGTATTCACAGCCTCCAATAATATCTTGATAGTTTTAATCCAAATGAAATAAATTTTTTTTCTATTACCTGGAGGCATTTTTTTTTAAGTGAAAGAAGAGTACCTATAAAAACTCACAATTTGCAGTTTCCTACAATAAAAGTCTCAAAGTCTCTTAATTGAATAAGCCATCGATCTCTCTAGGCCTCCGTTTTCTCATCTGTTAAAGTAGCAAATTGGTTTATCAATCTCTTCTAGTAATAACATTCTCTGATTGCAACTGGAGTTATGATTTTATATTTAAAACCCAATTGTCCTTGGGATTTACATTCTATTGAGCTGAATAGTAGTATCTCCTTGAAATTTCCTCTTAGTGAAATCTCCCCAACACCTCTATTTTATAGTATGTCTTTTCTTTAATAGCCAAGGTAATTGTATGATTTTAAGTTGTGAATAATAAAGCCTCTGTAGTGGGAAAGCCTGATGATCAAATAAGGCTATAAAGCTAGGTTTTTTAAAAAGGTTGTTATTTCTTTGTCCTTCAATTGTTATTTCATTTAAATAAAATCACTCAAGTATCAGAAACTAAAATAGTAAATACAGGAGCAGTCTTTCATCAGGGATACAAATAGAAAGGTAAATTAAGATTTAGAGCAAAAATGAAGCATGACAGCCCTATTTTCTAGGCACTCATAATTTTCTGGAGTATTGAAAAAATCAGACGGAATAGGATAAATATGGCAGACCTATCCTGCCTTTAATGTATCGAGGAATAATAACTCAGAAAGGTAGGCAGTATTGTATTTCAAGGAAATCTTCGATATCAACATTGCCTTTCAGAATTTTGAAGTCAGTCTAACAAAGTGTGAAATGGCTGCTAATGTATTCATGCTTTAGAACTTTAATTCCTGTAGACTTCCATAAAGCTGACTAATGGTAATCAGGAATTTGTTGTCCTAATAATTACTAGCTCCCTTATTATGTGTTTTTTATTAAATGAAGTATTATACCACTGTTTAAGCATTCAAATCCCAAAAGAGAAATTTTAAACATACATTTAAAGAAATATTTTTGGAGCGCCACATCATTTATCTTATTATTCATTCACTTAGATTTTCCTTGCTCTCTTTACTATGAATTTATTGAACAAGTGTTCTTTTGAAATCAAGCAGCTAGGCAGCTGCTTTCATCTGAATTGAATATTCAGTGGAAAAGAAGAAACCATTTATTTATGTGACATTGAATTGATAGAATTCTACATCTGTGTCCACATTGCTACCACCAAATCTTTTGGTGCAGTTGTAAATTTAGCAGCCAGTCTGGGTACCAGGGTAGAATAATATATCCTATATCCGTATGTGTTATTATTTGATTAATATGGAAAATACCTGAGAATTCCTAAAATTGCCCCCCAGAGCATTAAATCCACTTCTGTTTTACCCCATCTCTAAGTCCAGAATACTTTGGCTCAAAAACTCAGAAGTTACATCAAATAGACCGACATCACAATCACTTGAACTCATAACATCAGAGGCCAGGCCCAAAGTAGCTGTGTAAGTAGCTGTGTAATTTCTAAATTCATTTAGAAAACTAAATCCCTTGGGATTTGTTGTGGATGGAATTCCGCGCCCCCTCCCCCCGCCATTCATATATTGAAGTCCTCATCCCCATTACCTCAGAATGTGACTGTATTTGGACATAGTGCCTTTAAAGAGTTAATTAAGGTAAAATGAGGTCATATACATGGGCCCTAATTGGATATGACTCATACCCTTTTAGGAAGAGGAGATTAGAAGACAGAAGCACATAGGGAAGACCATGTGAGGACAGAGAGAAAAGGCGACCATCTCTAAACCAAAGAATCCCTAAAAATGATCCAACCCAGCTGACACTTTGATCTTGGACTTCTAGCCTTCAGAATCATGAGAAAATTAATTTCTGTAGTTTAAATCACCCAATCTGTGTCACTTTGTTATGGCAGCCCTAGAAAACGGATACAGGCATCAAAGTCTGGAAAGTTCTGGTATTTATCTGCCCTCTTTAAGGGACATACCTTCTGGAGCTTTTCTTAATTAAAACCTGTCCCTCATAACAATCTCTATGAACCTTTAAGTACACTTTGTTACAACCTCATTTGCCTACTACATTAAAATCTGGATTTAGTGGAAAATTTTCACTCATACAAATATTCAGGTCTCAAGGGTCACTAAAATTTTGTGAATGCCTGAAATCTCTATCTACCTTCCACTTAGTGTAGGGACATATAGGAGCTGTAAAAATGGGCTCAGCTCCCCCATTCAAAAGTCAAAAACATCTAGATCTCATGAGCATTTATCCCCCTCAGAAAGGCACAATATACCTTCACATAGCTTTGTGAAAAGAGTAGTCTACGTGAAGCATGTGTAAGTTGACAATAGCTTTCTCCCTCATTTACCATCAGATTATATCCTTGGGACCTAGAGTTTCATTAAAAATTGAGAGGACAGGCATTTTTTAGTGAAAAGTGTTTCACTTAATATTTTCTAATTACTAAAGCAAGAGGAATGAGTGTTTTTTGCATTATGCCTGGAAGATAATAGAATGGGCTGCATCAGACATAAACAGAAAAGCAAGACCACCTTTTGTGTGTGCCCTGAAATATCCAAGTTAATATCCATGGCCTGGTAATTTAGTAACTCATACAATATTTTATAATTCACATACTTCCACATTTTATCATCTCTAAAATCAGGAAGCATTTTACAATTATAAATGGCAACATTTTTTTCTTAGAAATCTCTTAAAGTCAATAGCATCTAGATTCCATGAAATATAAAAATATTTCTAAATAGTAAAACTATTAACTTGGTTTAAAAGTAAACAAACATGTCTGCCTTTTACTTGGTGAAATTATCATACATCTTTTAATTGTAAATCACTCCTTGTCTTTAAGAAATCATGCATTTCCAACACCACCATCTTCAAATACTTCCTGCTGATAGTGGAAGGTGCTTTTTCAATCACTGCCCACTCTGGGTAGCAAGAGAAAAACCAGGATTCAATTCATCAATGACCAAAGAGAATTATATTTCTAGCCTTACTAATGAAGAACAATTGCTGTATTAAAGATAGAATGTCTCTCCATATCCCTCCTTCCATCTAAGTTCATTTAGAAGACTAAACCCCTTAGGGTTTGGTATGGGCTGAATTGTGTACCTTATCTGAAGCTGGTCATCTGTTAATAATATTTATCTCTCAGTTTCACTTCCCAGCTTCTGAGCACCTTCCAAACTAATAGATGAGCAATCAATCAGCCCGTTCTGAATTTTTGTATAAAAGTGCCTTATAGTTAGAAATGGCTCCATACAAAGAGGCATTACATGTTCCACAAATATGAAGGGAATTCATAATGACATAATTAGCTGAAAACTCTCACCAGCCAACACTGTTCTTTGGGCAATCATTTTATCAATACCCCATAAGAACAAGATTTTTTTTTTTAAACATAAAAGCTCTATCTGATAATTTTCAGAGGATGGTTAACTCTTAAAGAATGAATTTTTTTTAAATTTTCTATTAGAAACGTAAAACCCTGTTAAACATAATCTTAAATAAATTGCAATTTAATAATTACTTACCTTGTATGTATTCTAAAAATGTGCTCTAACATCTTCACTCACTTCAAATATATTTACTGAGTATTGACCATATATTGGGACTCAGGAACACAATATTCAAATCTCTTACCATACCACAATCAAAGTGTTTTCCAAGGCTGGGGTCCCATCTGAAGACTCAGCTGGGAAAGATTCACTCCCAAGCTCACATGGTTGCTGGCAGAGTTCAGTTCCTCATGCATTGGACTGAGGGTCTCAGTTCTTAGCTCACCTTTGGATGGCAGCTGCCCTAAATTTCTTGCTTCTTCAACATGGCAGCTTATTTTATCAAACCATGCAAGCTGACAAAGCCATATGGAGAGTCTTCTAAGAAGATGGAGGCTATAATCTCTTGTACTATAATCACAGAAGTGATATCCTTCATTGTTGCCATCTTTTTGTTAGAAGCAAGTTACTCAAGAGTAGGGGTTATACCAGGCCATGAATACCAGGAGGCTGGGATCATTGGGAGTCATCTTAGAAGTCTACTAGATGGATTAAATAAATAAGTATATTTATTTATAAATATATTTAAATAAATAAGCATACTATAAAATATTGTTACATGTAAAATATCTAAATTTTTTACATAAAATTTATTTTTGAAAACCTCATAAATTTACGCTACCAATTAAAATTCAGGACTACAGGGTTTTTTACTTCTTGCATATTACATCTGTATATGTACATCCTTCTACAAAGCTAATCCTGATTTTCAAGGACATAAAGGAATGAAAGGATAAAGGTTATCCTGCTTACTTTATCACACATTAAGCACACAATAGCATCAGGATAATAATATCATTATTATCAATAATGATAATAATTATCAATGTCAAAATAGTGAAAAAAGTTATTTTTCACATGCTTTTCTCATTTTCCCTGTATTTTAATAGTTGTACTTTATCTACGTTGTCTGAACACGGAACCATTACAAACTAGACTCTTTTCCAACTCTCATGTAGTTTTACTCTACAAGTCCCTTTTATTGAATCTTCACTTCCATGCCTAGAATTTTAAACTGATATTTCTCGAGTTATGTTGGTTGTGTGTGGCTTATTCTGTTGTTGATTTCTCAAGAGGTGCTTATGGGAGTTATATTCCTTGAGTTCTTGGAGGAGTATTCTTAATACTTGAGTGTCAGTTTTACTGGTGTAAAATTCTTTGCTCACATTTTCTTTCATTTGTATTTTCATTTCATTTTGGCATAAAGTGTTACTGCAAAAATAACTGATGGCAATCTAATTTTCTTTCCCACATAAGTTATTTTCTCTTTTTGCCTACATGACCAAGTGATTTTTTATTTTGTTTAAAGTTCAGGAATTTTGCAAGAATATGTTTGGCTGTTGATCTTTCTGGGTTTATAGTCTCAGTTATGAAGTGCCTTCTTTCAATTTATAGTTTAAATTTTTAAATTTTCCAATAGCTTTTTGAAATAATGGCTTTTAGTATTTATTGTTTTACCTTGCTTTGATTTTCTTCTTCAGGGTTTCTTATAATCCATAAGTTGTTTATTGACTGTTCCCCACATTTTTCACTTTTAGAAAAAATCTTTTTTAACTGTACAGTTTTTTTTAATTAAAAAATTTTCCCCTCCTCACCTTCTGTTTTTTTTAATGGGTTATCTATTTTAGATGCTCTTGTGTTTCTTCTAATTCAGAATTCAACTGGGAATTATTTGTCTTTTATTTTAAATTCATACCTTAGTCATTTTACATCATTTGTGAGGGTTTTAAAATCTTTTGAAAAATATTTTAATTTTGTGATCTTGGAGAGGATGCTGGCTGAGGTCCTTCATGCAGGAAAGGCAAAACCATAACTGGAATATAAGTTAATGCAGTCAGAAAGAATTACTGACCGCTCCAGGATATAAAGGATCTAATATTGTCAACTTGTCATCAAGCACCTGATGGTCTCCTCTAGAGATAATATTATATTGGGGACTTAGCTTGGATACCTTTGAATGTTATCTTTTGTGAAGAAGAGTCTTTGCAGATGCAGTTAAGTTAAGGATCTTGAGATGAGGACATTATCCTGGATTATCTGGGTGGGCCCTAAATCTAATGACAAGTATCCTTATAAGAGGTACACAAAGGAGAAGACAGACAGAAGATAAGACACAGGGAGAAGGTGATGTGACCAGAAAGGCAGAGATTGGAGTAGTACAACCACAGCTTGAGGAATTTTGACAGGGACTGGAAGCTGAAAAAGGTAAAGAAATGGGTTCTCCCCTGGAGCCTCCAGAAAGAATGTGGTCATTCTGTGAACACTTTGATTTTGGGCTTCTAGCTTTGTTACTGAAAGCTCGGCCTCTCTGTGCACCGGTGCCGAATCAAATCTCGGAGAAAGAGTTTTGGGTGAAGTAGAGAAGGAAAGCTTTATTGCTTTGCCAGGCAGAGGGGGGCACACCAGGCTTCTGCCTTGAAAAATGACGGGTGGGGATATGTCCCCACCCAGGAGGATTAGATTAGGGTTCTATAACATGGTTCAAAGGTGGGATCTCTGACAAGATTAGGGTGTGATCAGGGCTTGCTCTCCCTTAATCTCATCTCAGGTGGTCTCCTGATCTTGATGAGCTTCTCTGGTCCCTTTAATCTGGCCTCAAGTGGTTTTCTGGCTGCTCCTCCCTTAATTAGCAACTGTGGGAATCCGCCCTTTGGAACTCAGGGAAGGTCCTGGGGGCTGGAGTCTTGCCCACAAGAAATGGGGGACAGAAAGGCCTCCATGCCTGGGAGCCCCACAGGGCCCCACTCGGTTTCACCTTCATTATTTTGAAAGAATAAATGCCTATTGTTTTAAGCACCAAGTTTGTGGTAATGTGTTACGGAAATCCTAGGAATCTAATGTACCCCTTTCCCCCAATCTTCCAATATATTCTAGGCCCCCGGCCAATCAGTTAAACCATTTGTTTGTTCCATCTTTAGGAGAATTCCTTTTCACTACCTTTTTCAGTCTCATTCCTGAATGGAATGGTAGCACAACTATAATCCAGTGTCCACGTCACATGGTTCAAGCAGCAGGGCCACTTGCGTGGTAGCCTAGTCTTGCAGACCCCTTTCCTATTTAAGGCCTCACTCAAACTGGGTGGTCTTTTTCATAATCTAATTAATGGGCTGCAGCAAGTATGATTTGTCTTTTAGTAAAGGAAGCTTGTGTTTCTTTCTTAGTGGTGAAGTTGTGCGATTCAACGGTGTGTTCCTTATTTGGAGGAGATTCCTTAGTGTTTCACAGATCACTGTCTCCTAAAAACTTCACTGACATTGCAAGCCCTTGAATCTTCATGGATTTTATCTCCTGCTCTCTGGAGTATGTGTGTCTTATTAAAACTTCCAACAGACTTGTCACTGTGGACTCATCTTGTAATAACCTTGTCTCTTCGTTGTACTGTTCCAATTCAGATAGTCCAGATCTAGATGTTTCTAGTCCCCTCTGCTAATATGACAGAGGACAAAAAAGTTCACATAGCTCTGGGACAAAAACTATAAATGTATTTGGTTATCCATCCACTGAGAATGTAAACTGTCCTTTCTGATAAGTATGGAAAGAACGCATGCATCAGCTCAGTGGTCAAATACAATACTCCCGAAGTCATGCCAGTTTACTTTAGCAAAGATAACACATCTGGATTAGTGGCTGCAATGGTAGATACCAGTTGGATGACTTCATGGTAGTCTGTTATCATTTTACAGCTTCTGCCTCAATTTTGTAATGGCCAGACTAGTGAATTAAATGGAAATGTGATGGAACGTTACCATCACAAGGTTCGGTCTTAAAGGTTAGCTCTAATCTCTATTATAACCCCCAGGATGTGGTACAATTTTTTATTTAATATGGTTTATTAATACCTTGCTGAGAAGGATGAAGTTTTAGAATTCTTCATTTGTCTTCCTCTAATATAATAGTCCTTACCCCACACACCAGACAACCAAGGTGAAGTTTCTGCCAATTACCAAGTTATGTCCACTCTAATTATACATGTGCAGATGAGATGTGACTAGTAGGTGGGGTCACTGACTCAATGTACCCACTGAGTCAAGGAGTCCACTGATAACGACTCCTCTTATGCTTCCACTCTAAAAGTGGAGCCTTGATTGTGTTTCTGTTCCCTGGTCATCAACATCAGCTCTGGCCACATTCCAAACAGTCCTCAGAATGTTTGGGAATTAGCCTTTATCCAGTGTACCCAAGTAAATGGTCATATGTGTCTTTGGGGGAGGGCTGCAGAAATCATTACTCTGTCTAAACACTATACACACAGAATCATTACGGGAACTATGTACGATACACAGAGAAATATTACCCTATCTACACAGGTGCTGTGATATTGTCCAGACATGCCTCCCAGTGGTTCCTGGGTCTGAAAGCTGGGCAAGGAATTGTTGTCTTTTTATTGGGGTGGCTGCATTCAGCCTCTTGATTAATCACACATCATTTGTTTGGGATTTGGAGATTGAGCAACGTCCTTGTGGCCCACCTAACTTGCCTCTACAGATACCATGCTCTCGCAACTACTTCCACAGTTTTCTGTGGGTGAGATCCCTGGCTGACTCTTTGGTCTCACTCGTCATCACAATAACTGCACCTAACTTGCTAAAGTAAATGCCACCATCTACCTTCATTATTATTTTTTTTAATTTATTTTTGCTGTGTTGGGTCTTCGTTTCTGTGCAAGGGCTTTCTCTAGTTGTGGCAAGCGGGGGCCACTCTTCATTGCGGTGCGCGGGCCTCTTCACTATTGTGGCCTCTCTTGTTGGGGAGCACAGGCTCCAGACGTGCAGGCTCAGTAGTTGCGGCTCATGGGCCTAGTTGCTCTGTGGCATGTGGGATCCTCCCAGACCAGGGCTCGAACCCGTGTCCCCTGGATTAGCAGGCAGATTCTCAACCACTGTGCCACCAGGGAAGCCCCTACCTTCATTATTTTTAGCATGGTGTAATAGCTATTGCAATCAGAGAGCACTTTTATGTAACAACATCGCTTTCCATCAGCCCTGTCCTACAGAGACAGCTGCCACTACACTCAGTGATGCCAGTTCCTCTCTCACTGGAGCTTTGCTAAATGAATGTCTCCTAGGAAATCTCAGAAAACATATCATTCTGTGGTTTTTCTGGCCTTAACTCTAAATATTGGTCTGGGGGCCAGGAGGGAAGGTGTCGTAGATCTGAAGGAGACAGCTGTCTTGCATAACAGAAACCTCAGCTTTGTCTTCAAATGGTGAAGAATTCAAGCGTTTACTATGAATGAACGGGACAACTTCTGCAAGACCAAAGGGTCACACTGTAGTTGGTGTCACTGTTCCATGTCTCAGGTTGCCACATTTTCTAATCAGGGACCCTACCTTGGTCTGGCAGAACTCTGAAAGTTGAGAATTTAAATAGTTCAAGATCCCTGTTACTTTTTACATCTTTATTGGACTATAATTGCTTTACAATGGTGTGTTAGTTTCTGCTGTATAACAAAGTGAATCAGCTATACATATACATATATCCCTATATTTGCTCCCTCTTGCATCTCCCTCCCAACCTCCCTATCCCGCCCCTCTAGGTGGTCGCAAAGCATGAGCTGATCTCCCTGTTCTATGTGGCTGCTTCCCACGAGCTGTTTTACATTTGGTAGTGTATATATGTTCATGCCACTCTCACTTCATCCCAGCTTACCCTTCCCCCCACCCCGTGTCCTCAAGTCCATTCTCTACATCTGCCTCTTTATTCCTGTCCTGCCCCTAGGTTCATGAGAACCTTTTTTTTTTTTTTTTTAGATTCCATATATATATGTTAGCATACGGTATTTGCTTTTCCCTTTCTGACTTACTTCACTCTGTATGACAGACTCTAGGTCCATCCACCTCACTCCAAATAACTCAATTTCGTTTCTTTTTATGGCTGACTAATATTCCTTTGTATACATGTGCCACATCTTCTTTACCAATTCATCTGATGATGGACACTTAGGTTGCTTCCACGTCCTGGCTATTGTAAATAGAGCTGCAATGAACATTTTGGTATATGACTCTTTTTGAATTATGGTTTTCTCAGGGTATATGCCCAGTAGTGGGATTGCTGGGTCATATGGTAGTTCTATTTTTAGTTTTTTAAGGAACCTCCGTACTGTTCTCCATAGTGGCTGTATCAATTTACATTCCCACCAACAGTGCAAGAGGGTTCCCTTTTCTCCACACCCTCTCGAGTATTTATTGTTTGTAGATTTTTTGATGATGGCCATTCTGACCTGTGTGAGGTGATACCTCATTGTTAATTTGATTTGCATTTCTCTAATGATTAGTGATGTTGAGTATGGGGCTACATCCCAAGCCTTCTCAATTTTCTGATTGCAGAAGCCTGTTTATATGCTGTGTAGAAGACCCTTTGCCTTTCATTTGTTATGTATCCTGGGACTTTTATTGTAGGTCTCTAATATATAAAATACTCAAGATCCACATGCTTTATCATTACAGTTTATCTCATGTTTCTCAAACATCTGATACATTTCATGTACCAGTTCATTCTTGCCAGTGGATATATCATCCCAGTAAACTTGTGTGAGGAGATATGATAGCAGCGCTACCAACTGCTATGGAATATTCCTGTTCCCCCTGTCACCAGAGGTGGGGTTCTCATTGCTGATGTGTTGTTGGTTGATCAACTTCAATATCCTATCTTCAGGGCTGCTTTCCTGGACTATTTCTGGTGCCACTTGTCCGCTAAGAGTTGTCCTAGGTTTCCTAGGAGGCAGACTCTTAGCTAAACATTTGTAAATAGGACGTTTATTAGTGAGCATTCTTGAGATCAACACATTTGAGGGAGTGAAAGAAGCAGGACCCTGAAGAGGTGAACGTTGGATTGTGATAAAGTTGAAACAAAATCCTCAGTGGATTCTATGGGGATGACTGGAGCTGAGATGGCTCTTTGGAATTGTACAAAATTGGAGAAATGGGACTGAGACTTTACTCCTCTGCAGCTACCAATTATAACCTTGATTGAAACAACTCTGTTCAACCAAGTTCAAGTACCAGAGAAAGACTCAGCTGACAGATATCAGCTACCATCACTCTTGCAGCTGTGGCAATGAATATTTCAATGTTGGGGAGGGAGTGTAGAGGAGCAAAACATCCACTGCACCCACAGTTTACAATCATAATCATTCCATTTTCTTTGTATTCTCTCTCTCACACACGCACACACGCACACACACATGTGCTTGCTCACCTGCTAATCCCTGAATACAACCTGAAGTTTAGAGTCACACATCATCTATTATCCAAATGTGGTATTTTACCATCATTTTAAAAATATATGAGAGTTTTAAGTCATGATATAAGCAGTGTGGATTATGGAAGTCAGATTGTGAGACAAGAAAGGAAGTTGGACCACGGGTGTAATACACACCCCCAATGACCCAGCAACAGATGGCACAAATTTCACTCCCAGACTTACACTCCTCACTACTGTGCATAATAGTACAATTGGGTGGCATCTCTGAGGAAAAACTGAATGTCTATTTAAAATATTATCTCTGTCTGGGAAAGAGGACGAAGCCTGCCTGTTTTATGTGAGTTATCTTTGGAAGGCTAGCCATCGGATCAACCTATAACAATTATTTTCTCAAATAACTGGGAGAAACCAGAGTCCTTTATTTCTCTCTTTTGATGACGTTGTTACTTCTGAGTGTGGTTTATTTATTCTCCTTCTATCATTCCTCACACTGAAATGTCAGAGATCTCAATGTCAAACCAAACAAAAATAGAAAAAAATAATTTGATTGCATTTATTACATGCATCTGTAATGTGATTTATCTTCAGATGCCAGATGCCTTTTCCATGACATTTTTTTTTCTCGTTCCTTTGGTAAAATTCTAAACTCTGTCCTCTTTGATATTTACGCACCTACCTTTATCCTTGACCTTATTTTATCCTATAACTTGCTTATGTTTCCTGCTTTCTCATTTTTTTCCCTTCCATGCCTCCTACTTATTAATCTCTGTTAAAAAAAAATTGTCTCCATACTGCTGTGGCTCATATATTGACTTAAAAAATGTTGATGATACAGTCTGTATGATTGATAGAAAAATACATAATATAAACACAGATTTGTAAGTTTACCTAAGTATTATTGATTCCTTGGACTGGATAATTTTTTCAGAGTCCTTTAGCTCTTCTGAAAGGGCAGTGTCTCAGACTGGATCATTTTCAAAACAGAATCTTAGGTGTACCTGCTAAAACTAAAACAACAGTAACATTGAAAACAACAAAATCCTTCCACTGCCTTTCGAATGAGTTCATATCTTTCCAAGGGGCCAACTGTGAAAAAATAATTTTTCCTTCTTTCCTCTGTTTTTTTTAAACTGTGAAATATTTCATAAATATTAATAAGCACATATAAACTCTCTATATATACTTTATTTGTAACTTCTTTATCTAGGCAATATTTTCCTTTTTTTAGTCTTTAAAAAACCCACAATTTGTTTTATATTCTCTATTGTAGTTTTACTCTTGAATAAATTAACATTTGCATTAAGTTTCCTTTCTTATACTTTCTTCAGATATATATTTTTTTCTAATTTCTTTATTTAGAAGCCTGTTCATTTACTTTCAGATTTTCTTTCCTTTTTTTTTTTGCATAGGAATATCTATCCCATTACCATTTGTTAAAAAGACAATTCTATTATGCATATTGAATTAATATAGTTCTGTTGTTGAAAAATCATTTGACCTTAAATGTGAAGGCTTATTTCTAGACTCTCATTTCTGTTCCCCAATCATGTCTGTTCTTACCACAATACCTTGATCACTGTTACTTTATAGTAAATTTTTAAATCAGGGAGTTTAAGACCTTAACCTTTGTTCTTCTTTTTCAAAATTGAGCTTGTTATTCTAGGTCTTTTTCACTTTCATATATTATTTATGTCAATTTATAGGAGGGGAAAAAGCCTTCTATGATATTGATAGAAATTGCATTGACTCTCTAGGTATTTTTGGTGAAAACTGGCATCTTAACAGTTCTGAATCATGAATGTATTTTCTCTGTCCATTTATTTTAATCTTCAGTTTCTTTTAACATGATTCTGTAGTTATCTTTTGTTAAATTTATCACTAGTTTATCCTTCTCCATGCTTATTCTGCTTTGCAAATTTCATATTACGTTTTTAGTTGGTAGGTCATAAAAGTATAATTGATTTTTGTACATTGCTCTTTAATTCTGAGACCTTGCTAAACAGACTTTTTAGCTCAAAGAATTATTTTTGTAAAAACATAGATTGCTTAAGATTTTCTTCATGCAAGATTAGGTCATCTGTGAATAAAAATAGCTTTACATCTTCAGTTCTAATGCATGTCTTTCATTTATTTTCCTTCCTTTCTGCAACTAATATTACAGGTTCAAAGCCGTAGGTTTTCCCCACTAGTAATGAATTCACAATTTTAGCTGACAAGACTTTGAGTTCTCTCTCTCCCCTCTCCTGATTATGCTGCTACCTCCAGCTAAAGAACAAAATATGTAGAGAATATTCACCAAACTCGTCAGAAATCTCTTCCACTTGGGAAATCATTCTTCTAACTAAATTTAAAATCTTAAGACAACCTTGAATTTCTAGGATAAACTCCATTTATTCATAATATATTAATTATCTGTTATACATATACTGCGGAATTTGGCTTGTTAACGTTTTTTGCTGAGGAATTTTGCCTGGAGCTACCATGGATGCTCCCACGCTCTGAACAAATCAAGCCACAGTGAGAAGTACGGGTGGGTACTGTGGTTTGCTGTTCTTCACGTCCAGGTGTAGGATTGTGAGTGGATGAGTCTTCAGATGAGAACATTGCCATGCCATTGAATCGCCCCTGCCTTTAAGCCCTGTGAGCTGGAATCTTAGACATTCTGGAGCAGAGACAAGAGACCCAGTGTGCCGTTTCTGATTGTCTGAATAATAGTATTCATGACATAATAAAATGATTATTTTACACTACCAAGTTTGGAGGTGTTGTGAGACATCAAGAAATAACTGGAATAGAAGAATTATGATAAATGCTGTTTTCTCCATCTCATTAGAGTAATAATTATGGCCATACCGAATATTTATTGCATGCTTAGTATGTTAAACATTGTGCTAAGCCTTTCATGTAAACTATCTTGTTTAGTGTACAGAACAATAATTTTATAAAATATTTTCATTTTGCTCACATTTTACAGAGGAATAAACATAGACTTACACAAATTAAGTACGTTTACAAACTGTATTAGCCAGGGTTTGGTGGGAGAAAACAGAATCAATTCTAGCAAAGTTAAAAGTAAATGATTATGACCTAGTAAATGGTTACAGACTTGTTAGGAGGGCTGAAGAAACAAGCAGTGCTAAACTTTAAGGGATGAATCCCACGTGTGATATTCCACAACTGGGTTACTATGGAGATAAAGTTTCTGCCACGACATGGAACCCAACTACTGACTTTTCAACTTGCTAACTCAATAAAGAAGTGATTCTAGAGTTGATGGCTTCAAAACCTCACAACTTCTGTATGCAAAATAGAAGACTCGCTCCTTGCTTCTCTCACCACCTTAGTTCTGATTCCTTTCACGTAAGTGCATTTCAAGGTGAAACAAATTCTAGTCAGAACTGTAATTGCAAGGGAATCCAAGGAATGTAAGTTTAACACACTCAAAGGAAGTTAAATATTATGTAAGCAATCCACTCAGATCCTTAGCACTTGTGAGTAACAGAACTAGGATTTAAACCCAGTTTCTTCTCTAAGACTATTTCTGGATCCATTTTTTTCTTTCACTTTTGCTTTCATTTGCTTTCTACTGTGTGTGTGTGTGTGTGTGTGTGTGTGTGTTTTACTGCTCCTCTAGAAGGAAAAAATTGTTCAATTCCTGTTTTTCTCAGATGTTTATCATCGTCATCATCATCCAATACCAGTATTCAGAGGAAAAAGAGATACCTACAGTAGAAATCTCTTCAATTTAAAATATTCAGAGCCCCATCCAGCTACTGAGAAACAAAGTATCATAATAAATAATGAGCTTGAAAATTAGTAAAAAGAACAAAGATAAGACATTTCTGTTCCTGAGCTCCATGGCAGTACTGATAGAAAAAAAAAGGAAACTAGCCTCCTCCATCTTGGTATACCGTCAAAGACATTTAGCAAAGAGCCAGAGTTTGAGAGCATTTCTGAGCTCATCTGGTTTAACTGCACAGATTATGGATGAGAAGGCTGAGGTGCAGCAAAGGGACATAATTTGAATCAAAGTTAGGAACAGAGTCAGAAGAAGTGAGATCTTTTGCCCCCCCGGCCGACCAGCTTTCTTTGCTTCTCCCAATTCTGCTTCCTAAACTCAAACACAGCTGTCACTCTTCAGGGATGGAGAAGGGTATTTTCATGCTAGTTCTGAGCAAGAAACAGAACAAGTTATTTCTGTATTGGTAGCTATGTTTAAGACTCTTGTGTAAATAACCAGGTCACCCTGGTCATCTTAGATATTAAAATTGACATGTTTACCAAAATTATTTTCTAATGTTTTGCAGAGAGGGCTGCAGCAGTTGTCCATAGCATTTCCAATCGGTAGATATTACCTTAAAAAAAAATTCAGTGCTGTATGGCTTTGTGTAGAGTACCTCCCTGGCTCACAATGAACTTCATATTTACCCTCCCTTCCCCTACATCCCTTGTTGTTTCAGTTCATATCTCTCACACTGCCACAACCTATTTTACACATTCTTATCTTCTCTTTCCTTTATAAAACTTTTTCTTTTTTCCCTAAAAGAAGATCCTTCTCTGCCAGTGGATGTGAAAATATGTTAATCAGTGTGTCTACTGTGTGGGCAACAAAAACACTGAGGACGGTAGGGGAGCAAACTTGCCACCCCAAAATGTCTCTTTGGCATGTGCATTATTTTGGGCTGAAAACAATCAAGGACTGCAAGACTCAGGAAGAAACTTTGACCTTCCCCTTAACTTCTTAAAAGAATTTAGATAGAAGACCTGTCTTCTATCAGGAAGGGAGCTATCATCATAGATAACTACAGTGTGAACTAGATGTATAGACAGGGAGAAACCTAGCAAAGTCTGTTTGTTAAAATTTCTCTCTGTGTGCAATTGTCTCTGCCTGGCTCAGCAAACATGTGTTTACCAAACATTTGCTTTTCAATCTCTGTGTCAAGTGCCTGCCTCCCTTTTGAAGTCCCAAACCACTACCCCCAACATTGTCTTTTGTCTTTAGCTGAAGATGATATTTAAGGTGAGGGTTTTGTTCATTTTGGTGAGTTACATAGTTTTTCTGGGTCTCTTTTATGTGTACATGTTATTAAACTTTTGTTTGATTTTCTCCTGTTAATCTGTCTCATGTCAATTTAATTCTTAGACCAGCCAGAAGAACGTAGAAAGGTAGAAGAAAATTTCTTCTTCCCCAACAAAATGAATAATAAAACACTGAAAGTCTTGCCATGTGATTACAGAAAAACTTTTTGGAAAAACCTTTATTTAAGAATATGTGTCCATTAAAATATTCTGATGAGTAAGGTAATTACAAATTACAAGGTAACCTACAAGTCACTGTGTGTTTCCAATTATATTGACAAGGATATGTTTGTATTAAGATTTGCCTTTCACCTCTATTATTTGTCAAATGGAATGTCTTGTTCCAAAATGCCATTAGTATCCATAAACAAATATGATTTTAAAAGTATTTTAAAAAATACTTCCAAGAAATATCCATTTCTTGGAACCAATAACATAAGGATTTTCTCTGAAAGGAGCAATCCTACTTATCAAAAACGGTATTTTTACTTCATACATGATGAGTGGTAAAGAAATCATCATTAAGGCAAAGTTTTTCCATTGTAGAGAATAGATGAGGATAATTCTCTTCGTAAGAACTTAGCTAAAAGTCAAAGACACTAGGTAGTATTTCCTTTTTCTGATTATTTTGCAGTATGATGTTATATACAAAAAGAACAAAGAGTGTCACTCATCATCTCGTTATACAAGGGGTTAAGTCACAACCCACTGCAACTGTCCACCAAGAGTGCACTCTGAGGGGAATTCAGGGTGGGAAAAACAGGATGAAGCATTCTGTTCTTTGGATATATGGGTCCCTAGAGAGTTAAGATGCAGATATAAGGAAGAATTTCAATGACCCCAGATTCTTGCATCTTCCCACACATAGAAAAGCACTAAAGTTATTAACTTGAGACATCTGTTCTTTGTGATTAACAGTAATCCTTTACCAAGATGTATGCTTGACTACAAGTATTTCCCAGGCCAAAATTCATAAATATACTCCTCCCCTGCCTCTTCAGAATAGTCCCCTCAGAGCTACTGAGAGGCTGTTTCCCAGACTACAGTCCTCGGTAAAAACCAAAACCATGGATTAAACCAAAACTCACAACTCTTCAGTTGGACATTTTTCTTTCAGTCAACAATGTTAAGTAGATCTTTTCCATTTTCTCCACCATACGCTCTCCACTTATAAAATGCTAATAGCTCTTTTAACCATCTCTCTGAAGGATTTGAACACATGGCCATAACTGACACAACAGCACAATAACTAGTTCAAAGGAAAGCAATGATAACAAAACAAGAAAAGCAAGGACAACAAGGTGTAAAACATCAAGTTTCTCAATGTATGTGGTTCCAAATAACCTATCTGATAGTTTGGGGTTTTTTTTTCCCAATGAGTTTGTGGATTTGGCCGATAACAAAGAAAATGATACAATCTGAATGAAATCAAGTCAGCTAAGTCAGCGGTCCCCAACCTTTTTGGCACCAGGGCCTGGTTTTGTGGAAGAGGATTCTTCCACGGACTGGGGAAGGGGGCGGGAGGGATGGTTCAGGCGGTAATGCGAGCAATGGGGAGCGCAGATGAAGCTTCGCTGGCTCGCCCGCCGCTAACCTCCTGCTGTGCCGCCCGGTTCCTGACAGGCCACAGAAGGACGGTACCAGGGGTTGGGGACCCCTGAGCTAAGTAATATCCCACCTCAAGCGCCAGGCACTAAAGAAATATTCAGGAATCAGTTAAGACTTCAAAATCAGTTTTTTGATTCTGTATGTCCAGACATATGTAGAAGCTGTGTAATTGGAGATGCTTTTTAATAAGAAGGGTGTGTTTTTACTTTTCCAGGTAGGATATAAAAAGTGGATGCCCTTTTAACAACAACAGTAATTTAGGCAATCCTTTAATATCCCTGAGCTTCCTTCCCTTTCCATAAGTTACTGTGATAAAAAAAAAAATCAGATGGTGTATGAAAAACACCTTAATGGGGTTTGGTACACAATAGTGCATATGTGTCATTCCCTTATAAATGTTATTTTCAGATACCTAGAAAATAAAAAAAATACCAAAATGATCAGTTGAATGATTTCAGAAGCAGAGGGTCAAACCTCCCCATAACTAAAAAATAAGAAGATAATGTATTAAAAAATACATAAGCATATCAAAGGAGCATACCCAAAAAAAGTTATTTCAGTTAATGCCTTTTTTATCACCTTCATTGGGAAATCATAACCACATCTGACATTCAAGCATAAATAAGCCTCTTCTTTCCTAGAATTGGCTTAGCCTTTCTAGATCCAGTACAAAGCACAGTATAATAACCAGTATGCATTTAAATGTTTTCAGATAATTTCCTATTAAATATGAAAGAGAAAATATGGTTTACCTTCGAACGGTTTGAAGGAGATGGCAAAATTGCTATCGACAGCATCTAACTTTGTGATGAATCAATATCTTACTTTATGGCACTAAAGAAATAGCTTCTGTTATTCTTTAGGGAGAAATTATTCTAGATGCCTGTCATTTCCTTTTACAAGTGTGCTGGAGATCTTCCAGAGGCATAGGACTGAACTTCTGCAAAGTCTTTTTAAAAGAGAAAACTAAACAAAATAGGGACAGCATTCACAATGCATTTGCTTCTTTGGTGTATGTGAAAAAAAATAAAATTTTTACTTTCCATTGCCTTTTGGGCAGGGGGTTTTATATGTCCAGAAGACAAATGATCAACTCAGAGAAAGGTGTTCAAAGTTGGTTAGCTACCCTGACTTTGATCATTGGTAGGAAGCAGTGCCAGGCCAAGGTTCAGTGAAGAACTAGAGTTTTGTGTTGATGACATTATGGAATAGTTTTGTGTTGATGACATTATGGAATTGAGTCTCCAATGCTCCAAATTGTGTTTAGACTAACTCCTTAATGAATTTAGGAGTGTTAACTAATCTGCCTAAGTCAAGTGGATGTCTTACAGTGTGGCCCACAATCCCATATACAGACTTGTAAGACTCCCCTGGGAAAATCCATTTCAGAAATTCTCAGTTCAGTTAACACCACTAACCAATGAATCTCTCTTGACTGTGATTTATTTTTACTTTTTTTGGTAGTGGGAATAATACTTATCTTAATATCTGAATAACCCTGACAGCCTTTTCAATTAAAAAAAAAAGGCAGGCAAAATGTAAAAGCTGGTATCATGGCACTTTTTCTAAAACAAAACTCGAACTACATCTGAACAAAAATATCATCTTGGAAAGGCCCATGAAGCCTACAGGGTTTAAATAGGAGGGCTAACCACAAAACTGGTGGAAAAACAGAAGTTTATATGACTGCAGCCAATACTTTATCTCCTACATAACTCCTACAAAATGTATGGATTTCTACACACACCTCATGGTGAATTCTATTTAAATCTCCATTTGTAAACTTTGATAAAATTTGAGTGTTTTAAAGTTTTTGGGGGGTTAACTTAGATTATAACAAGGGACTCTCTGGTGGAGTCAGCTTGAGGCATAAGTAAACTTGTGCATACGATCACTTCTGTAGAGATCAGCCTATGTGCTGTTCTTGCATCCATTAACCTACACACTTTGAGCCTCCAAGGTGTGCTAAGCCCTTTGTCAAGCTGTGGAATAATTCTTTCCCTTTGTCAGAGAGAATATAAGGAGCTTTAGTCCTACTATCCGGTGACTCATTTATCATCATCTTTGCCGTAGTTCCCTTTTTGACCTTCAACCTAGTTCCTGCACCTGGACCCTTACCTTAATCCTCATGGCAGTAGACTCAGCCACTGGCTAATATTTGTGCTTCTATCTTGGTTCCCAGAGGCTATTTTAAGCCCTTGCCTCTAGTTCTTTTCACTAGTCCTTCCTGATGTTGGCTGACAGCTTGAGTGGGTTTGTTCCTTTTTCCTGTGAATAAGATGTTCACAAATTCACGACACTCCAATGTGTTCTAATGTCTCAAGTAGAAGTTACCTTTAATTATGTATAAGCCACTATAAACCTCAATCCACATACAAAATTTTTAAATAATGGTTATAATTTACTGATAATCATTAAACCTAAATCCAAAATTCAAAGACAGAGGTAAATCAAAGTGAAATTAGTCTCATTACTGTGTTTCATATCATTTGTATTCATATTTTGAATACATAGTATACCTCTCTCTCTTCCTCTCAATCTTTCTTCTTCTCTTCATTCCTTTGTCCTCCTCAACCCGCTCCTATTCTTCCTCTGTCAATGCCTTTTTCTTGAAAAGCCAAAGGAAAATATGTAGAAATTCATAGGACTCAAGATAACTACATAGTCTTCCCACAAAACATGCTGTCATGCAAAAAGCAGGGGATCTGGATTCAGAAGGACCTAGGTTTAAATTTCAGATGAGTCTCTAACACACTTTCAGCAAATTACATAATATTTCTTAGTTATTTTTCTTACCTGTGAAGTAGAGACAGGCATATCCATCACTCAGGAATTTTGCAAAGATCAAGTGACACAAAAGACATAATCTGTATTACACAGTATTTGGCATAGAGAAGGCGCTCGGCCAACTTTTATTTTCTCCCTTTGTAAATTTCCTTCTCTTTGATAACTAGGTATAGTAATAAACCATGATATGCATACCTCATTTATTAATGCTAACCACTTGGCATTTATATTTTTCTGATAGACCCAAACACACACATAAGGGAAAAAATCCATTACTGTATTACTGCATATTGTTAAGTATATTTTATGGTGGTAAAAGGGGGCTATCATGAGCTTTCAGCCAATAAGAATGTGTAAAGCAGGTGGTGTTCTCCACTCTCTATTGATGAGCTTTACTAGAGCACCATAGGGTCAATATTTTTAGCCAAAATTTTGGCTACTCTACTTATCCAAGATAAGTATGGTCAGCAATGTATAGTGTTCGTTCAATACAGGGTCCTCTCTTTCTTACATTTATTTGGTATTCCACTAGTATTATTGATCCATAATGGTTGATTCATAATTTATGAATAATAATGCTAAAGAAGAAATGCCAAAAATGATACTAAGACTAATATCTTTAATGTTAAAAACACACGCAACAATATTTAGAGATTCTCAAGGTGCATTCAATAGACTGTCCTAGGAAATAGAGGACAAAAGTCAGCAGGTGGATTGAGATTGTTGAAGGCTGTTTGATGCTGTGAAGGTTAGGATGAACATCGCTGAGATCTCTTAGGACAGGTCGACGATTCAATCAATGTTAGTTGGAAGAAACTACAGCCCAAGTATGTCAAAAATCCACAGAATTAAAGATGAGGGACTTCTAATTTTCAGTACTGGAAATACATCTAAAAAATGAGAATTGAACAACAACCCCGTATAGTTCTGATTCACTTAATGCTCTGTTCCCTGGAATGCATCCAGTTTATGTGCACAGTCTTAAAACTGGAAGAATAAGCAGGGAAGGTTACGTGTGAAGTTTGTCTTGGGCCATCACGCCGAGTAGATCCTGACACCTGTCCACCAGAATCCTAAAAGTTTATGTAGAGGCCTTGCCTGGGTTTAGTCACGTACACCATCCAGATGGTCTCAACAACACAGTGCTCTCTCAAGACTTCGTCTTTGAAAAGGGCTCCCACTGTGGGGACGGTGGGCAGAATGTGCATCCCCAGGAGGGGGGTGGGGGTGGGTGGGTGAGGAGCCTCTCATTTCCCGGGTCTAGCTCTCCGGTCAGCCACTGGTCACATCCTCTCGATGACCTTCTCCAACAGCACCTCAGGATTCAGTCTTAATCCTTTCTTCTCCTCTGTGTAAACTCACTATCTTTGTACTCACATCCACTTTTATACCTCTAAATGCTCTCTAAATAGTGATAAGTCCCATATTTGTATTTTTAGTTCAGAACTCTCTTCTGAAATGTAGGTACTTACATCCACTGCATCCCTAAAGCCACCACTCTGAAATTAACAGATATCGCAAACCACAGTAACTCCAGGACTGAATTCTTTATTTATTCCCATCAAATGCATTGAATTTGCTGCTTTATCCTTCCAGGTGTGAAATACAGAAACATGGAGTCATATTTTTCTCTTTTCTTTCTCTCACACGCCACATTCATTTTTTCATGAAATACTGTGGATTCTATACTCAAAATGCAAAAATAGAATCCAACAATTTCTCAGCATCTCCACTGCAATCATCTCTTGCCTGCAAATAGCTGCATAAATGATCTGCCTGCTTCCAACTTTGCCCTTCCGGTGTTTCCTCTTGACACAACAGCCAGAGTGATCTTTTCAAAATTTAAGACAGAAAGTGTCACTCTTCTGCTTAAAGCATTTTAATGGGCCTCAATATCATTAAGAGTAAATGTCAAGTTCTTACAATAGATCCAAAGACCTTATGGGATCTGCTTCCTGTTTCTCTACTTAAGTCCTTACAAACTACTGCCCTCCTTGCTTAGTCCACACCAGACACACCAACCATCCTAGCATTCCTTTTCTATAGGCACAATCTTTCCTTAAGGCATCTGCCCCACTGCTCCCTCTCCCTGGAATACTCTTTCCCATATACCCACATACCTCCCTCCCTTGCCTTTTTCAAAGCTTTGTTTAAATGTCACTTTCTCAGTGAGGCTTAGTCTTACCATGCCATTTACAATTTCATCGTGTCCCACCATACGCACATTCTTCAGCCTCCTTACCTTACTCTCCATTTCCTTTTTTCCACAGCACTTACATAACATAATATAAAGTTTACTTATTTAGTATGCTTTGCTCATTGTCTCTCTCTCCTTCTTGCAAGAAATATCCATGGGGACAGAAATTGTAACGTTCTGTTTACTGATGTAACCCAGATAACTAGAGGAGCTTGCACAATATTGTTGAATGACTAAATGACTCTTAGAATACCTGTGAGTAGATGACTATAAAAGCATCTCCTAACTTTTATGGCTCAGTGAGAGAGATAGTGAGGAGAGGACTGGCTTGCCTTTGGGGGAAGCAGAGAGGCAATTGCTTACAGAGTTTGAAGAAGGAGACCTTATATAGACCATATAGCTATCAGATCTTGAAAACTTGACCTAAGGGATCCCTGCATATGTAAATGTTTCCAGAGATTACAGCTTGATAAAATTGGAGGTTCCTAAGAAATACTATTTACCTATGCAAGCAAATTCTCTGAGTTGGGACCCAGGAATCTGTACCTTAACAATGCTCTTTAGTGATGCTTATGTACAATAACCTTTTAGAAATACTGCCTTCGGTCCTTATAAATAATACCTCACTGTCAAATATTATCTTAAAAGTTTGAGGACTGGTACAGAGGAGGCATCTGCTTGGGCATGGGATAATGAGAGAAAGGAAAACAATGCTTGGTCACAAAGGGCAATCAAGGGCAATCAAACAGTAAGAGCAGCAAAGGCAAACTATTGACATTTTACAGGTTTGTCCTTCCCCACCAGGGGGCAGTAGTGAGTGCAGTGGAGAGAGGAATTTGGGGAGAATCAGTATCTTAGGAAACAATCATATTACTATACTAAATTTTATCCATTTGCACACACAGTAACGAAACATGCTAACATTCCACACTTTGCAGGAGGTGTAATTCATAATTTTCAGGAGATGACTGGGAAATCGTAATCATCTCCAACGTTTCTATACCTATCAGAAACGTAGTTACACTGGAACTCACAGTTGAGAAATCGATAAAAGATCAGATAGTTATTTTTCCTATTCCTCTGGCTACCTATCACATAGACATGCTTACATGCACAGCAGTATCCCTGGGGATTTCTACGAAAAATGAGCATTATGTCATTGTCTCGAGTCACTCTTCCAAAGCCACACAAATCCCAAACATCTTCCATATTAAAGATCATAAAACTGTCCTATTTCAACTGATCACCGTTCAACAGAGAGGGCTCTAAATAAGGTTGCCATCCGACAGTTTGGCAAGTTAGGGAAGGGATTTTCCACTGAAGACAGAGAACTCACATGGGGTTAATCAGGAAGTTTTTAACAAATTTCATTCTCTATCCTTTAGTCAAAATTCATAGTTCCATATCTGAAAAGAAATAAAAACTCACATGGCCTCTGAAAATACATCACCAGTGATATTCTGAACGTCTAACTTAAGGTTATGGAAGTGCTTTTAAGCTGCCATCCTGGGGAATTCAAGGTGATACTGACATTGTGACATTCTTTTTTATTTTTTTACCAA
This sequence comes from Neophocaena asiaeorientalis asiaeorientalis, assembly GCF_003031525.2. NCBI lineage: Eukaryota > Metazoa > Chordata > Mammalia > Artiodactyla > Phocoenidae > Neophocaena > Neophocaena asiaeorientalis. The sequence goes on from NW_020175393.1 coordinate 13,914,808, forward strand.
ATCTAGTGGGAAAAATAGACAAAAGGTAAAAAAAGGAGCAGAAGATAAAAATCGTTGTATCTAAACCAAGGGCTCCCCAAAATGTTCAACTCAAAGTGCTTAAATCACTATATATTTTGCACCCAAGTTGGAAAATAATGTTCCATATTCTGTTGTATTATTTCTGAATGTATCTTAAAAGACAGTTCTTCTGTCACAAAAGGCATGATTCTTTTAAACAGTTTTGTCAATTTATTGTTAATCCAAAGGGGAGAAAGTAGAGGGGTCCCATGAAGCCTCTTTTCAGTAAGTGCTAATTAATCAGCAAGTCAAGAATCTCCTAGGAGAAACTGATGAGGTTAAGAAAGTTTATGAAAAAAGTAAAATGTCCTCTTTAAGTGTGAAAGTAAGGATAGTTAACAGGGAATGTTTATCTCCTGGGTATAGATTGGGAGGAGAAGTTTAAAATTGGGGTCCTTGGCATACTGTGAGGGGATGACTCCTGCATTTAATGTTTCTGGGTTTCAGTGTTCTTATTAGTACAGCGAAAGGATTTAACCCAAATCAGGGTACTCTTCTATTGACAGAGCCATAGGAAATCAGAGGAGCACTTGAGGCCAGTGATGGGAAGGACTGAGGAAAAGAGAAGCCAAGATTTTTGTTTGTTTTTCTTCTCTCTCTCAAGTTGTTCTATTATTTTTTACTTCAAACAATATTTAAATTTTTCTTAAAATTTAGTATTAAAAAATATACAATTAAGCGTACAGAGTTTAAGCATCAGAGTAGTAAATTTCACAAAATCGACGCCCCCAACTGATGTCTACTTAGATCCTGAATCTCTCATGATGTAACCCTATCCTTAACTTCCCTCCAAAATCACATTGTTCTGACTTCTGTCATCATGGTTTTTCCTATTTTTGAACTTTATAAAAGTGGACAAATATAATAATTGCATTATTCAGTCAATGATATGACTATGAGATCCATCCATGTTTTTCATCAGTCATAATTGAATTTTTTACTGTTATAGACTGCTTATCCCACTGCATAAATATATCAAGATATATCTTTTTTCTTTGCTAAAATATTGAGGTGCATTTGGGTTGTTTTCAGTTTTCAATTTTTATGAATAATGTTGCTAGACACCTTGTTTATAAGTCTAGCGGTGCCCATGGTTACGCCTTACTGTTGAGGTTATGACTAAGAGTGGAATTACTGGTATATACTTAAGAGAATGCTAAACAGTTTTCCAAAGTGTTTGCACAAATGTATATACCCTCCAGCAGTGTATGAGAACTCCACTTATTCTACTTTCTTGCAAATAATGTGGTACTGTCATTTAAAATTTTTTTAGATATTCTGATGAAAGTTTATTGGTATTTTATTGTGATTTTAAGGTTAATTTCCTTAATGACTAATGCCAATGACATTGAGTTTTTTTTGTTTTGTTTTTAGTTTTTCATAAGCCTCATGGCAATTCAGTTTTCCTCTTTTACGAAGTTATTGTTCAGGTCTTTGGACAGTATAATTGGATGCCCTTATGAATCATTTGTAGGAGTTCTTGTTTATTCTTTGCATGAGTTTTTAATTAGATATATGTTTTGCAAATATCTTCTCTAACTGTCTTCCATTTGCCCTATTATTCCTTTTGATAAACAAAAGATTTACTTTTAATTTAGTTCTGTTTGTCGATGTTTGCCTATGTGACTAATGCTTTTGTATCTCTCAAGAAATATTAACTCTCCCGGGGCCGTGAAGATAATCTCTTAGTATTCTTCTAAATTTTTAATTATGTTTTTCACATTTAGGTGTATGATTCACTTGACATTGACTTAGTTTGACATAGGGAATCAAGTTGGGTTTTTTTAAACATATTGATAGCCAATTATTAAACACCATTTTTGAAAGACTCACCTTTCCCCCCACTGGACTTCAGTGGCACCTTTACCAGACTACGTGACCATATATGTGTAGTTCTGTTTCTGCCCTCCCTATACTTCTTCACTGAATGATCTGTAGTTTCATAAAAGTCTTTATATATCAAATCTTGATATATTTTTCCTCAAGAGTGTCCTAGCTGTTCCTGGACCTTTGCATTTCTATGTAAAATTTAAAAGTGATTTTACCAACCAAAAAATGTTAGAATATAATTAGTTTTTCATTTACAATAATGATCAGTTGGGGAAAATTGACGTCTTTATAACACTGAGTCTTTGTTATAATGACCATGGCATACTGGAACCATTCACTGAGATTTTACTTAATTATTTTAGGGTTATGTTTAGTTTATAAACATAGAGGCCTTAAAGTCTTTGTATTTATTCCTAAACATGTAATATTATACCACCATTTCATTGTAGAGATTTTAATTTTATTTTTCTAATTTGTTTTTTTACTAGATCTAAAAACACAGTGTTTTGTGGTGGTGTTTCTTTGTTTTTGTTGTGATATATTTACCTTGTATTTGAGATCTTTTGAAATCCATCTATCAATTGTAGTTTAGATCGAGCCACATGAAATTGTTTTTGTTGTTTTTAATTTTTTTTTATATCGGGGTATAGTTGATTAACACGTGACATTGTTAGCAAAGGTGCCGCCAACGCCCGTGAGACTTCAGCTCACTGTCTGGCACACCTGGCCTAGAGGGTTCCCGTCTCCACGCTCTGGTGCCTGCGATCTTCAGCTGCCCTGGGTACAGCTTCAGCGGGCCCCAGCGCAACGCAGGCCACGGGACCCACCCTGTGAGGGACACAGGCAGGAAACACTGGCGGTGTCCACACAGTCCACCTCTGCCAGCGTGCAGAGCGCACAAGCTGTGGGTGTGTGGCTGCCTCCGCCTAAACTTCAAAGGACACCTAAGCCCCTGTGTTGCTGTCCAGCAAAGCAGCAGGAGCAGGACCACGCATTGAGCTAAAGAGGATTATTCTCAAGCCTTAAGGTCTAATAGCATTTGCCCTGCTGAGTTTTAGACTTCCTCAGGACCTATTCCTCCTTTCTTCTTTCCTATTTCTCCCGTTTGGAAAGAGAATGTCTATCTTATACTTATGCTACCATTACATTTTGGAAGCATGTGACATGTTTAATCTGACAAGTTCACAGCTGGAGAGGATTTTGTTTCAGGATGAATCATCCCTGGAGTCTCAGCCATATCTGCCTTTGATGATATTTAAGTGAGACTTTGGACTTAGACTTTAATGCTGGAATGAGTTAATACTTCTGGAGCTATTAGGATGGAATGAATGTATTTTGCATGCAAGGAAGACATGAATTTTCAGGGGCTGGGGCACAATACTATACACTGGATGTTTGCATCCCCTCAAAATTCGTATCTAATCCTCAGTGATGTTATTTGGAGATGGGGCCTTTAGGAGATGATTAGTTCATGAGTGTGGCAGCCTCACAAATGTGGTTAGTGTCCATATAGAAGAAGCCCCGGGGAGCTCTCTGCTGCTTCCGTCCTGTGAGGACACAGGGAGAAGATGGCCACCTACATTGCCCTCAAGTATCAGTAGCGGCCCCTTAGACTGCTTCCCACTGAGATTTGGTAGTGTGTTTCGTAGTCTGAAACTGTGGTAATTTCAAGTGAATTTCCAGTGAAGCTTCTAAGTGTGCCAGTGGTTGATTCCCAGCTTCATATGGCCCGAAATCTAAAAGCACCTTTCCTGTTTGTCAGTACTTGCCATGGTTTTCTTCTCCTGCATCCTGAAGGGGTTTTTCCTGCTTGCTCAACAACTGTGGACATGCTCTAAAGTGAGTTATCCCATTCACCTTTTCTGCCATCACAGGTCTGCAATCATACCTTCTCCAGTGAGGTCCAAATCCAAGCCTTGAGATTTATCTGTCCCTTGGGTACTCTCCCTCAGTCCCAGTGTAGGTGTTCTTTAGAGCACTCTTTACTCCTTTAGAGAAAATACTCTGTTATAGTTAACAATTCTTTATATTAAACATGCCCTTTTCAAATTGCTTTGTGATTTCTGTCCCCTGATTGGATCCTGACTGATAGAGAAAGGAAAAAATATCAAAACACTTCCCAAGTCCTCTGTATTACTAAGTGGACTTTTTGTGAGTGGATTATATCAATCTGGGAAGTTTGTCTCTTAATATATTCTTCCCAAAGGAATTCATCAAGCAATGAAAGTTAAAGGATGAACATGTAATTGTATAGCTAATGTCCAGAGCAATTATACTGACAGTTGAACTAAAAGGGGGTTAAAATCGGACTTTTCTCTTTAGATTTAGAATACAAGACAAAGTACACACCAGCTGAAATTTTAAATGGTTATAAATGATTTTTCAGCCAAGGAAAAATAGCTTTGATGAGCACTGATCATATAGCAAATTGTGAATGTTGGTTAATGGTATTTAATGTAATTTTCTTGGTTGTACAATTTTATCACATGTTTGGCAGTGCCATTAAGTACATTATCTATCATACTTTTCATGAAAAATGATTCTTTTTCTGGAAATGGTTCCCTAAAGAGATTTTATATGTGTTATGTTTTATTTATTAGATGAGACGTGTTTCTCCAACAGGAACACTGCTGACTTCTTGAGGTGTAGGAAAAGAATGTTTTAAGCCACCCAAGAATATCAAAATGGTATGCATACTTTGGGGATGCAAGGTAGCAATAGTACTGGTGTTAATAAAAATACGAAAAGAATGTACCTTTCAGAGTTTCTCAGCTTCTTTCATGGCTGAAGTTCTGGACACTAAGTCAGTTGGGAGTCTCTGGAAAAAATACTTTTTATCATATGCAACCTCTTCTACCTGCTTGGTAATTCTTCTAATTCTTTCCTGAAAAAAACAGCAGGGGATGAACGAAAAACCCAGTCTATTGTTTGAAAAAAAAAAAAGTTAAAGGAAACTATGGCATTTGATTAGCTTGGGCAGTGGCTAATTTAGTCCTTGACCTTTGGGGTTCTTGTTAGCCGAGGATATTTGCTTCATTTCTGTTGCATGAAACTTGGAGCAATTCCAAATCAATACATTTATCAAATGCCATACCAAAAATCACTGTAAACTGTAGTTCAGTGGGAAATTACTAACGCTGAACAGTATACATTAGTGTTTTTCAAACTTCCTTGCACATTAAACCATCTGGGGAGTTTAAAAAACAGAAACAGCAGCAACCACTAATGTGTGCATCTAAAACACAATTGTTTTTAATTGGTTTGTGGCAGAGTTCATTAATAGATATTTTTTAAAAGCTCTCCAGGGAGTCTAATATTTAGTCAATATATGGCCCCACTTGTGTTATATTCTGAATGAATCGTTGTGGATTTATTATTATTGCTTCTGAATATTAGCTTGAGATTCAGAGATTAAGGTGCATTAGTAAATTATTTTAGAAAAATTTCTTTTCAACACAACTTTAAAACTTTAGTATTATATATGTGTTTAATCAAGAAACAAGAATATGTATTCAGTGGAGAACAAATAATCTTATATTTTAAATAATCTATCATCTCAACTTTTTAAATTTATCTGGCATATTCTTTTTTTCATAATGGTGTAGAGTCAAGCTTCTGGTTGGTTTATTTTAGGTCCCAAATCCATGGTAGTGGAAAAACAAAACTATTCCTGTAATGGAAATGCCAGCCCAGCCCCTGAACTGCTGTTTCCCTATGGTTTCTGGATTTGGAATCATATAATGGTATAGAATCCATTATTGGATGATGACTATTGAGTTTTCTAACATACAATGAGTAGGTACCTCCTGATAGAGATCTGAACATATTTACTACAGAGACAAAGAGATGAAAAGGTACTTTCTTTGGTCATAGCTGACTTTCTTTACATACTTTTCAATGAATAGCAACTTCAGGTAAATTTTCGGCCCATCTCAATACACACCTGAGCACATATTTAGATTTCAGCTGCTTTTTCAATCTTTCTTGTCATTAGCAATGCAAATGCTTCTTAGAAATCCTAGAAGAGTTGGTTGTAGGCAATGACAGCTAAAAGGTGGGGAACCAGGTGGATTGATAGTCAGATGGTCTTGACATGGTCTATTTATCAGCCAGACGGAGATCAACAAGGTTTAATTATAAAGGCAATGTCTCCTAAGTTATTAAGAATATTGTGCTTTTTACATAGTAAACTTAAGAGTTCTGCACCCAGTTCCACTGGGGATGGGGGCTATTTCCCCACACCACCAAGCAATTCTCCAGATACCAGTAGGGAGTCCTACAGTTCAGCTCAATTCTGACACTATCTACCTGGAGATAGCATCAGATCTCACAGGTTAAGGGCTCAGTCCCACAAGACTGCTCTGGGTTATCACCTGTGCTTCTGATCCATCAACTATAGATCAGAGGTTCCAGTGACCCCCTCCTTGGGATCAACATTTTACTTACTAGATTACCAGTTTATTATACAATGATATAATTCAGAAACAGCCAGATGGAAGACATGCATAGGACCAGGTGTGTGGAAAGGGTCACAGAGTTTCCATGCCCTCTAAGTGTACAGCTCGCCCCAGATCTCTTGTGTGTTCACCCCCTCTCTTTTTGGATTTTTATAGGGGCTTTATTACATAGGCATGGTTGATTAAATCTTTAGCCACTGGTGATTGAATCAACCTCCAGCCCCTCTCCCCTCTCCAGAAATCAGGGGGTGGGAATGAGGGTTTCAACCCTCTGTTCATGCTTGTTTCCCTTGGCAACCAGCCCTCATCAGTAGGTGCTTTCCAAAGGTCCCTTCCTTAATATAAACCCAGTTACGGTAGAAAGGTGCTTGTTATGAATAACAAGACACCCATTTCACCTTTAAGGCTCTGGCTCTGAATTGATTTCAGGAACAGAGGACTCTAGACCAAGTATTATGACCAAAAAAAAAAAAAAAAGCTTCCAATGCTCTTATCCCTCAGGAAATTCCAATGATTTTGGGATCTGTGAGCCAGGAACTGTGGATAAAGACCACATATGTATTTCTTATTATAAATCACAATATCACAATTATGTACCATACTGATGCTCAAAGATAATGTTATTTTACAATAACTAAACATTTAGAGAAAGGGTACCTACCTTTGAATTATCACAAGAGCCTTACAGAAATTCTGGGTAACATATAGGGTTATCCAAAGTATCAATACATATGGGAAGAGTGTCATCATTCATGTAATATCAAATTATGTTGACACTGTATTCACAAGCTAATTAATAAAATAATGAGCCTCATATATTTGACAGACATTCAGTCTATGGGGATCTTGCTTTGAATATTATAGAGGCAGACATTCTACTTTTTATTTAAGCACAAGCTTTAATGCATCAAATTATAGTCATACTGCATAAAAGATTTAAAACATACTACTATATACATAGTCAGATTAACAGGGATTTTTTTCAACTGATTTATTACAAAACCATCACTATAGCCTCCTGAAACACAGAATATTTATCAGAACTGGTGTTTCAAATGGATTAATTTAAGGGTTGGGTAAAAAAATCTCTCTCTCTCTCTCTCTCTCTCTCTCTCTCTCTCTCTCTCTCTCTCTCTCTCTCTCTCTCTCTCTCTCTCTCTCTCTCTCTCTCTCTCTCTCTCTCTCTCTCTCTCACACACACACACACACACGTGCATACACACACATGCAAATCAAAACCTGAACCAAAATGATACCCTTTAAAAAGAATAGTCATGAAAAACAGGAAAGGGATTAAAGGAAAAAAGATTTCTAGGTCCAGGCAGAGGATGAGAGGCAGTAAGTTTCCTGAGCAGGGAGAGTAACGTAAGCATTCACTGTTGGGTGGAAAGAACTGAAATAAACCAATCTAGAAGGTGCAGTTAAGAGGAGCAAGATGGTGAGATGATGAATTGGGGGAGGAGACTGAAGATGAATTTGTGAAAAATGAAAGATGCAGAATGACAGGAACTGGGCTCAGAGATGTGGAGTGAGATTTGCAGAGGAAGGAGAGCGCAAGGTTGAAAATACTCTTCTAATTTACTGAAAAACATGAAGTAATAGGAAATGAAGGTATTTCATCTAGAGCCCCAGGTTCTGAGGCGGAGGAAGAGAGCATCTGCTGGATAAGGGGTGTGAGGTAAGGAACCTCAGCACGAAGGTGCCAAAGATACTTTTCCTCATAGTGAAAGCTCAGGGTTGGGGTGTGGCAGCTCTTCTGCCCTTTTGATAGATACAGGTTTTCTATACTGGGACAGGCCATCTCTTTGAGCCAGTCACCATGCATCATCAGAAGTCCAGGGAGAAAAGAGGCACCTGCCTAATGGGTCAGAACAACTGAACCAACCCTAGTGGTCTGTGAGGACAGTAGAATGAAGGAAACAATTAACACCTGACTCTCTCAGTGGATGACATTCACTGTGAGACTAGAGCTGGCATAGTGCTCTATATTTTATGTCCCTCACCTTGGCAACACACACAACCTATGGAGTAGGTGTTAGTGGCACCCCTTTACCTATGTGAGATAATAGAAAATATCTGTTGGTCTCTTCCCCAATACCTGGCACAGAGCTCCTAAAACCCCGTTAATTTCCTAAGTGGTAAGAGTATCTCTTATTCCAATATTTAGTCTTTGACCCCTTCCCTAGCACAGAGGTGCTAAAAGCCTTGTAATTTTCTGAGTCATAAGAGCAGTAAGAGTGTCTTTTGTTCTAATGAGGTGACTCTGGCTGGGCTCCTGGCTGAGGGCTGGTGACCAGGAAGACAAAGCCATGACTAGAAGCTGGGGACTTGCAGCCCTACCCTCCCATCCTCCAGAGAGGTGAGAAGGCTGTAAATGCAGTTAATAATTGATCATGCCTACATGAGAAAGCCCCCATAAAATCCCAATAGTAGGGGATACAGAGCCTTTCTAGACTGGAGAACACCTCCATGGACGGGGAGGGTGACATACCCCAACTCTACAAGGATGGAGGCTCTTGGACTAGGGGTTTGCCCAGACCTTGCCCTGTGTATCTACCTCTTCATCTGGGTTTTAACCTGATTCCTTTATCAGATCCTTTAAGAAACTGATAAACATAAGTGTTTTTTTGAGTTCTGCAAGCCACTCAAGCAAATAATTAAATCCAAGGGGGGAGAGGTCATAGGAACCTCTGATTTGTAGGCAAGCCTGATGGAAGTTGTGGGTAAACTGGGGACCTACTACTTACGACTGGCATCTGAAGTGGAGGCAGTCTCATGGGACTGAGCCCTTAACCCTTGGGATCTGATCTACCTCCAGGTAGATAGTGTGAGAACTGAGTTAAATTGTAAAACACCCAGCTGGTGTCAGAGAATCACTTGGTGTGGGGAAAAATTCCCACACATCTGGTAACCAGAAGTGTCAAAAGTGGAGAGTTCTGTGTGAAAGTAAGGGAGACACACAGGAGGAGAAATGTAGTTTTTTCCAGTACAATCTATTAGGGAACAAAAGTTTTTCCATGTTATGGTAGTTACCCAGTGAATTCATATCATTAAAGTGTCACATTTGGGGTCCAAATTAGGTATTTCTGATTCTGGCATTCATACAGATTTTCCAGATGGCTGTCTTCATCCAGGTTGGCTTACCTTACCACTCGGTCAGAGGCTGCCTTTGGCTACAGTCATAAAATCCATTCCGCGAGAATTGTTTTCACATTCACATGTTTGCAGGCCCAGGGAAAACTAAAACAGTGAGAAGTCAAAGGAGATATTTTAAAACACAGCTAAGCTAGATTTGGAAAAGCAACTGTTCTACTTTGCCCACTAAAACTATGACAGTTTTCAAAGCCTCATGAACCCAGTACTTCATGAATATTACAATTGGCCTTCCAGTGTAAGCCAGAAATACCTTTAAAGAAAATTAGAAGTAATCTTTAAGCTCATGGCCAACAGATATGTCACTACTTATAGCCTTGCTGGATATTGTAAGAACAAAGGGGGAATTTTGCCACTCTAAAAAATGTGTTTATATGTATATTTAGAGAGAGAGATTTTCTTTTTAAATAACAAAACACCCTGCTTTATCATTCAGTTTAATGACAATCCAATTAATATAACAAAGACTTGCCACTGAAAATATATAAAGTTAAATGTCTACAAAAAATAATATGTTTTTTAGATAAAACATTTCAGTTATACAAGTTTTAGCAATATTTCATATGAAAGGAACAGATAGGTAGTAGGAGATAGAGTGAAAGCCTAAAATTCATGGTTTCGCTAGAGAGGTAAAGTACTTTTTAAAAGCTGGGATGCTGCAATAAACCACATATTTTACGTGAAAACAGCAAAAAAAAAGTCAAATTTCTTACAAACGCTTTACCTTTTATCATTCTGACTCTGACTGTGATAAATGACTTTTCCACAGAGTGTGAAATAACTCACCCCATGCTAAGGTAACAGTGATTCTCTCACACCTTAGTCCTTAAAATAGGATCCTCACATGTGGTTCTCTGAGTCTATGAGCTGACAAGGGCCGACCTTGACAATACATGCAAGAGACAGACTCTGCTACTGGGGGAATTGTGAAGCCTGCACCTGACTGTCTTCTGCCTGGTGGTTTCTTCCTTAGAGCAAGATCTTTAACAGATGGTCCTCAAGACACAATTTTCCTTTATTTGGTAAACAGAGTATTTTCAAAAAAGTATAAATTTCAATATCTAATATAGCAAGGCATGTCCTTTCCCATTTGCCAAGCTCCATACCACTCTATTCTTTTTTTTAGTCTGATTCAAAAATACATTTATTTGCTTGATTCTGAAAGATCTTTGAATTTGAGCCCTTATATTTATCTAATGGAAGAAAATAATCTCAAGATTTATAGAATCATCTGTCAACAATGTAAAATCGGAAAATGTCTACTGCCAGTAAGGGTGTGAGAAACTAGCCAGTAGTATAACTGCTGGGAATATGACACATTTGTAAAACATTTGCTCAAGGGGAATTTGATGGGCAGTACATATCAAAATAAAATGTACATGTATTGGATACAATTCTTCTAATTCCACCTTAAAGAAATACTCGTATTAGAATGCAAAGGTTTATTTTTAAGGACGTTCATTGCAACTTTGTTCATAATAGAAAAATTTGAAATTGATATAAATAACCATCTCTGAAAGTGTTAGTGGAAGAATAATAAAGCTATACTATGGGAAATTATGCAGGTATTAAAGGCTTATATGTACTTTCTTGGAAAATGCTCCAAGATACACAGGTAAAAAAATCACCAGACTAAGTGTATAACATGAGCCCATTTATTTAAAATACATATATGTGTGTATTTATATGTATTTGAATGTGCTCACATAGAACATTAACTAGAGAAATGAAATGACACATACCAAACTTTTAAGTCTTATCTATAAACTGGGGAGTAAAGTAAGTGAACATTTTCCATATTTCTATCCTAGTACTTATTTTTCTTGAAACTTTTACAATGATAATTTACTTATATATTGATATGTAATGATTTTAAAATAAAAAATGGTAATAATTTAAAAATGGTAAGAAATAGCAATATACATAGCTATTAATTCCTATTTTAACGTATCCCCTTTTCTTAGAATACTCTCCCCAAATCCCACCCCCCGACACTGCCTCCCCCAACAAGTTAATGCTTTTCATCCATCTTTCAGACTTGAACACAGTTCACTCCTTCAGGCACTTTCTGCTAACACCCCTGAAATAACAGCATCCGGTATTTTTTACTATAACCATTTTCTGTATTAGACTGAAAGTTCAGTAAGGTCTGGAGTTATGTCTTTATGCTTTTCCCATTATTTGCCTGAAGAAACAAAATCCTCAAGTGACCATATCCCATTGGCAGGAAGAGCTGGCACACACAGTGGATGCACGGGTGGGCTCCATTAGCAAAGCAGGAAGGGTCCAGGCAGACGCTGACTTCACATGGTGAGAACAGGCCCTGATACATTTCAGCTGGTAGGAACCACAGAGTGTTTGTTGAATGAATAACTGAATCGGTGAATCCATGAATCAAATGACTTTTACCTCCCTTTTATGGAAATGAAGACAACCTCATCCTGGAAAAGAATATATTAGAAAGTGGGAGCAAGTGTGAATGTGGAAAAGGAATGGAAAAGCAACAGTCTTACCAACATAAGCCTGCATGGAACACCCTTTGACCTTATTTAGAATTATCAGAATTACTGACTTCAAATAATTTATAATCCATTCTTGGTTGTTTTCAGGTGGATTAAATAATCATTTATTCATACATTCACTAATACTCATTTTAAAGTTTCTCAGATGGTGTAAGCCTGTAGATAGAAAAAATATTTTAGACAGTCCGAGAGTCGATGTAGTTTATTCCTTTAAGACCACACATCTGCTTCGTAAGCAGAAAACAGAAAGACAAGAGCCTCTTGTTGCAACCTGAGACTTAGACCTTTCATTCACATTCCAGTGATTATATTGCTTTTGTTCATATGTTAGTTTAACTGAATAATTTTATTTACTACTCCATTTCATTCTAAAATGTGTTGTACTCAGCAAAACACTTGTTATTTCTGGAAATATCATATGTCAGCAATACGCTGTTTAATTCAAAACTCTCTTAGCAATTTTTTAAATTGCAATTTCCTGGCCCTCAGCAGGGTTTTCCTATGGTTTGACCAACAGATTATACCTAATTTTTACCTGTAATTTATTTTTATATACCACTTTTCCAAATGTGGCTATTTATTACAATTACTACATCACATGCCAGCCAGAGCATATCAGGACCCGGTTAATAAGCCTTTTCACCTGACGCTCTGAAGGCAGGATGCCCAGCGATCATCTGCTGCATCCCTAATAAAGCTTACCCAAGTCTCCAGCACACACACCAGCTTTCCTTATTAAACACAGCACAGTCACCCAAGGACATTACATTACATTACAGAAACATTAGGAAACATACAGTTTTTGCAGCTGACCACAACTTGTGTAAGGTACATTTTGGTTAACAAATAAATGCTTTTTTTTCTCTTACTTTATAGACAAAGCCTTACCTATCACTAACTTTCTTTTTTGAGTTGATGATGGTAATAATCCAGAACAAGATGATTTAATATATAGCCATCTCTCAGGTAACATTATCGTATTTAGTTAAGTTCAAAATTAGGAACTAAATTTAAAGGTGATACCACAAAACCAATGTGAAAGTTCCTTCAAGATAGTATAACAGTTTTTCAAGGATGAATTATTATCACCTCATAAAGAGTAAAAACATAAATTCTCTAACAGTGAAGGCACAACACACTGGCCAATGCTGTCAACACATCAAAAGGAAACTTAATTAATAGTTTATAAGATTCAAAAGTTGACATGGTCCCTGTTCTTTGAGAAATAAAATATACACTTAGCAATCCTGGAGAAATAAAATGCATTAGAATGGTCTTTCAATGTTGATTTAAGTAGTGTAACATTTAAAGAGTTTCTTTCATGACTTTAAGTAATGATAGATAACATGAATTTGAAGAAATCATCGAACTAAACCTAAAAAACATTCTTTATTATCTCAAGGTCAGAGTTCAATAAACAGAGAGGGAATTGAGGGAAAATATTAGACTTGGTGAATTTACTGTTGGTCTCTTCTCTTCTGGATGTTATAACGTTTGGGGGGGTTATGAAAACAAGTGGACATTTTTCTGGACTGAAGTCATGTCATAGAGTGTACCTTATAACCAAATACAATAGTGTGAAGAGTATTATTCCCTGCACAAACCTCCTGGTGTAAGACATAATTAAAGTTAAGACAAATAGAACAAAGTATTGTGTGATATTCAGGCCTATCTGCTACCCTTGGAAATAAAACTGTGGTGTAGTCTAGAATGACTCAAGATTCACTAATCATGCATTTCCAGGATGTTTGTTTTTCTGTAAGAAAAAATGTCCCTTGAAGTGATTTTAGGGCTAAAAACAGGGATCAAGGGCACATAAAATACTGTGAAACCTCCTATCACTGAACATATAGCCAAAGCTAAGAAGTACTGCTGATACAACCAACTGCATTATAGGAGTTCTAGGACAACACAGATGTTTTATAATAGTCAGCTGTGTAAAACCCAAAGAACTTCTATACAAGTATTATCTAGGACACAATTTTACCAAGATTATTCTGTTGGGTTTTTTAAATAGTTTTTTTTTTTTTTTTTTACCATCTTCAAGGTCCCCCCCCTAAATAGTTTTTTTTTAAAACATATTTTTAATATGTATTATTTGAGGAGAAAGGTTTTTAAGGTCAGATACATTTGGGAAAAACTGGGTTAAAGAAAGATAAATGGAGTTTTAACTGCAGGACTTACCAGAACCCCTTACAGTGCTAACAGTGGTATTATCTCCTACTTAGAGAGGAATAAATTCAACAATGTTTCCCCAAAGTATTTAATAACAGAACCCTTTTTCCCATAGAATATTTGACAACACTGGTGCTTGAAGAAGTATATTTTGATAAACACTGATCCACACAAATAAAGAGAATCATTTTATTCTCTTTCTGCATAATAGCTGCTTCTAGATTTGAAATCAGTCCTTAAAGGCAACTGATTGTTTAATTAGGAGTTTGGCACCATGTAGGATTCTACAAGTCAATAAGTTTCTCATTTGTGTCTGAGAAATGGACACAATGAGGAATAAAGTGATTTACTGAAGGCTATGAGGGTAAAATATGTATTCCTACATTCTAAAATGAGTAAACACTTTTTCATATATTCAGTATTTTTTTTCTAAAAAGGAGCATACCAAGAGTAACTATGAAGAGTTAGTAAATATTATTTTAGTTAGTTTTTACTTGATTTTAGCATTTTCTACACACAGTCTTCTGTGCTACATTGAATAAAGAACAGTATATAATTTCACAGAGTCTTTGGCTAAATACAAAAATTTTGTAGGAAAATATTTTGTAAGAAAGTATTTTGAGGGACTAAAACTATGTGATACTGAGTAAGCTGCTTTAATATTTAATCTGTACAAATAAACTACTTTCCATTAAAATGTGGTTTTATAACTTTTCACTGCACTCTTGTTAAAAAACTTATTTGACAATTGATTCATGGAAAAAATTGGTCTGTGGAGAAGAGAAAAAAAATATCAGTGATAAGATCCAACAAGTGCAGAAATTTTCTAACTCTGCACACATACCACCTGGGCCAGGGTAGCATCTAAATCTAATTTAATAAATGGACCTACAATACAGGAGCCAGCTGCTCTAGAAGGCATCTGTCTTTTTCAGTTGGAAAATTACACATTTTTAGTCTAAAAGAAGAAAACGTCCATCAAAGCAGTAGGATTTCCACAGGACCTGCTGATTAGGACTTATGCAAAAATCACATCTTGCACAGTTGACTAGATGTATTTTTTCTGCTTTGCCAAATCAGCATCTCTAGCAAAGATACTTCTCAAGATGTGAATCAGTGTGGAATATTAGATAGGCTGTTGCCTGAAGTTTGTTACTTATTATTAATGGGAAAAAACTCAGAAAATACGGTGTCCAGGCTTCTAATTTTAAAAATTAATAAATTGAAACCAGAGAAACTAAAATTCAGATTCAGGCATAAAATTTAGGTTACCTGACTGCCAAGCTTTTGCATTTCCCCCTACTGCATTTGGCAATAATAAAGTTCAAATCACTTGATACACTTAATATTTGCATCTTTCAAAGGTCTTACAACTGAGGTGTAGTATCTTACCAGCTAGGGACTGAAATCCCTGGACTTGGGTGAAGGGCAACCAAAGAGGATGTCTCGAGACCCTTGAGTGATTATATCCCAAACCTCTTCATCAGCTGGTGAATATGTGCCCTCACCATTAGATTAATTATAAAACCTGCCCTTTCTGGGATTTCTTTTCTAAATACTGTCAAGGACCCAGAGAGGCTTACAAGTAATGCATGTACAGGAATGGCTGTGTGCTTGGAATCAGCCCCAGCCAGAAGCATGTTTTCCTTTGTTACTGTTGGGGAAACTCAGATCTTTAAGCCCTAGTTGGAACACTTTTTGTCATGTATAATTTTGTACCAAGGTTAACAAAAAAAGAAAAAAAAAATGAATTGTTTCATTCAACTGCAGCCCACAAATGCTACACTGTTTATAGTCCCTAACCAATGGTAATTTTTCTTTGGAGCCTTCACTGTGGGCATCTCTCAGAATCAATGCTAGTCTACATGTCTGCTGTCTGTCTGTGCCTGCTGTTGCTCTGTTGGTCTTAGCCATCGGCTATACTTCTTGTCATCCTACCATGGTCCGTGGATTTCCAAACCACCGACAGGATCCTGTTAATTCCACCACCAGGCTGTTTCCACATCTCTGGTATTTCCCTCCTTGGCCAGTTATGAATAGACTCATTTTTGTGTGTTTAGCTCTTCCTGTGTGGTGTTTCAGACAGTCCTCTCATTTTTACCATGTTCATCTTCTTTCAGGAGTGCACAGGCCCAGGAAGTGTGAACAGTGATCTCACCAACCTCTGTCACACATTCATTCCAACACCCCAGCTCTGAAGCGAAGCCTGCCTGACCCTGATGGAAATATTCATCACTCATGGTGAGTTTTCTCTGAAGAGGCCTATTTTCAATCCCTATAGTCTGGCTTTTTATGGGACCAGCATTGGGCAAAGACTTCTTAGGTCCAAACAGCAGAGGACTCAAAACAAACTACATTCATCAGGAAACTTCAGGTTATTGTATTGAAATACTTTCCTTACCTAGGGGAGAAGATAAACAGATTTATTTACTAGGAAACTAAATTTCATTATGATATTCAATAAAAAGGAACTCAGAAATAAAGTAACTTATTTAATCATGCATTTTTTTAACTACATATTTTTGTAGACTTCACAAGACATAATTGTGCTGGAAACCCAATATCGAGTTGTCATTTTTCCACTCAGAGTTATTGCAAAGAGCACTTGATTTTTTTTAAAAAAGGAGGGAAATGAAATTTTTGCTGTCAGAACCATGTTATTTTGTATCTTTCTTTAAGAAAATTATACATAGATAAATGGAGAGCCAATGAGAGGGTCTTGCCCCTTGCGTCTTCCTTGGGAATGCATTAGAATAAAAGGCTAGCAATAGTTTTCCTTGGATCAGTTACTGTGCTGGAAATGACTAGTGTCTTATCCTTTCACCCAAAGAAAATGATAATTTGATCATTCGGTTTTCTTTCTGCCTAATTACTTACCTCTCTTTATTAATAGAATTGGCATCTATATCTTGTAGATGTTATCTTTTTTAGAATAGAGTTAATAACAGTTCAAGAACAAAAATAAAATTTTAAAGAGGAAGCAGTATTTAACTAACTTGCTTTCCTTAGGGAGCTGGCAATGTCCATAAAAATATGAAGGAGGTGTGACTTAAGTGCTTTGCTAGCACTTCAGAAGTGATTATACTTTTCTCCCTTAATTCATTACTTCCCGTCCCTCTACTCTTTCTTGACTTTCTTGGCATAGTCGAGGAGTCCACCTCCTGACTGAAAACCCATGTGTGATTTTTCAGGCCTGACCACAGGCAATGACAAAGGCTTTCCCTGGCGGCCTCCCACCCCAGACTTGGAGCAAAGCCAGTGCACTACAGTCTCTGAAGGGCATCACAGTGAGAGATTCAGGCCCCTCTGGTCCTTCACGTTCTCCATAAATAGCACAGCCCTGGAGCCTTTATTCCTGGGTCTCTGTCTGAGGCAGAGGTCTCAGGAGAGGATGGGGAAAACTTGAAGATGCCTTTCTCCACTTTGACTCATACTTAGATCTCTGAAGTTGAGTCTTAGACCTCTGCATGCTAAGGAGTTTTTCAAATTACATTTATACTTAGAGTAAGAGAACCACTGCACTAATGAGATTCAAGAGAATCTGTAAAACCCAGAACGATCACAAAATACAAATAAATAATTATAAGTCTCTGTCCGGGTTATGAGACTACCAAAACAGCTATGAGATAAGAAATAAACAATTTCCCACAGGCATAGTGTCTTGTTTCCCAGTTGTCTTTTTTTCAAGTTTGGCCAGTTTTTTGCATGCAGTCTTTTTTTTTTTTTTTAAATTTGAGGTTTATTGAATGGTTTTCACCAGTTTTATTGAGAAACAATTGACATATATCACTGTGTAACTTTAAGGCTTACAGTATGATAGTCTGATTTACATATACTGTGAAATGATTACCCCAATAAGTTCAGCTAACATCCATCTTCTCGTATAGATACAATAGAAAGAAAAGAAAGAAGAAAAGGATAAAGGGGAAATCTGTCTCCTTGTGATGAGAATTCATAATTGACTCTCTTAACAGCCTTCCTGTGTACCATAAGTCAGAGCACACAGGATGCGTGTTTCTCTCTCACATCATTTTGACTGGAACTGTTAAAAGTCTGGAAGAAGCTCTGTCCTGACATCTGGAAGTTGCTTTCAAAGGTTTCCAGCTGTGTTTGCAAATTGGAACTTCAGTTTGGTCAGATAATGTAAGACAACTTCTATGCTCCTAAACAGTTTTGTGGTTGCAAAATTATTTTAGCCACAGAATCAGCTTTTCTGCCAGCAACTGAACCAAATTTAGTGCGATCACGTATGAGAAGGTCTTTTATCAAATAGTCAACAACAACAATTTCATACTTTGCTGAGAGCTAAAAAGCAGGCCTTTAAAATTTGAAAAGCAATGATTTCCTACCTGGTGAAATATATTTGATGCTATTTCTGCTAGGGTCATGGACTGTTAAACATTTTCAGAGGCTGATAGAGTAGTTTTCTTTTGATGACCCAAGTTTAAAATAACAGGCCCTACATTTTCTAAGGGCTGTTCTTTAGCATCATTATGGGTTATTCACTAATGTGTTTTACTATTTCTAAAATGTTCCAGATGATTGTTTCTGAATTTAATTTTTACTATAGTGAAACTCCAGCAGGAGGGAAAATAAGTAGAGAAAAATTCAAACAGTATTAATAAGAAGACAATGAGGAGATATTAAGCATAAAGCTATGGAATTTTACTTTGTTTTGTTTCGTATCACAGTTGGGAAGCATGGTACTTCTTCATAATTTTAGGTTTTACTGAAGTTCTTCATTGCCTATAGCATTAATGCTGTCATTTTAAGTCTTGTTTATTCAAGCCTTAGCCCTGTGGAGTTTAGCTAATGTACATGGTTATGTTAATTTGTTAATGCTTTTTCACCTTACGTGACTCTTCTTTTTGGCCTGTTCAAGGAGAATACCAGATGTTCCATTATTTCACAAAGAAACATCTTAAAGAATAATATAATTACTACTCAAGCAACTATAATTTATTAAATTCATAAAACAGTGGTAGGCATTATTAAGAATGCAGTAAAAATATATACCAGATAGGAAGTTTTCAACTGAATATTTAGGTAACAGACTGTTTAAGTAAGTGTTAAAAACTGCGCAGACATACATTTTCCTATGTTAAAAGAAGTCTCGATGCAGGGCAGTAGGAGGGTTGATAGTAGCTAATAAATATCCTCAGAGACCAAGTTTCATTCTTTGTTCCAGTTTACCATCTTCACTCGCATTTGCAAGATGGGTACCACAGTTCTGGGTACCACACCCTCACACATCATCTTAAGACAGAAAAAAAAGGGGGTCATATTATCTTTGCTCATTTCTTTTTTGTTGAGAAAGAAAAGCTTTTCAGACATCCCTTCCTTTTACAGATTTTCTTACCAGTTCCAGTTGGCCAACACTGTATCACATGCGCATGCCCTGCCGGCAAGGGAAGCTGGGAAAGAATGGACCAGGGATTTTCAGCCTCTAGAGAGAGATAGGCTCTGACACATGGGATGAATTGTGCAGTTAGCTGGGGAGGGGGAAGAGTGGATACTAAGGTATTAATTAAGCAGTAATATCTATCTTAAATGATTAACTTTTTTAAAACCCTAAATAATAACAGTGTTTTTTGCTGATGTATTATTAATGAAGTATTTTCAAGCAAATCATCTCAATCCTTAAAATAAACATGTCTAATGTAAACATTCTATTTACTTCCACTTTTATGCGTGAGAAATCTCATTATCACAATAGATAATGATGAACCACGGAACACGATTTAAGCCATACGAATCTATAGTAGTACTAGTATATAACAGTTCAGGGTCAAAGGATATATATATATTTTTAAACATCTTTATTGGGGTATAATTGCTTTACAATGGTGTGTTAGTTTCTGCTTTATAACAAAGTGAATCAGCTATACATATACATATGTTCCCATATGTCTTCCCTCTTGCGTCTCCCTCCCTCCCACTCTCCCCATCCCACCCCTCCAGGCTGTCACAAAGCACCGAGCTAATATCCCTGTGCCTTGCGGCTGCTTCCCCCCAGCTATCTACCTTACTACGTTTGTTAGTGTGTATATGTCCATGACTCTCTCTCGCCCTGTCAAAACTCACCCTTCCCCCTCCCCATATCCTCAAGTCCGTTCTCCAGTAGGTCTGCGCCTCTATTCCTATCTTACCCCTAGATTCTTCATGACAATTTTTTCCCTTAAATTCCATATAGATGTGTTAGCATACGGTATTTGTCTTTTTCTTTCTGACTTACTTCACTCTGTATGACAGACTCTAGGTCTATCCATCTCATTACAAATAGCTCAATTTCATTTCTTTTTAAGGCTGAGTAATATTCCATTGTGTATATGTGCCACATCTTCTTTATCCATTCATCCGATGATGGGCGCTTAGGTTGTTTCCATCTCCGGGCTATTGTAAATAGAGCTGCAATGAACATTTTGGTACATGACTCTTTTTGAATTTTGGTTTTCTCAGGGTATATGCCCAAAAGGATATTAATTTAGACATCTATGTTCAGTGTGTTGATGTAAATATAGATAGTGTTGGAGTAACTGACTGCTAAGAAAGATGATTCTGGCAAAAAGATACAGGATGAACTCAGAAGGAAAGGACTGAGGCAGACGGGCTTACTAACACGAGGCTGAGTCAGAAGCCAGCTTCTCTTGATCCCTGCCTTAAGGGAAGTGGTAAGGAAATATATGAGTCTACAGTAACTAAAACTGAAGGAGTATTTCAGAAGGAAAAAGAAAGACATTATATGACGATTAGATAGAAGAGATTGAAGGATTGTTAAAAAAAAAAGTTATCTCCTATTCTGTAATAGAAGAATAAGGACATCACAGAAAAGGGGCTGTTGAAACAACCTAAAAGGAAAGTCAAATAATGTCAAGATTAAGATAAGCAAATTGAAGGAGATGAGCAAAATTTCAGTTATAAACATTCAATGAAAATCCTCTAGAAGTGAAAACAAGAGTGAAGTTCCTTAGGACTTATCTATAAAGACAGTAGTTTGGGAGGGATGCAAGGTAAAGCAGCATAAGTGTGTGTTAATATGGCAGAGGACACACTCTTGTTCGAAAAACCCTTGGGTTATGTACTGTGCCTTCCTAGGTGCTCATTTTAAAATGTCCAAATCTGTTGCTGATCAGTTTAACTTCTTCAAATGTAGGGGTCTAAAAGCAAGAACGAGTAAATATGAAGGTACGTGAAGGTTTTTAAAAAACGAGTACTGTCTGGGCACCTAGTACTCTGCCTGCCTGCGCTTGGTTCCCACCGCAGTGAACTTCCTCCTGTTTCCTGAGACTCCAAGCTTGTTACACCTGCTTTTGTGCTCGCTGTTCTCCTGCCTGAATTCTCTGCTTGAATACCAGCTCTACTGCTTTCCAGCTGCGTGAATTTCGTGACTTTATTTAACATTTCTGTGCCTCGTTTTCCAAACTTAAAGGATAATATATACATATAGTATATAGATAATATATAATATTATATAGGTAACATATTATATAGATACTATATAATTAATATTATTACACACAATCTACCTTAGAGGGTTATTAGCATGACATGAATAAATACTCAACAGTTCTCAGAGACCCATCTGCACATACATGAGCTCAAAGAATTCTCTGGCATTAGCCTAAGGATATCTGCTTTCAAGTTGTGCAGTTGTTCAGACCTGGATCAGTATAAGTAAGAAAAGTTTAGAAACATTCACCTCTGTGAGAGCCGCAAATTGGTCTTTTCTTGTCAATATTTTATGATCTGTTTGATGTCAAACCCTGCCTGCTTCCGCCCACCTCCACACAACCCCAAACAGTTCTTCCCAATTCTTGTCTCCTCCAAGAGTCGCCAGGCTAGAACTGATTCCTCCCAAGACAGACACCAAAGTCCAGAGCCCAAGGCAACGTTCTTGCTTGTTACCGGTGACTTATGTCTGTTTCTCTGCTTCATTTGCCCTGCTCATTCGTTGTCTGCACACTGCCTGGTTCCTGTTCGCCCAGGTATTACAAAGCCATCCTGCATTTTGCTGTCGAGGACAGCCTGGGCACTAATTGGTTTGCACAGCTGGTGCTAACTTTGAACATCATCCCTTTTGTGTGACCTGATTCTGACATCAGTGCTTGAATGAACCCCTTCCTTTGGATTACTTCAGGAATATCAGACATCAGTCTCTGCTTTGATGACTGGTTTCTAGTCTGATCTGCCTAAATCACAACCCTATGTATTTCTTATCACAATGTGTTTACTTCTTGGGAGTTGTTGTGGTTTTTGATTTTTTATTCTTGTCCTCATTAGGAATCTGTGTATGTTTAACAACTGACTCTCTCCTCTTTTTTGAAATCTAGATGAAACCTAGTATACAAAAGGTAAATGTACTGCTCTATCTGAATCTGGAGGAGAAGACTGGGAGTTTTGTGCTTTTGTATCCCTCTTCTCTGCAGTGAATTCTTCCAATTTTCCTAATTATTAAGGGAAAAGTGGGCAAAACCCGGTGTCTCACAAGTATTTTAAATATGGTAATTTGTTCATGTAATGTGCATATCACAGCAAAAGTATTCATTTTTTTTCAAAGTGATTTCAAGTACTGTGTCTCATATAATTTCTGCAAATGCCCTACTCATTTATTCATTCATTATTTCAGCGAATATTTGCTGAAGCCCTGCCACATGTCAGACATTTTTCTAGAAGCAGGATGTATAGAATTAAGGCCTTTATTTTTTTAGATTTTTTTTCATCTTTATTGGAGTATAAATGCTTTACAGTGGTGTGTTAGTTTCTGCTTTATAACAGTGAATCAGTTACACATATACATATGTTCCCGTATCTCTTCCCTCTTGCATCTCCCTCCCTCCCACCCTCCCTATCCCACCCCTCCAGGCGGTCACAAAGTACCAAGCTGATCTCCCTGTGCTATGCGGCTGCTTCCCACTAGCTATCTACCTTACGTTTGGTAGTGTATATATGTCCATGCCTCTGTCTCGCTTTGTCACAGCTTACCCTTCCCCCTCTGCATATCCTCAAGTCCATTCTCTACTAGGTCTATGTCTTTATTCCTGTCTTACCCCTAGGTTCTTCATGACTTTTTTCTTAAATTCCATATATATGTGTTAGCATACAGTATTTGTCTTTCTCTTTCTGACTTACTTCACTCTATATGACCGACTCTAGGTCTATCCACCTCATTACAAATAGCTCAGTTTCGTTTCTTTTTATGGCTGAGTAATATTCAGCATGAGAAGGAAAATGATATATTTTCAAATTTGATTTTTATTGTCCTTGGTTATTTAAGCATTATTACAACCTTTGTGATATTTATAAGTAAATATGACTACTTAGGATCGTGCTATACCTAAAACGTCTTTTTGATTTATCCTAAATTACTGTTTACAGCCGCATAAGGGTATCTGAAATGTCAGTACACATCTTCTTTACCAATTCATCCAATGATGGACACTTAGGTTGCTTCCATGTCCTGGCTATTGTAAAAAGAGCTGCAATGAACATTGTGGTATATGACTCTTTTTGAATTATGGTTTTCTCAGGGTATATGCCCAGTAGTGGGATTGCTGGGTCATATGGTAGTTCTATTTGTAGGTTTTTAAGGAACCTCCATACTGCTCTCCATAGTGGCTGAACCAATTCACATTCCCACCAGCAGTGCAAGAGTGTCCCCTTTTCTCCACACCCTCTCCAACATTTATTGTTTCTAGATTTTTTGATGATGGCCATTCTGACTGGTGTGAGATGATATCGCATTGTAGTTTTGATTTTCATATCTCTAATGATTAATGATGTTGAGCATTCTTTCATGTGTTTGTTGGCAGTCTGTATATCTTCGTTGGAGAAATGTCTATTTAGGTCTTCTGCCCATTTTTGGATTGGGTTGTTTGTTTTTTTGTTATTGAGCTGCATGAGCTGCTTATAAATTTTGGAGATTAATCCTTTGTCAGTTGCTTCATTTGCAAATATTTTCTCCCATTCTGAGGGTTGTCTTTTGGTCTTGTTTATGGTTTCCTTTGCTGTGCAAAAGCTTTGAAGTTTCATTAGGTCCCATTTGCTTATTTTTGTTTTTATTTCCATTTCTCTAGGAGGTGGGTCAAAAAGGATCTTGCTGTGATTTATGTCATAGAATGTTCTGCCTATGTTTTCCTCTAAGAGTGTGATGGTTTCTGGCCTTACATTTAGGTCTTTAATCCATTTTGAGCTTATTTTTGTGTATGGTGTTAGGGAGTGATCTAATCTCATACGAATTAAGGCCTTTATGAGTCAGACATGGAGGTCTGTATTGCCTCTTTGACAGACAATGTACTTGTGGCTCACAGGAGTTGTATAACTTACCCAACTTCACATAGGTAGTGCGGGGCAGAGCCAGAAATATAAATGTTCCTCATGAACAAATGTTCCTCATGAAAGGTTCCTCATGAAGCCTTGTTTTATTCTCTCTTTGCAATACTTATAATACAAGGTCCTTCGAATTCACAAGTAATTTACATTTGCATTATTGTTAACTCTTTTTTCAAGTGTACTGACATTTCAGATACCCTTATGCGGCTGTAAACAGTAATTTAGGATAAATCAAAAAGACGTTTTAGGTATAGTACGATCCTAAGTAGTCATATTTACTTATAAGTATCACAAAGGTTGTAATAATGCTTAAATAACCAAGGACAATAAAAATCAAATTTGAAAATATATGTATCATTTTCCTTCTCATGCTTAAATATTAAATGAAACAGTTAATTGTTGTGTTAAGTTGTGCTTTGATTATTTGGCACTACTGATTAAAACTGTATGTTGATTAATGAATAAGGTTGAATTCAACCTATTTTTCTTACGATACAGTAAATGAAAATAAACTAAAACTTTCACGTAGGCAGTGGTTCTTCCGTGAGAACAATTTTACTTTCCAAAGAATATCTGGCAAGGTGCAGAGACATTCCGGCTGTGCTACTAGTGAGTGAAGGTCAGGAATGCTACTAAACAGAACAGTTTGCAATAAGGAATTATTCTGCCTAAAATGGCAGTAGTGCACAGATTGAGCGGTTCTTATCGAGGAGCATGTCTGATAAATTGTGTGAAAAGCTTAAATTAAAAAACAATTAGATTTTGTAAATGAAGTGTTAGAATAACATCTTGCAAAATAACTCATTCTTTGTTAGAGATAGTCATCACTTAGTCTTTAGCTAGAATGGTTTACACATAATAGTCATACCTTTGTTTTTGTTCATTACAGCATTATTAGCAGTGGCTAAAGTGAAATAGAATAAATGCCCATCAATAATAAAACAGTTGATCAAATTATGATAGAACCACATCATGGAATATCATTCAGCCCTTTAAAAATGAATTAGATCTATACTAATTTAAAAGAGTGAGATTTCTATAATTTCTATAATTCTAGCACCTCTTTCTCACGTCCTTTCCCTCTTTTTTTCAAACTTTTGATTGTAAACTAATTTTACAATTACAGAAAAATTTAAAAATAATGCAGAGAATTTTGAAATATCCCTCATCCAGGTTTCCCTAATGCTAATATCTTACTTTACCACAGCACAATGATCGAAACCAAGAAATGAACACTGGTACAACAGTAATAACTAAACCAGGGGTCAGCAAACTTTCTCCATAATAAGCAAAATAATAAATATTAGTGGATTTACAGGCTATACAATTTCTATTGCAACTACTCAGACCAGTCATTGAGGCCTGAAAGCAGCCACAGACAAAATGCAAATGAATGAAAGTGACTGTATTCCAATAAAACTTTATATATAAAACAGGCAGCAAGGCCGCTGACCCCTGAACTAAAGACCTTATTTAATTTCAACAGTTTTTCCTCTAATATCCTTTTTCTATTCTAGTATACTATTCAGAATCCTACATTGCATTTATTTATTTCTCTTTAATCTCCCGCTATCGGTAAAAGTTTCTTAATCTTTCCTTCCCTTGAAACTTTTAAAGAGTGTTGATGAGTTGTTTTTATCAAATGCCCCTCGATTTGCATTATTTGATGTTTTCTTGTCCCTATAGTGTTTGCCAAGTGGTGATTTTCTATTGCCTTCATTCTTTCTAAATTTATTAATTGAAATTCTCCCATAAAGAAGAGTTGTTTCCTCTCATTCACTTATTTATTTATATCAGAATTGACTTATGGCTATTTTATTCTATGGTTTTAATCCAATAATATAATTTTTTTTTTTTTTTCCTGTACGCGGGCCTCTCACTGCTGTGGTCCCTCCCATTGTGGAGCACAGGCTCCGGACGCGCAGGCTCAGCGGCCATGGCTCACGGGCCCAGCCGCTCCGTGGCATGTGGGATCTTCCCAGACCGGGGCAGGAACCCGTGTTCCCTGCATCGGCAGGCGGAATCTCAACCACTGCGCCACCAGGGAAGCCCCATAATTTATTTTGTTGCTCAAATCATTCAGGTTAACTTCTGTGTTCTTTCAACAAGCCCCATTTTTTCAAAACGTTGTGACATCACAAGGTGTTTCAAACTTGTCTTGTATTTTCCCTATCCTGGCCTTAGAATTAACCTCTTCTCCAAGGAGCTCTGGTTCCTTTTATTGGAGAACAGTGTTTAGAAACCAGGAGCTGGATACTAGCTCTCTGGTTTGCCATGGCTTCTAGGTCTCTTAACAGGCACTGCTAGGAAAAATACTAACCCCCACACACACCTGTCCACTAATTCCAGTCTAACACTGCAGTGCTCATTTTGGCCTCTCCCTTTCAGTATTGCCTCTTCCTCACCATCGTGGAACACTGACTTGTATTATCTATACTACACTTTATGTATTTGTTCAATTCTTGCCCACACATAAAATAGTTTAAAAATTGCTAACACATACCCTTATGAGAAATATTTACTAAAGAGAACATAGTATTTATTTACAGTTACTTTTGTCTTTAGCTTTACAGAATCCAGACAGGGTATTATTTTCTCAAATTACTTGGCTTAATTCTTTTTTCCCTGGTACTCTCAGCATGGTTATGCTATTCATATTTAATACAATTCATTTCATTTGTTAGTGCTTGTATTCCATTTAGGTGGTGTCTGCATCCTAGTTGGATTTATTATTTGTTTATTTTTTGGATCTGTGAGGAGTACACATAGTAATAGTGGAATATTACTATAGTTGTAAGAATCAGAGCTATTTTAAAAGATATACTCAAAAAGTACCACTCCATAAATCAACTCTACTCCAATATAAAATAAAAATTAAAATTTTAAAAAAGTGCCACTCCATCCTCATTCCTGCCACCCATTCCCCTCCTACCTTCTTTCTATTCTTTACCCACCCACCCTTGTAGGTAACCAATTTCTTTAGTTTCATGTATATTCTTCCTGTATTTCTTTTGTACAAATGTGCATTTTATATGTATTTTCATATGTTCACTTCTTTCTTACATTAAAAATAGCATATCAAAGATAGAATTCTGGGGCTTCCCTGGTGGCACAGTGGTTGAGAGTCCGCCTGCCAATGCAGGGGACACGGGTTCATGCCCCGGTCCGGGAAGATCCCACATGCCGCGGAGCGGCTGGGCCCGTGAGCCATGGCCACTGAGCCTGCGCGTCCGGAGCCTGTGCTCCGCAATGGGAGAGGCCACAACAGTGAGAGGCCCACGTACCGCAAAAAAAAAATAATAATTCTGTACTTTTAATGGCCATACTTCTTAAAAAAATTGACTCAAAATTAGTTGGTACACTCTATGGGGAAACTGTCATGAGAACATGAGGTTATCATTTTATGGACAAAACTGGTGCTATTGGAAAGAGACCTATGCACAGAGACAATTGTGAGCTTAGATAAAAACTCTGACAAGCATACCAATAAAAAGATAAGCAAAAGATACAGACAATTCAAGGAAGAAAAAAAAGTTTAAATATATATTAAAATCTTCTGAAATCAATCTCAGAAATGCATTTTGAAACAACACATATATTTTTTTCTTTTAATTAATAATGTTGAAAAGGTTGATAATGTCCAATGATAGAAAAATATGTGGAAATTACTATTTACTATTAGTGGAATTTCACCGTCGTACAATATTTTTGGTTTGCAATTTACCAATGTCTACTAAATTATAAAGAGCACAGATGCATTGATTTGGTAATTTCGCTTTGGTAGATCAGCTTAAAAATATGTTATATATGTGACCAAAAAGGAGAACGTTCATTGCATCTTTTTTTTTTTAATTTTTTTAAAGTTAATTAATTTATTTATGGCTGTATTGGGTCTTCGTTTCTGTGCGAGGGCTTTCTCTAGTTGTGGCAAGCGGGGGCCACTCTTCATTGCCGTGTGCGGGTCTCTCACTATCGCTGCCTCTCTTGTTCTCTGTGGAGCACAGGCTCCAGACGCGCAGGCCCAGTAATTGTGGCTCACAGGCCCAGTTGCTCCGCAGCATGTGGGATCTTCCCCGACCAGGGCTCAAACACCCATGTCCCCTGCATTGGCAGGCAGATTCTCAACCACTGCGCCACCAGGGAAGCCCCTGCATCTTTATTTTTAATATAAAAATATTTAAAACCTAATAAATGTTCATAAAATAAATGTTGATAAAATAAGGTTTGCATAATGTTTGCCCTATCATATATTATGAAACAGATAAAACTGAGATAAATCTATACATACTAACTTGGAAAAATTTTCCAGATATGCTTTTAATTTAAAAAAATCACCTATCCAATGATTTAATTTCTAAACAAACAATGCAATCTATAGGAGTAATGTACATATTTAAATTTTGTTTAATGTCTAAAAGTATACACATCTGTGTAGACAGTGGTTACCTTAGAGTAACAGAGAGGCTGATCTGATATGGAGGAGTACTTTCATTTTTTATCTATACACATTTGTATGTTTCTTTAAACCAACTTGTATTAATGTATATCCTGTGTGATTTCATACAAAGTATTTGATCAGCAAGATACTTTTGACCAAGAAAGTTTATGTCCAGAAAAAGTATGAGAGCATCAGACAGGTAATAAGTAATCTAAACGATCAGGGAGAAGGTAGCAAAAAGTGGAGTGTTGTTTCGGGATGATCAGGGGACACTGGGGTGAATTTTATTTCACGAGAAAAAGTCTAAATTCCTGGTAGATTTGGTCAGGGATGCAGAGGGGCAAGTGCACTAGTTTCATTTGAGCTCTATTTGAGGTTATCCAGCTATCACAAAGAAGCAGCAAGGTAGTCACCATGCATCCAACTCACCAGGCATTTGAAGATACATAGAATACCCTGAGTTATGGTCAGATCCTTGTACTTTGTAGAATGCTTTCATTTATTCTATGCCAGATGGATGTCTCCTGCCTCTTTTAGACTAATGTAAATAAATGCTTTACTTTTTTTTTTTTTTGTCCTCTGGATTAAAAAATATGAAAAAAAAGCTAGTTTGATTTTAAAAGACAGAGGTAAGGCATGAAGCAGGAGTGGATCATTGACAATGAAGTTCCTAAGGAGATGAGGCAAGAGGGAGGCGAATTTTCATGTAACAAAGTAGCCGGAAGAGCTACAGATACAAGATGATCTGGGACAGGACTCCAGGAAAAAGAACCCTTTTGGGACACAGGAATGTTTTGTGGGAAAGAAGGTGGTATGGAATAAAGTAAGAAGAAATGTGGCATTGAAAAAAAAAAAAGACTTCAGTTCTATCACTTTGAAGGCAAATGGTGGACCCACAGCTTGGAAAAACTATTTTCATCCTCTGAAAATAAGGTATAGGCTCAAGGTTGACCTGTACCTTCCACCACTTCTTATTTCCTTCTTTATATTCCTCCCTTCTTTTTGACTGAGGGTTTTTATCCTCACAAGCTATAGTGCTAGTGCTATATTCAGCTGTCTCTTTCATGTATGCAAGATTCTCATTGTTAGTGGAAAATTATCTTCTTACTAGGAGACAATTGTGGTGACAAGGAAGTCACCTCTGAGTGCTTTTGGTACCTGTGGGTCCTCATGCATTGTGTGGTTTCCAATGAGGGTTGTGATAAGCTGGGCAGAGAGATCCGTCTTCATTTCTCAGGCAACTTGGCCTTATAAATATGAATTTCGATCAGTCACATTTTAGGGTTGGAGTCCCAATGAAACAGATACCCATGTAATTTAATTTAGCACATTGTCAGATTCCAGGGCAGATCAAAAATAGACATAAGTTATATGTATTCCATTATTATCACTCTATTTCTCAACTTCTGTTTGGTATTTCTGAAAAAAAATCATATATATAGAGAGGAACTCTGCATAAATACACTGTAAACAGGTTCTTATGAAAATAATGCAAAATAGAAAGGGATAGAGCCACCAGCAAATAGAATTGAGATATGGAAATTTTACAGCTAGATATCACTATTTATTAAATGATTAAAGATTTTATTTAAGCTAATTAAAGTAGGAGTGAAGAATTTTCCTCTTAAAACATAACAAGTGAACTTATCCCGACTTATAAGCAACTTTCTCCTATGAATAGGACAAATACTATGCTTAGGCTGAAAAACTCTTTAAAACAGATGACTTGTACTTTTTGATTCTCAATTCTTCTCAGAAAAGCACTCTCAAATGAGCTTTTCATAAAGATGAATCATAAAGAGAAGCAGTGACAAGAGGTGTCTTTCTTTCGGTGCTCATTGCCATTGTCTGACCTTCAAGCACACGGAGAGAACCTGGATTTGCGGTCATGTACCTTTGACATAAACTATGCTAACACACGGCCTTTCCAAAAATACTTCAGGGAACCGTTCTCCGAGTATCATTCATCATCTCTTGCCACAATGACACCTCATTGCAAAGGAGAGCGGAAGTGTTGCTCTGAGGTGGAGATGGAGAATAGGAAAAAAGTTAGCGTGGTAGCTAATCAAGGGCATTTGAAGATATTGGTACTTCACTTATAATTCATGCACCAGCCATTACATGAGCTAGAGCTTTGTGAACACAAGCAGAGGGGCACGGCAGCTTCTTTCCTTGGGACTTTGTCATTTAATGTATGATAACGCTTCTGGTTACAGAGGAAGTCTGATCCAACATAGTTAACGAAAATTAGGTTTAGAGTCCTATTGGGGATTCCCATATGTATAAAATACACATCTTGGAAACAGACTAAGTAAATATTATGCCTAATGTACTAATATCCTTTAGGTCTTCAGTTGACAAGGTAAGAAAATACAGTATTATTTCTTTTCAGTTTAAACTAAAATAACTTTATTTTGAATGTATTCAGATAAACTGGATTTGTTTTTTCTACAAAAAGTAAAAATATTTTTGAGTAATTATTGTGTGATGCATTGTTCAATAGATTTCCTTCTTAAACAGTTGTTGTAGACCTTCAAGTTAGGGATCAAGACATTAAACAGGATCAAAGAGGTTGCCAATGAATCAACAGCTACTAAGTAAGTGGAAACTTGAACCTAGGTCTATTTGGCACCTAAATCTTTTACCTTAGACACTGTAACACAT
Organism: Neophocaena asiaeorientalis asiaeorientalis; assembly: GCF_003031525.2. Classification (NCBI taxonomy): domain Eukaryota; kingdom Metazoa; phylum Chordata; class Mammalia; order Artiodactyla; family Phocoenidae; genus Neophocaena; species Neophocaena asiaeorientalis. The sequence goes on from NW_020175393.1 coordinate 13,946,436, forward strand.
GCGGTAGAGAGGCTGAATTGTGAAACCCTGTTTTGGGTTTATCATAAAGGAAACTTAGAGAAATAAAGGACCAAACACAAGAGTGAGATGATATTAGTTCTCAATTAGAAAGAGAATCTCAAAATCACAGAGAATTATTGGGTCCTATATTTGAATCCAGAACATATTTTCCTGTGATGGGCTCGCAACAAAACCATGATATCAGCAGAAATTACAACTGTTGCCTAAGCTCACTTTCTTCTGTACCCTTTCCTCCATTTGGTTATACCCATGGATCCGTTTGTACATAATTATATTTACAAATCAAGTTAAAATGCAAACAACTCTGGGATCACCTAGGCACCAATTTAAACATTTCTCACTAAGGTATCAACATCATATTAGATCCTCAAATGTAAATACATGTTGATGGAGAGTTGATTATAATGTTTGAGATGTTCCCCGCTTCAAGAGGTTGTTAGAACAACTGAGTAGGCAGCAAGGTGTGCATTTAGACAAAAATGTTAATATCATAGTAGTTGATTATTTCCATAAAAACTTATTCCCAAACAGAATAACATCCTACCTCTCAAGATCAGGTTTATAGTTGAATCATCAGCACAAATTATGGTCCAAGATGATCTAAGAAAAACACATGTTTGGAAGACTAGTTAGGGGAAAAAAATTATGTCTACAAACTTCTATCCACTGCGGGGAGGGTACATACAGAGTAGCAAAAAATTCCATTTTAAGTGACAATGCAGTACCTACCTAAATTAATAAGAATACTGATTATTGTCCCTATTTTCTCCAAAATCCAAGTTTTGATATACTAGAGGTCAACCAAGGATATCTGACCAGTCAATTAATTGTTCAATCAAAAAAGAATGACTAAATCATAAGAAACTAGGAAAGTCTGAGAAACTGTCACATTCCAGGGGAGCCTAAGGAGGCTTGACAACAGATGTAATGTAGGGCCTTGGATGAAATCCTGAAACAGAAAATGGACCTTAGGTAAAAGCTAAGAAAATGCAAATCAAGTACAGAACTTATTTAATATTAATGTATCATTATTGGTTCATTACTTGTGACAAGTAAACCATAGTTATGTTGAGTTGTTGACAACAGGATAAACAGTGCAGGGTATACAGAACTCTATATTCTCTTTACAACTTTTCTATAAATCTAAAACTATTTTTACAATTTTTTTTTTTTTTGCGGTATGCGGGCCTCTCACCGCTGTGGCCTCTCCCGTTGCGGAGCACAGGCTCCGGACGCGCAGGCCCAGCGGCCATGGCTCACGGGCCCAGCCGCTCCGCGGCATGTGGGATCCTCCCGGACCGGGGCATGAACCGGTGTCCCCTGCATCGGCAGGCGGACTCTCAACCACTGCGCCACCAGGGAAGCCCTAAAACTATTTTTAAATGAAAATTTTGTTATAAGAAATAAAGAATGACTATTCCAAGTAGGGAGATGGAGTGGGAGAAAGAATTGTCTATTTAGGTAAAGCAGAACTAAAATACGTAGCAATTAAATTATTTCACCTGAGAAAACAAAAAAGGAAGTTGCAATAAATCTTTGTCCTGCCTTTAAGTGTCCCTCTCCACACTCTTTCAGATTATCCCACTCTTCCAATTAAGCTGCTGGCTCAAGGCAAACATGGCACATGTTTAACTTTTTTGTCTTAACCACAGAGATGACTTAGTAGTGATCCAGTCATTCCCTTACTCAAATTGCCTCATAAGGGATGGTTTGCACATTCAGTGTTCTTCGTATGGACATGGAGCAGGGTGAGGTCACGTGGGTAAACATTGGAAATAAAGTAAAGGCTATACAGAAGTCATTTTCAAGTGCTTAGAGTAATCAAGACAGCGCTAAAAGGCTGAGTTAACAGCAAGCCATTCTGTCTTCTGGCCCTCACCATACACTGGTGGAAAATACCCAATTTCAACCAGAAAAGGTTAAAAGAAAGAGTGGGTAGGACTGTTGTTTCCTTTGGTTCTGCAGCCTTTCACCAATGAATAATTTACTCTGAAAAATGGCATACTTTTATATAGAACCCATTTAATCGTTTTTTAACACGGAAAAGCAGAGTTTGGGCAAGCATTATTTCAGGTTGCAGCACCTGGAATAGTTCCCAAACATAATTTGGCATAAATCAATCTTCTGAATGAAGGAAGAAGGGAAAGAACAAAGCGAGATTCTCTTCATCTTCTACTCAAGACCATTCTTTTTTTTTTTTTTTAATATTTATTTATTAATTTTTGGCTGGGTTGGGTCTTCGTTGTTACGCACAGGCTTTCTCTTGTTGTGGCAAGCCGGGGCTACTCTTCGATGCGGTGCACATTGTGGTGGCTTCTCATTGTGGTGGCTTTTCTTGTTGCAGAGCACGGGCTCTAGGCGCACAGGCTTCAGTAGTTGCAGCACATGGGCTCAGTAGTTGTGGCTTGTGGGCTCTAGAGTGCAGACTCAGTAGTTGTGGCACACGGGCTTAGTTGCTCCGCGGCATGTGGGATCATCCCAGACTAGGGCTCGAACCCATGTCCCCTGCATTGGCAGGTGGATTCTTAACCACTGTGCCACCAGGGAAGTCCTCAAGATTATTCTTTACTGTTTTCTTCTTAAAAGGAAGAAATGAGTCAATATTAATCTATCTCACTTAATTTGGAATGACTTCATATTACTTGCAAGTGTTACTCAGAACGTGATGCAATGTAGACAAGGTTATTTCTGATGCCTTCTGACCTTCCCCAGTCAGACAGTGTAAGCATAGTAATGTCTGTCTTCCAAAGACCCCAAATTCTGTTGTTTTCTTTGCCTTTTACTCAAGCATTACTCCATCTCCCTAAGCTCACCTGTCAGCAACACCTAACATTTTCTCTCACTTTCTTGCTATGGCACCTTCAGTTTCAGGATAACTCATGGAAACCAGATTGTGGTTCATGATGTCTTCTTCCCTCGTCATGCCTTTTAGTTCTATGAGAGAATGAGAGACACCACCTCAAGTCTCACACAATGGACTGAAAATTTCATGAAGTGCAAGTCGTTTTTTACAGTTTGACATTTCCAAAAGTGACATTTTACAATAACCTAAACCCCATAATTATCAATCTGGGGCAAGAGACTCCTGGCATTTTCATCTATAGCATCCAATTAAGAGTATTCCAAATCCAGGTTCATTAATTGCTCTGATATTTTTATAAATAAACTATATATATATATATATATATCTCATATTGTACACAAAGAAAAATTATAAACCTTATCTTTGCTTACGTATATCCTATTCTAGGGGTTTGTAATCATTATTTGACCTAATAATCAGCTCAGAAGCTTATTAAGAATTTAGATACTTTGGACCCGTCCCTGGTGGTTTGATTAGATTAGAGTGGAGGAATCTGAATTTCAATAAGCACAACAGGAAATTATGATACAGGTGGCCAATGGAATGGGCTTATGGAAATACTTCCCTCCTCTCTATGTCTTAGACCTAAGGTAAAAGAAAATTCAAAATATTTCTTGTAGAATTTTATTTCAGATCTTGATGGAGTAAGAAAAACCATAATTACCCTCCCCTATGAACTATAAAAATGGGGAAAAAATCCAAAAAATATACTTGTTCAGAGATATAACAACAGGCAAAGTGGACTGTGCACACTGAGGTAATCGAAACGAAGCCTACAACATCCTTCTTTTCACCCTGGAAGCGATTTTTGGATGGTGGCATCCAGAATCCCGAGTTTCCAGGATCTCAGGAGATGTAAACTGGAGTTTGAGGTGACTGGACACTGTGTCCAGTTTGGGGTAGAGTTCCAAAAACAAAGGAGATATTCAGAAAAAATATCCCCAGAAATCAGTGTTGGGTTCCTTTTAGAATCTGCTGAGTGAGAGGCTGCATATCTGTAGCATTAAATTCTACAAAGCTAGGTGAAGAATAACTGGAGGGTAGAAGCCGAGCAATTCCCAGAGCAGAGAATGATGGTTCTGCTCCAACCAGCCAGGGTGACACTGTTTAGTGATCACCTGAGGCACCAGTGGACATCCCAGAGGATTCCTGCCCTGGTAGTGAGGGCAGAACTATCCCCGAGACCCATCCAAGCAAACTTTTGATCATCGAAGCAAACGTTAAAAACAGGTCTCAACAGGATCAAATTCATCCACAAGCAACATCTCCCAGTTTCTTGTATAGCTTGTAAACCTTATTCCTGGTCCTCCTGGAGATTATGTTATACATAATTTTCCCTAATACAATTCTTCCTCTTTTAAGTAGCTAGAATGAATTTTATGTATGACTCTAAGAAACCGGTCATCTGTACACACAGCTCATTTCCTATCATTAATTTTATGCTGCAGCTGTACCAGCTGCCTCTGGTACTTTGCATACGCCATGCTTCCTTATACTTCTGTGCATTAGCATATAGCATTTCCTTGCTGAACACCTGTCAGTCATCCTTTAAGACCCTGCTCAAATGATGTCTCTCCTCTTTGGAGTTCTTACTTCTGCTTCAGAACTTAAGTTGGCTTCCCTCACTGTCTTTTCACAGTAGTGTTTCTAGATGACTCTCACCGCATGTATTAACTATTTATGAGACCTTCTCCTTCTCATAGACAATGAGATCCTCAAAGAGCAAAGTGATGTCTTGTGCCTTTTATATTATTTCAGGGACTAGCACAGAGGCTGAAGCCAAGAAGTATAGTATTAGTAGTAGAAGTAACAGTAATAATCATAAATATGACAGCACATAAATATGATGTGGTCCATGTCTGAGCACTTGACATGTATTTATTATATCACCGAAGCCTTAGAGCAATTTTACAAGTTGAATATTATTGTTATTATCCTTGTTTTATAGAAATGAGAAACAGAAAGAATTTCAGAAATAATTTTAGAACAAATGGAAAAAATTTAATACTTAGAACAAAAAATGACCCCTAGAGGCAAATATGCCCCAAGTTGCCTATATCCTTCCAATGTCATCATTTTAGATACTCTCTTTTTTCTGTCTGATTAATAATTGGCACTAATTGATCTTCATTCTTCTCTTGGTACACTGAAAAGAATGACTGACCATGTCATGTTCTCTCATACCTTTGTGAAATAGCACATACTATTTCCTATTTCTAAGGCCTTTTACTGAGGGCCATTAAAATATTTAATGTAAAAGCTGGCCCTGAGAACCAAACACTACTGTCCCTCTTCTATACTCAGGCAAGAACAAAGCTGAATCTTCTATTCATGAAAAGAATAGAATAACAAATGTCTCTTTGCTATATAGACTGGCAATGCTTATTTGTCATTTGTTAAATAGTTTACTAAAACATCTGCTAATGACAAAAAGTTCTGTCATATGATGAAAACATGATTAACATCCAAATTAGCATCCATGTATGTGCTCAGAGACAAAAAAGGAACACAAATTAATAAAATCTGCATCTTTTTTGTTTGTTTTTAAACATGAAGGATAATTATGTGTTTGGGGTTTAAAAAGACCATTTCTGATGTTTTATGCTCTGGCACTATAAACAAAGCTATATTGTTTTATATTATAAATTATAAAGGAGGCCAATATAACTAAAAGTTTAGGATGTGTAGGGAAAGAGCAGGCCATGGAGAATTAGTAAAATTAGGTGTGTCATCATGGATTAGGCATAATTTACTGATTTGATCTCAAATTAACCTCACAGTTAAGGTCATGTTCTAGAACAAATATTATTGACCTTATCCCTCTAGCAGAACATACAGTAGAGTTCTTGAACCATTTTCAGCTTTTAGTTCTATTGTCAGTAGATCATACATACAAAAGTGACTTCAGGAACCTCTAAGCATATTATTAACCAGAATTAGGGCTCCCTGAGACTGCATGTAATGCCTGTAGGTCTATATTCTTAGAATCCTAACAAATGTACTTTGAAGAAACCTGGATATCCATTTGGGGAGACACCTATGGCTATACCAGAGAAAATAAAAGGCATAACTGAGAAAGGTATAGCTCAAAATGGAGTAATAAAAGTTTTTGATTAGAAATATTATATTTTTCTTTCTTTGACAATTTTTAGTTTTGAAAACCAGGATCATCGTCCATCATTTTCCAAAATTATATAGAATATCTTATAAAAATATATGTACTAATTTATTAAAGGTCGAAAGTTAATTTATTGCATTGTGAGGATATACCCAGCACACACAGGCTTTTTTCTGAAGATTTAAAATATACTTCTTCAAAAGCAAGTCAAGGTTTAACTTTCCTTAAAGATATATATATATGTGTATATATATATATGATTATTCTTATCACTGCTATCATTGTTTTTGTCATCATCATTTTTCATTTTATTATTCAGGTTCTATTAACACAGCAAGCTGTATGTTTTTGACGTCAGGCAATGGAGCAATTGTAATCAGACCTTCCCTCTCTCAAGGTCAGGTTGAATTCTACCTGGAGGAAGAGAAGTAAAACATCGTCCTACAGATTGTCTGTTCTGAGGGAACGTCAGAGGAGGTACATTCTCTTAGACTTTTTCTAATTTCTCTAATTGCACTCCAAAAGCCCTTGACCTTAGAAGTAGAATTTCTCTCCTGGAAAAATAAGAATAAAAGAAAAGATTCTCCCTGGCTTATACACCCAATGATACAAAATTTTTAAAATGTATTAAGTGATATGCCTAATTTGGAGAGCTTTCATTTTATAAAACACGAGAATAAGAATATTCTTATTCTTAGAATATTTCATTTTATAGGACACAAGAATAAGAAGAGAAACTATATGCTATTTTAAAGAAACAAACCTAAAGCAATACTGTTTTAAATGAAGGGAGAGGAAGAGGGAGTTTAAAAATATTAATTGCAGTGCTATAAAATGAAACAACTAAAAAAGAGAATTCATTATCATCAAGTTGGGATGTGAAAAATGTAAAGGTGTTAGAATGGTACTGTCGGAAGGTGGTAAGACTACCATTGACTATCAGAAGGAAAAAAATAAAGTTGAGTTTATTGATAAGGCTAGTAAGGGAAATCTATGCTAATTAGTCATGGTCTCCCTGAGCAGAGCAGAGCAGGTTTTCAACATATACAGGGTCTTTGGGAAGCTTGAAGTTTAAGAATTCATGAACTTCTAGAAACATAAGTAGGTTGACATCACCTCTGGAGGTATGGTTACTCGGGTGAGACTGCTGTGCACTGGTTGGCACTCAGAGGCATGTTTATTGGTATCAGCTTGTTCCTTGACTGGCTGACTTACAGGAGCCGGGGCTACTTTTTTTTTTTTTTTTTGCGGTACGCGGGCCTCTCACTGTTGTGGCCTCTCCCGTTGCGGAGCACAGGCTCCGGACGTGCAGGCTCAGCGGCCATGGCTCACGGGCCCAGCCGCTCGGCGGCATGTGGGATCTTCCCGGACCGGGGCACAAACCCGTGTCCCCTGCCTCGGCAGGCGGACTCTCAACCACGGCGCCACCAGGGAAGCCCGGGGCTACTTTTAATTGGATAGCTTAAAAAATATGTTTTTTTGAGGCCAGTTATTGTTTTATTAAATACATTTATAACAAATTCTGAATGCTACTCATCATGGCTACACCACAGTCTTTCCCCAAGTTTGTGGGACCATTTTTACTTCTCACTAGCTACAAAACCTATATTTTCTTTAATCACTTATTTTATGTCATCTTCGGTTTATGTAGTGAGTTGAATGGTGCACCTCAAAACGATATGTGTGAAAAAAAAAAAAAAAAAAAAAAAAAAAAACGATATGTGTGGTCCCTGCCAGTGTGACCTTATTTGGAAAAAGGGTCTTTGCAGATGTAAATTACATCAAGGATATTGAGGTGAAATTATCTGGATTCTTTGAATGGACCCTAAATCTGATTGCAGTTCTTACAAATTGTTCTTATAAGAGACAGAAGAGAAGAATTCCAAGGGAGTAGAACAGAAGGCCATTAGAAGACAGAGGCAGAAATTGGGGTGATGCAATCACAAGGAACTTCTGGTGACACCAGAAGCTGGAAAAGGCAGAGAGGGATTCTCCCCTAGAGCCTCCAGATGGCGTGCAGATGTGCTGACACCCACATTTTAGACTTCTGGCCCCCAGAACTGTGAGAGAATAAGCTGTGGCTTTAAACAACCAAGTTTGTGATAATTTGTTATGGTAGCTGTAGGAAAAGAAGTTACCCAGAATAAACCTTCAATAAACTTATTTTCCAAGAGAAATGCATGTATGGCATAGTTTATAAGTTCAAATATATATAAAATGTCTTTTGTTATTAATACAAATGAAATCAATCATCTAATTTATAAAGGAAAAAGGCAAATGAGTAAAATTTCCTTTGCAAACACTACAGATTTGCTTTTATTGTTGTCAAATACAAAACCACAATTTAAGATGTTATTATTTGGGCCAAAGTTGTTCCCTTAAAGGCTCATAGAGGTTATACCATAATCTTATAATATTTTATATGGAAATGGAAGCTGAGGTCAATCTGATGTTTGTTTCTTTAGATATGTTTGGTTTTATCTGTCTAGATGGGTCTAAGATTACTTCTTTGAACTGTAATTTTGAAAACGTCTCAAGGGTAAGTTAAACTCATTATTTTTTGTACCACATAGTGAAAACATTTACCTATGTGCATACATTCTTTCCAGTACAGGAGTAGTTTCAGCTATTATATCATTAATTATTTCACTTGTTCCATTCATTCAGTTCTCCATTTGGGATAGAATATGTAAACTGTATCTTGAGCTGCTGTTCTCTGTTCTTTATAACTTTCATCTGCTAATTCTTTTAGTCAAGTTTTCTAATTCCTCTTCTTTCAGGGAAAGTCCCTCTAGTATAGACTCTATATAATTGATTGCCCCACCTCTTTTACAGTAGCAGTTATGCTCTTCATTTCCTGTATTGTTTAATTCTTTGGTTAGGCTCTTAGACGACTCAGGTTCTTTATCTTTCTCTTCCAAGTTTCTTTTTTTTAATTTATTTCCCTCTCAATCATATTTTTATGTTGTATTTTAATTTTATAATGTACATAATTTTTTCAACTTTATAGAATTAACATGAAATAAAGTTAAATCTGCTGAAGCTTCAGTTTGTGTTTCCTACTATAGATGTTTTTAAAATGTGTTCTGTTTTACGAATGTTTTGTTTTCATTATTTGTATGTTGCAGAATCTTTTTAAGGATCCAATACTCTTTTATTCCCTGTTTTGTTTTTTTTTTAATCTTTGAGATTACAATGTTCAGGCTTGATACGTGCTCTTTAGATTTTCTTGGGTTCCCTTAATATCTACTTAAATAAGCTTAGGACTATTCTGGTAAGAATTAATCCTGTCTGTTGATCATTGTAAGTTTACTAGTCCAGTGATTCAACATCCTGAAATATTTACAGGGGACCTGGTACCATGATAACTAGAGATGTATTTAGGTCTATGTATTTTATTCTCCAGGGTTTGTAAAAGTGTGAACCTGAGGCCAGTATTTCATATTCACTTTACCTTTTGGCCTGGTCTCCATCCCAGTGTGTGATGGGGCCAGCTCAGTGATGAAGCTATGGGGTTTTGAGAGAGCTCTGCTACTCCACAAGGGAGAAAAAGCTCAACATCCAACTCCTACTTCTGCATTTGGGGTACTCATAATTTCTCTTTAGGATCCTAATACAGCTCCTTTCAAATGCTATTGATTTATAGTGGCAAAGCTGTTATGTGTTTCCGATCAATTGGGTGTGTCTCCCCAACAGATTATGAGTTTCTAGAGAGCATGAATCAAGTGCTTTTCTTCCATTGAATACTTACCTGCTAGCGTATTGCCTGACACAGAGAAAAAAAAACTTGGTAAGTCTGTATTAAATGTTGAATGCTGAAAGAAATACATTTTTATGATAGAATCCAGAATATAATGAAACATTTCTTAGTAGCATTAAAACTAAGACCAAGTAATACAAGCAGGCCAGTTGATGATGATTTTTTTCCTTTTTCTTTTGTTTTATTCCTTCTTTTTTTGTTTTGTTTAGTTTTGTTTCTCCTAGGTGGTCTAGTCTACTGCACTATTGCTGATATCAATAGAACAGAAACTGACTGAATATATTAAATTGTACCAAGTGAAGTTTTTTAAAAGGTAGCTGGTAGATTCTTAGCCTTTAATACTCATAACTAGCCAGAGTTCGATATAAGTTCTTTATTTATTGATCCATAATATTGTTTCCTGAGTCCACCAAAGATGAATCACTGAATACATAGATGTTAACACTCAATAAAAACGTGTTACTTGGGCTTCCCTGGTGGCGCAGTGGTTAAGAGTCCACCTGCCGATGCAGGGGACATGGGTTCATGTTGCGGTCCGGGAAGATCCCACATGCCGCGGTGCGGCTGGGCCCGTGAGCCATGGCTGCTGAGCCTCTGCGGCTAGAGCCTGTGCTCCGCAATGGGAGAGGCCACAACAGTGAGAGGCCCGCGTACCCCCCAAAAAAAAAAAAAACAGAAAACAGAAAAGAAAACGTGTTACTGCCTTTAAAATATTATTGTATTGCCATATAACTTGAGAGCCAAAACTGGAACAAGACATTTCAGTTAATCCCATGTCAATTCAGGATAATTTGCTATAATACATCTGGCATACAAAAGGGAATGAAGAGAAGATATTCATGACATACCTGCACAGAGAGGAGAGGTTATGAATAAACTGATTGACTAATGACTGCCTGTAGTTTTCTCAAAAGCAACTTAGATGATATTATACATGTATATTATTCTTAACTTTATACGCCAAATAGCAATATTTTCAGAGTATAGATGGAGAGATTCACCATTTAAATACTACCGAATGCATAAAATTTTTAATTGTAATTTTGCTACTACAAAATAGAAAACTATTTTAATGCCAATGTAAAAGGGAGCATTTTCAAACTATCCCCCTTATAGTCCTCTTTAATGATAGTTTGTTTCTATGAGTTTTATTAGACTGTATGAAATTGCTATTTTGTAAATAAAATAGTCAAATATTGGTAATTCTATATGACTTAAAATAAATATATATTTATAGTCTAAACCTTTATAACTAGCTAAATGTAACTGCTCTCCATAAAAATTGAGTAACCATCCTAGTTGTATTTTGTTCATGTCCTTTTGAAGTACAACCTGACCAACCTGATTAATATTAGAAGGATTAAAGATACCCTGGCCTTGATTTAGAGATTTAGAAAACACTCTACACTACTTACAAACTATTTTTAAGAGTAAGTTACTAATGCTTCAGGGACTAATCTTGTATTTATCGTTTTTAAAAAAAATTTTCTCAATGAAAAGGTAACATTTGTCTTTTTTTCTCTAAGATCTGGAAATGCATCTGATTTTACCCTATTTTTCTATATATCACAGCAAAGTATCATGTCCTTTAACTACACAGTGCTATGAAATGATGGTACAGCTCTAATCTGGGGCTGTTTCTTAGAAACCTATCACCATTACCACCACACATACCCAAGTTTCTCTTCGCTGAGTTGGGAAATGGCAGTGGTACCCATGGAATGTGTTTTAAGCACGTGATAACTGGTAGAAGATAGACTTTAATTACATCCGAGTCATAGAAATAGCCACAGAAAATGTTAGGAACCTACAAGTATAAGTCACCGAATAGAAGTTCATATTTGACATTAGACCAGTTGAATGGACTGTGAAGGTCTAGGGATGCATGACATCTAATGAAAAGAATGAGAACAGAGAAATAGCAGAAAGGAGAGGCTTTCCCCAAATTAGTAAGCGTTTGTAACAAAGTTGAGCAAGGCGGCTGGTAAAGAACACACATTTTTGCAGGAGTAGAGAGCAGCTCTTTATTAGTGGAAGGTCACGTATAATGTACAATGGAGGAATGCTAAATTTCCAGTTGATATTCTGATGTAGGGGGAGAATTCAACACAGATGTTGATATTGTGAGATATACTTCTTCACTTTTAGATAATTAGAGGCACAGATAATCTAGATGATTATCCAAATATCACATAGTTAACCAAAATCTGTTAGATGGAAATGAACCTCTGGAATGTTCCAGTCTGGATACTCTTTCTAAAAAGAAAAAAATCACTTTTCCCCTAAAGCATTTTGGCAGAAGTTCAGATGTTGATAGAGTTTAAGACTCCGTGTATGACCTGTGACACCAGATTGCCTCCTGGGATGAGGTTTTTTGATTTTGATCAAAGCCTACAGAAAGCTGAATTTCATGGCGTATTTGTAACATGCCTGCAAATACTTGAGAGTCACTACAGTTCACTGTGCCTGTAGTTTTGAGACCCCGTCTATTACTGCCACAACTTCTATTCAAGTCTACTCTTCTCTGATCTCATCTGTAGACAGTGAAGTCCCGGACTACAGTCTGATCAAAGCAGTATCTGAAGAAAGCAGGTGATGCCTGACCTGAGTGACTGTGACAGTCAGATGACAGACCGTCTCAGGTATGCTTTTCAGATTCACTAATCCTAGGTGGGGTAGGTTCATATAAATTTTATGACAACTCGGGGAACAATAGTTAGGTTTTAAAAACTAGAATCTAAAAAAGAATTTGCATACAGACAATTGAATTGATACACAGCCGTCTAACTTCAGTGAAGTGGAATGCCTTCAGATGATTTTCTGCTTGTCTCTAAATTTTGGCTTCTCCTCTGAATAAAACCAGGATGTACGGAGGTATGAATTGGGTTAATGTGTCATTCTTGATAAAGATGAAAACACTTGGACAGGGAATGAGGAACCCCCTGTTCCAGACTCAGTTTGGTATGCAGAACTGAAGATGAACCCCAAGATTTTTACCCATGATGTACACACCTTGTATAATCCTCTCCCCTTGAGAGGGGTGGACCTGGCCTAATCAGGTAAACCTTTTTAAAAGAGGGTGTAGAGGTCAGAGGTGGCAGAAGTCAACAAACTGCCTTGTTGTGGAGAGAGCCACATATTAGGGAATGTCAGGTGATCTCTAGGAGCTGATAAAGGCCCCTGGTTGACAGTCAGCAAGAAAATACTGACCAAGCCCTATAGATGTAAGAGATTCAATTCTACCAATAATCACTGGGTTTGGAAGAAGTCCCAAGCCTCAGATGAGATTGCATCCTGTCCAACCCCTTGATTTAAGCCTGAGCAGAAAACTCAGTCATGTTGTGCCCAGACTTCTGATCTATAGAAACTGTTAGATAATAAATGAGAGTGTTGTAATCACTAAATATTTGGTAATTTGTTACACAGCCATAGAGAACTAATACACCTGGTATCACTATTAAATAATTGGATGACCTTGAGCAAGGTCTTTTCAGTTTTCTCACTTATATCTTAAGATAATGTTTAAGACTGTATCTGCTGTAGATTTTTAAAATTCTATAAAATGATGCTACTCCTTCATTATAAGACAGCAGCCCTGGAAGAGAATAAAGAACTCTGTAATATACCAGGAGTAAATTCACTACCTTGTTCTTATTGGCATTACGTTATATCCAAATGGGCTAACAAAAGGTGAAGTAAACACAGGCTCTAGTCCCTCATTTGAATATTTAGTTGCACCACAAGAGGCTAATAACAAGACAGGAATGAACACATGCTTCAGTATATTCGACTCCTGTGAGCAGCCTATTTGCTTCATAATAATTAGTTATCAAGGGAATTTTGCATTGAAATTCCAGGAGACCTTTCCACCAAGAAGAGGCAAGGAAAGTGTTTACATTCTGATCCATTAAAATTTCATTTTCTCACCAGGTGTGCTTTGAGATGTATTTCGTTATAGGACACACATTCATTTTTATTCTTCATTTGGTCACTGGGTTGATAATTTTTTTAGAAAGTAGACGTGCATCCACAGTGTATTTTCAGTGTAAAATGTAATGAACGTTATGTACAAATTAGGATTTTCAGTCAACTTTTTGATGTAAAAACTCCACCAAGTGTGTAAGTTGGGTTATTTTCTATACAATAACATATCAACCACGCAGGAAAATTTGTATCTCATAATAGGTCCAAATTCATTCCTATGATATCAGAGAATTGAATTGGGCCACTGAATCAGAAGAGCTAAAGTAGTGGAGGAAGCCTTTCTGGGATCAAGAAAGATTAGCAATAGAGTGAATATGAAATTTGGTAACTGCTATTTTCCCTTGAAATACCTTGTAACCCAGACCTGTTGTGACACATCAAACAAAAATGTTGTTCACTCTACCAATGTGGAATTAATTACATGTTACTTGTAAGAACATACCACTGGGCTTATAGCAGTTACTTCATAATTTAATAAAGTTTTCTCCAAAAATAACGACACACAAACAGCTATAATGCAAATAGCTTGAAGAGATGAGCAATTCATTACCCAACCCACCATGTACAGCTATTTGACTTCGTATAGTGTAATACTTATTTTGCCTTCATTCCCTAGGATGTAGTCTGAGTCCTAGTTGCATTAACAATGCCCCAACAGAGACTTCCGGGAAGATGGCAGAAGAGTAAGACGAGGAGATCACCTTCCTCCCCACAGATACACCAGAAATACATCTACACGTGGAACAACTCCTACAGAACACCTACTGAAGGCTGGCAGAAGACCTCAGACCTCCCAAAAGGCAAGAAACTCCCCACGTACCTGGGTAGGGCAAAAGAAAAACGAATGAACAGAAACAAAAGAATAGGGACGGGACCTGCACCAGTGGGAGGGAGCTGTGAAGGAGGAAAAGTTTCCACACACTAGAAGACCCTTCGCGGGCGGAGACTGCAGGTGGCGGAGGGGGAAAGCTTCGGAGCCACAGAGGAGAGCGCAGCAACAGGGGTGCGGGGGGCAAATCGGAGAGATTCCCGCACGGAGGATCGGTGCCGACCTAGAGGCTTGTCTGCTACCCCGCCGGGGAGGGCGGGGCTGGGAGCTGCGGCTCAGGCTTCGGTCGGAGCGCAGGGAGAGGACTGGGGTTCACGGCGTGAACACAGCCTGCAGGGGGTTAGTGCACCACGGCTGGCCGAGAGGGAGTCCGGGGAAAAGTCTGGACCTGAACCTGCCGAAGAGGTAAGAAACTTTTTCTTCCCTCTTTGTTTCCTGGTGCGCGAGGAGAGGGGATTAAGAGAGCTGCTTAAAGGAGCTCCAGAGACTGGCACAAGCCGCGGCTAAACGCGCGGACCCCAGAGACGGGCACGAGACGCTAAGGCTGCTGCTGCCGCCACCAAGAAGCCTGTGTGCGAGCACAGTCACTATCCACACCCCCCTTCAGGGGAGCCTGTGCAGCCCGCCACTGCCAGGGTCCCGGGATCCAGGGACAACCTCCCTGAGAGAACGCATGGCGCACCTCAGGCTGGTGTAACGTCACGCCGGCCTCTGCCGCCGCAGGCCCGAACCGCCAAAGAAGAGAAAGAGAAATCTCTCCCAGCAGCTTCAGAAGTAGCGGATTAAAGCTCCACAATCAACTTGATGTACCCTGCATCTGTGGAATACCTGAAGCAACAACAAATCATCCCAAATTAAGGAGGTGGACTTTGAGAGCAAAATTTCTGATTTTTTCCCCTTTTCCTCTTTTTGTGAGTGTGTATGTGTATGCTTCTGTGTGAGATTTTGTCTGTATAGCTTTGCTTCCACCATTTGTCACAGAGTTCTATCCGTCCATTTTTTTTTGCTTTTTTGGTTTTTTTTCCAATAGTTATTTTTTCATTTTAATAACTTTATTATATTTTATCTTAATTTATTTCATTTTACTTTATCTTTTTTTCCTTCCCTCCTTCCTTCCTTCCTCCCTCCATCCCTCCTTTGTTTCTTTTTTTCTACTTCTACTAATTCTTTCTTTCTACTTTTTCTCCCTTTTATTCTGAGCCGTGTGGATGAAAGGCTCTTGGTGCTGCAGCCAGGAGTTAGTGTTGCGCCTGAGGTGGGAGAGCCAACTTCAGAACACTGGTCCACAAGAGATCTCCCAGCTCCACATAATATCAAATGGCACCAACAAATAGGAAAATATTTTGATTGATACACAGAAAGCATAATAAATAATCATTATTAGTTAATAAGTGATTAATAGATAATAAGTGACGACTGACTTATTCCTATGTTCGTTCAATTAATGTCCCTTTAATAAATGCATTTCATGTGATATGTTCTTGGAGGCCACATAATTAAGATACATTTCTTCCCAAGTACATGCATATAGTATAAGCGGGGACAGGATTATTGGGATGAACTATGGAGAAATGACAGTTCATTTATTATTATTATTATTTACTGTCATTATTATGACAGTAAATTTATTTTGATACAAAACAACAGAAACCCTCTCTAGCTAGCTTTTATGCATTAAATTAATGGTTAATTCCAAGTTAAGTTCACTTGCAGGAAGTGGAAATTCTGAGACTGGAATTGAGGTGCACACCTGGTACTCAAAATAACTTACAAGTCATCAAAAGAGACATAATAGATGCTACTACGAGATATATTAATTAAGAGACACTGATTATTAAAAGCTTGAAATATGGAGTGTCAAAAAAAAAGTACCATAGACAGGACCATCATCAGGGACAGGAAGAGGAAAGGAAGCCATGTACAAAATAGCACAAAGAATCAGAAGGAAGAGAGATTCCAGAATAACTTGGAATTCAAGGAGATTGTTTCAGGGTCAAAAGGAACCAACTTCTTCAAGGAAGTGAAGCAGAAAGAAGACTGGGAAAGGTCAGTACGTTGGAAGAAAAAAAGCCTAAAAAATGAGGCTATATTGTTCTCCCAGATCAGTTACAGTCCACTGAAAGCTGTTCGAATCCAGAGTAGAAATTAAACCTGGAAATGGATAGTGTTTAACAATGGCGTGAGGGGGACAGGCAAGTTGCTATGCCTTCCCCTGCAGGTTATGGAAACAGTGAAAATGTTTGACATCAGAGACACCAGAAAGTAAGGGATTATGTATAAAAGAGAAAAGAAAGAATAAAAACCATATGTTTTGTGAATGGTATAAAAACATGATTTTTGGATATATTACATCGGCTGTTGGTAGGATTAAGTGAAATGAGGCAAATAAAAAGCAGCACAGTGCCTAACACAGAGAAGCCATTCAATAAAGGATAACTTAGGGTACGACTCTTAGTTTATGTTCTTCAGATCCTTTAATGCTTAAATCCTCATGTGTCACATAATCTGTTATCATGTTTTCTCCACTCCATGAGTGGTAACCAGAGCGAACCAAAAAAGTTTACTCATGCTCTTACACAAACACACAGTAATCTTCCATCACTAACATAAATTGACCCACAGGTCTTCATTAAAATATTCTCAAACCTGAAAAATTTGAACTTATCACCCACTGCAGGGTAAGGGAGGGCTCAGCAAATGAGATGGCAACAGCAAAAACCTACTGTGGTGAGTCCGTAACGAATCTTGGTTTCAACCAGATAATACATTTCACCCCCAAAATTCAATTCTCTTAATGTTTTCCAGAAACATAAAAAATCTGGGTTATCCCTCTGGCTTGATAAATTGGAAGATTGAGATTGACACATACACATTATTATATATAAAATAGATAACTATTAAGGACCTACTGTATAGCACAGGGAACTTTACTCAATACTCTGTAATGGCCTACATGGGAAAAGAATCTAAAAAAGAGTGGATATATGTATATGTATAACAGATTCACTTTGCTGTATACCTGAAACTAACATAACATTGTAAATCAACTAGACTCCAATAAAAATTAAAAAAAAAAATCTGGGTTACTGAAGTCTAAAAACTGATAAAATTAAAAAAAGAAAGTAAACTTCTCAGTTTAAAGAATGCTCAGCAGTGATGGACCTTTGATTTTTCAGTCTCCTGAAACCTGACTGCTCGTCTGTGAGGATATTTTCGTCACATTGCACAGAATTCTGAAACGTATACTTTTATGTACGTCATCTCCAAGTCATAAAAAACATCTCTGATTAACGTTGTAGGCAGAGCTAACCCATAATCAAAATCACAACTGGTAATCATTTCAACACTAGTATACATCCAGCTGATTATTTTGACATGGATTTCCTGATGAATGACTACATGTCCAAAGCTGAATTCATCCCTTCTGTAAAAACGCGAGCTTTTCGTATTTATTTATAATTCTTCTAGTCAGCCAGTTCTAAATTGGGATCATTTTAATTATTTCTTTTTGCTCCCTACATCCAACCAGTTGCCAAACCTGATTATTCCACATTCACAATATCTCTCTGTTGACTTTACTTTTTTTCTCATTTCTACTGACATAATCCTAGTTTGAGTCTCTGATGTCTTTTGCTAAAGTTGTTCAATGAACTTCTATATAACATTGGAATTACAACTATAAAAGTGAACTCTTGGGCTTCCCTGGTGGCGCAGTGGTTGAGGGTCTGCCTGCCGATGCAGGGGACACGGGTTCGTGCCCCGGTCCGGGAGGATCCCGCGTGCCGCGGAGCGGCTGGGCCCGTGAGCCATGGCCGCTGAGCCTGCGCGTCCGGAGCCTGTGCTCCGCAACGGGAGGGGCCACAACAGTGAGAGGCCCGAGTACCGCAAAACAAACAAACAAACAAAACAAATGGTCAGGTGTCCAGGCAAGCTTGAGTCTTAGAGGGCACAGTAAAAGGGATTAGAAAATGAAGAGGAAACACATTTTCACACTAAAGTCATAGAATAGTTAAAAAGGGAAGATAAACCCCTCTCATTATATACAAACTTCTATTTCAGAGATTAGCAAACTATGATCTGGCGTCCAAATCTGACCCCTGGCATGATTTTGTTTGGCCTGCGAGTTGCTTTTTTTTTTTCACTTTTAAAGTATTGTTAAAAACAATAAAGAGAAAAAGGAAAAGAGAAGAAAAAAACAAGACTATATGACAAAGATAGTGTGTGGTCTGCAAAGCCTAAAATATTTGCTTATGGTCAAGTTTGCCAACCCTAGCATGTAGCATATGATTATTTCCATTTAGACCTAGGGAGCAGCTATTTTTGCATGCAAACACAAATATACGTGATTGGTGGGATTCCTACTACGGTCACACATAAATTCATGGAATCCCAATTATAGTCAAAGCTTATTATTGACCATCACACAGGCATACATCAGTACAGACAGTACCAAATTCTAGCCAGGCTGCTGGTAGCTACGTGTTTATTTCTCTTGGCAAGGGAAAAAAGTCCCTGGCAACGCTGAAGGCTCACAATCCACCTTCCAGTAACTAACCAACCTCTAATAAATATATAATTGTGCCTTTGATATTGTTTTACTTTAGTTTTTCCTTCCAAATTTATCCACACCTTCTCCTCCAATGAAAGAAGCAATTGTCTTCTGTGTCTTAAAGATGAAACCTCTGCATTTTCTCTGCTTGCTTAGGGCAAGAAATGAAGTGCTGCCTCTTTAACTGGCAGAAGCGCACGGCTCGGTGGGTCTGCAGGATCCCCTCAGCCTGGAGCAAAATATTGTCCCCGGATGGGGAGAGGAGGATCACCCTGCCATACCTCTCGGGGGTGTGTAAGTCCGAATAGAGCTGGCTTTTGGCCTGGTCCAGGGGGAAAAGTCTGCTGGCCAGGCTGCGCTCGATCTTGGCCAGGCTGTGGCTGGGAGCGACCAGGCGCTCCAGGTCGCCCTCGGGCTGGAAGCGGTTGAGCGCGCCGAGGCCGAAGGTGATGTTCAGGACTGCGGGCACGGTGAGGAAAAAGACCAGGTGCCGGCTCACGCACGAGCCCAGCCTGTGGCAGAACGACTGGAGCCCTCTGCGAAGCACCTGCCGCAGCATCCTCCACCAGGTCTAGCACAGTGACAGGTGCAGCACCAGACCCTCTCACTCGTCACGGTCACCTGGCTTCACGATCGCCCACCTCGCGGTCTCATCGCCGCCACGCCAGCAGTCCACACCAAGACCTCCGCCTTCGCTGTCCCTTCATCTCACGCCAGCGCTTTTCTAGGTGCTTCTCTGGCACACTCTCTTTGCACTTTTTCACACACAGCAGCAGGTGCTACGAGACAGCAAATTGTTTTCTCTTTTTTTTTTTTGGCCGGCGGCGGGGCATGCGGGATCTTAGTTCCCTAACCAAGGATGGACCCTGCGCCCCCTGCAGTTGAAGCACGGAGTCTTAACCATGGGACCTCTAGGGAAGTCCCAAAGGGTTAGCAAATTCTTAAACTGCCGGTTTCCTGCGGCCCCAGACCCCGGTTTCCGCTGCGCTCCCCGCCTGAGCCCCCAGATCTTTAAGTCTCCATCTCGAGGCAACCCTCCTACCCCCACCCATTCCGGCAGGTTCGCCCACCCTCCTCGGGGGAGGTGGCCAGTGTGGACCGGTCCACCTGAGTGGATTTCCTCTCCTCCCGGATGAACTGAGTTTCCTAACTAGAACTCTGTAAAATGGGACTTCGTAAACATGTTAATACCTGTCCCACTAGAGGGGGTCAGAGAGGAGTGGGTGGTGAAAAAAACGAAATACTCTTTAAAGAATAGTCATTTTTTGGTAAGAATTTTTGTTGTTGTTGCCACCTCCTCCCTTGGCAAGGAAATGGAGGAATCAATGAAATGAGGATGATGGCCCAATAAATTATGGGCTTTTTAGAGCCAGAGAGGCTGGTGGAAGGCAGACTTGAGAAGGCAACTTTGAACACGTTCCAATATCCTCTACGCACTAATTTTGTTTTCATTGGATGACAAGCAGCAGAGAGGGCTATGCTGCATTTTTAATAAGTCAGTGTGTGCAGGTTCTTTGCAATACACCGCTCAAAACCCGCAGCTGCGGACTGCACAGAAGTGGAATGTCTGCCGGGGCGCATGGGCTCTCCCCAGAGGAGAGGACCCTGGAGCAGCGGCCTTGGCAGTTGGTGCCAGCACCTAGCGATCAAATGTATGCCCTGCAGGTACGCAATTCTTTATGCTCATCAGGACTAAAAAGAAAGAGTTCTTAAAGCTGAACTGTCATCCCCTGGGCGCCCTCCGCCACCTCAGTTGGTTCTACCCTGAGCCAAGCCTTAACTCCGCCTCTGCACTCTGTTTGGCTCCCTGAAGGTGGGTAGTTGGGATGCTGAGCTACTTTCCTGCTCTGAGCTGAAATCCAGCAGCAAACTGGCTACATTGTTAGTTACAAACGAACAAGAGGAAAGTTACAAACATTGAGACAAGAGGAAAAGGGGAAGTGGCAAAGAGGCTCACAATTGCGTTTGACTGATGGCGAAACATGAGACACTTATTTTTTGTGAAAGGAAAAATCAGACTTCTGGAGGGTTCAATCACTTCAACCTTGGCAGGACTACCTCTAAAGCATTAGAAGAGTGTGCTCTGGGCATTTGCAGATTCAGATTTTAACAGTTTTAACTATCTTGAGGTACATAGTTGTTCACTTTAATATTCCGTTTATATATTTGAAACTTTTATAGTAAAAGTTAAAAGCAAGAATATGTGTCTTTCTACATATATATAAGAAGGTACATATAGATTCAAAAGATATATAGATATAAGCAAATATATAAAATATATATACAGGGCTTCCCTGGTGGCGCAGTGGTTGAGAGTCCGCCTGCCGATGCAGGGGACACGGGTTCGTGCCCCGGTCTGGGAAGATCCCACATGCCGCGGAGAGGCTGGGCCTGTGAGCCATGGCCACTGAGCCTGCGCGTCCGGAGCCTGTGCTCCGCAACGGGAGAGGCCACAACAGTGAGAGACCCGCGTACCAAAAACAACAACAAAAAAAAGAGTATACAGGAGGACTGCATAGTTTATATGCAAATACTGTGCCATTTTATATAAAGGATTGAGCATCCACAGATTTTGGTATCAATGGGAGTCCTGGAACCAAGTCCATGCAGATACAAGGGATGACTGTATAAGAACAAAACAGATAGGACTTGGTGATGATGAAATCTGAGTGTGTACACTAGAAGCGAAGCATGGTAATTCTTGAATGTACAACTTGCATATGTGAGAATAAAAGCAGTATCCAGCTCTGATTTCAGTCACAGTAATAAAGGGGTATATAAGAGTAGTGAACTCCACGAGCAAACAGATCTAGGTTAAAAAATACTAACTCTTGGGAAAGTTGGACAGCCGCATGTAAATCAATGAAGTTAGAACACACCTTCATGCCATGCACAAAAATAAACAAAATGATTTAAAGACTTAAATATAAGACACGACACCATAAAACTCCTAGAAGAGAACATAGGCAAAATATTCTCTGACAGAAATCTTACCAATGTTTTCTTAGGTCAGTCTACAAAGGCAATAGACAATAAAAAAGCAAAAATAAATGAATGGGACCTAATCAAACTTACAAGCTTTTGCACAGTAAAGGAACCATAAACGAAATGAAAAGAAAACCTGTGGACTAGGAGAAAATATTTGCAAATGATGTGACCAACAAGGGCTTAATTTCCAAAATGTACAAATAGCTCATACAACTCAATAACAAAAAAACAACCCAATCAAAAAATGGTCAAAAGACTTAAACAGACAGTTCTCCAATGAACATACACAGATTGCCAACAAACACATGAAAGGATGCTCAACATCACTAATCATTAGAGAAATGCAAATCAAAACTACAATGAGGTATCACCTCACGCCAATCAGAATGGCCATCATCAAAAATCTGCCAACAATAAATGCTGGAGAGAGTGTGGAGAAAAGGGAACCCTCTTGCACTGTTGGTGGGAATGTAGATTGATACAGCCACTATGGATGGAGAACAGTATGGAGGTTCTTTAAAAAACTAAAAATAGAACTACCATATGACCCAGCAATCCCACTACTGGGCATATACCCTGAGAAAACCGTAATTCAAAAAGAGTCATGTACCACAATGTTCACTGCAGCTCTATTTACAATAGCCAGGACATGGAAGCAACCTAAATGTCCATCGACAGATGAATGGATAAAGAAGATGTGGCACACATATACAATGGAATATTACTCAGCCATAAAAAGAAATGAAATTGAGTTATTTGTAGTGAGGTGGATGGACCTAGAGACTGTCATACAGAGTGAGTAAGTCAGAAAAAGGAAAACAAATACCATATGCTAACACATATATACGGAATCCAAAAAAAAAAATTCTGAAGAACCTAGAGGCAGGACAGGAATAAAGATGTAGACGTAGAGAATGGACTTGAGGACGCGGGGAGGGGGAAGGGTAAGGTGGGACGATGTGAGAGAGTGGCATGGACATATATACACTACCAAATGTAAAATAGCTAGTGGGAAGCAGCCGCATAGCACAGGGAGATCAGCTCGGTGCTTTGTGGCCACCTAGAGGGGTGGGATAGGGAGGATGAGAGGGAGACGCAAGAGGGAGGGGATATGGGGATATATGTACACGTATAGCTGATTCACTTTGTTTTACAGCAGCAACTAATACAACATTGTAAAGCAGTTATACTCCAATAAAGATGTTAAAAAGAAAAAGTGCATGGGATTTCAGGTCAGACGACAGGGGTTTGGTGGACATTTGGTCAAGGATCTCTCAACAAAGTTGTAATAAACATTACTAATTTGGCTGAAACTCCTCCAAATTTTGCTGTTTAACCATGGTTTTCCCAAAATTGTCTGCAAATCAGCCTTTTTTTCTTCCTTTCCAAGTCGTGGATACAGGGCACCAATTTCTGGCGCCTTTTACCTGTGGCAACAGAAACGTGCCATTTATATGAGATATAAGTTAGAGGAGTGGGAAGAGAATAGGACTGGAGACGTGCAAAATGAAATGCTAGCCCCATCAACACCATTTGCTCAGAATCTTGGTGCAGAGAAGTTCCCTTCATTGTGATGCAGAATTATGCCGCTGGATACAGAGCTTAGAGAATAAAGTGAAATAGAAACAACATCGATTTTAAGTCTCCACTAAGGATTGGGAGTCAGGACTGATTTAAGGTGTCATCACAAAAGAGATCTGAAGCTGTGTGCAAATCCCTTTGCCTCTGTAGAATTCATTCTCCTTAATGTAAAATGAAGACAAAAAGAATTTCAAGGTAATGTCCACTTATAAAATGATAGCTGTCTATTCTTGAGGATATTTAAGAATCTGAATTAAAATTTTATACATTTTGTAATTTAAAATTCTTAATGGATTGTGTACATTTGTTGTAACAGAAAAAACCACATATGATTAATTTTGCTAATATTTCACCATTATGGTTATTATAGTTAAAGTATTTTTTTAAATCTATGATTATGGTAATCCATGACTTCCACAAATTCTAATAAGGCAAGAATATTTCCTAGATATAACCATGTTGAGGGAAGTCATCAAAAAGGCATGACCACCAGTTGAACCCTGGAGCTTGACCTGGGCAATTGGAGGCTCCTCACCCGCTCCCCTGTCCTCAGAATGTGCATTCCCTTTGCCTTCTCCACTCCCAGAAGCTGCCCCAAGGATACAGCCCTGAGTTAATAACTTGATGATGGGACTATCTCAACTGTACGTGACTGCACATATTTACAGCCTCTATATAAATTTTCAGATTCTGGCAAGCTAATGTAGAGATCTACTCGTCTTTTGGTGTTCAAGACCAGCCTTGTAAGTAAGTTCCCTTGTTTATTAAAGTTGCCACCTGCCAATCTAGAGACTTCTGCCTCTTTCTTTGGTCTCTCTCTCCATGCCCTTCACCTACAGGGGCTGGTTTCAGATTACGCCTGGGAAGTGCCTGAGGAGATTTGGAACCAACATTCCAAAAATGGGCTTCCTAATGCAAATGAGAAACCAAAACGGAGGCCACAATTTGAATAGGCCCCTAGACCAATAACTCATAGTCACAAAACTGTCCTGATTCCCTTGAAATGATAACTCTGACCTTAAACAAAACTTAAGTTTTCTTCATAGCACCACAACCTTATAGCTTCCTAGCCAACTGGCTACAAACAAGTAAGCATACAGAGTGCTATTATCTTATAAAGGAATAAAGTTTCTAGTAACCAATCACAATAGAAAACAATGTTCAAAAAGAGAGCACAGAAATAAGCCCACACGCTTATGGTCAATTCATCTATGACAAAGGAGGCAAGAATATACAATGGAGAAAAGGCAGTCTCTTCAATAAGAGGTGCTGGGAAAATTAGACAGCCACATGTAAAGGAATGACATTAGAACATTCTCTAACACCATATACAAAAATAAACACAAACCTAAATGTAAAGCCAGAAACCATAAAACTCCTAGAGGAAAACACAGAACACTCTTTGACATAAATCATAGCAATATTTTTCTATATGTCTCCTAAAGCAAAGGAAATAAAAGCAAAAATAAACAAATGGGACCTAATTAAACTTAAAAGCTTTTGCACAGTGAAGGAAACCACTGACAAAATGAAAAGACAATCTACTGAATGGGAGAAAATATTTGCAAATGATAACCAATAAGGGGTAAATAGCCGAAATATATAAGTAGCTCATACAACTCAACATCAAAAAAACAAACAACCCGATTAAAAAATGGGCAGAAAACCTGAATAGACATTTTTTCCAAAGAGGAAATGCAGTTGACCAATAGGAACATGAAAAGATGTTCAACATTGCTAACCATCAGGGAAATGCAAATCAAAACCTGAATGAGATAGCACCTCACACCTAAAAGTTTTGATTCTCTATATATAATAAACCTGCTTCTCATTTTAATAGTTCTCTGATAAAATTTTAAAAGATTAATAATGGCATCTAGTTCCACCTACAGTGTGGTCATTACTCTCAAACTGTAAACCTTGTGGACTTTTAGCTGATACCAGAGGTACTCAGCACAGTGTCTCTACTGGAGTTTGGTTGACACCACAAAGTTTCCCTGCATTGCATATCTTCTTACATCATAGGCATGCAGCAAATAATCTCTGCTAGAGTTTCCAAAGTCTTGCCCTGCACATCTAAAACTTAGCCCTTGCCAAATCATGTATGGGGAATCCACATGCAGATTTCTAAGCCCTCACTTGGTTTCTTTCACTCTTTACTTTTGCCCTGCAAAGTCTAGATTTTCAGCATCCCTAAACCATTAAATACTCTCTTACTGTCCATTATAGATATATGGGAAAATGAAAAAAATAAAACTAGTATTTATTCAGTACTTTTTTGTTGCGGTACGCGGGCCTCTCACTGTTGTGGCCTCTCCCGTTGCGGAGCACAGGCTCTGGACGCGCAGGCTCAGCGGCCGTGGCTCACGGGCCCAGCCGCTCCACGGCATGTGGGATCTTCCCGGACCGGGGCACGAACTCGTGTCCCCTGCATCAGCAGGTGGACTCTCAACCACTGCGCCACCAGGGAAGCCCAGTATATTGTTATTTAAAACGCTATTGTACTTTTAAATATTAACAATTAAATTTTCTTTTTTAAAAACCTTAGAGTAAGTACTGAGCATCTTCTCCATGCCTTGGTGAATTGTCATTGTCATACTTCTTTCTAAGTTGGTACAATGGACTGAATGTTTGTGTCCCCCCAAAATTCATGTGAAACGCTAATCCCAATATTACTGAATTTGGAGGTGGGGCCTCTGGGAGGTAATTAGGTCATGAAGGTGGAGCCCTCATGAATAGGATTAATACCCTCATAAGAAGAGGCCAGAGAGCTAGCTATCTCTCTTCCTGCTATGTGAGGATACAAGAAGTCAGCCATCTGCAACCCAGAAGAGGGTTCTCACCAGAATCCGACCATGCTGTCACCCTGATCTTGAACTTCAGCCTCCAGATCTATGAGAAATAAATTTCTGTTGTTCACAAGCTGCTTAGTCTACAGTACTTTGCTATGAAAGCCCAAGCTGACTAAGACAGCTGGGATCAGCTTCCAATACTTCATCCTTTGCACTTCTAATGTTGTGAAATATCTCTCAGACTTCCTTTAATTATGAAGATTTTTGCCATGCCATTTCCTTTAGTTAAACTTTCGCCTTTTATCACAACCACTTTCCTCATCCATCTCCATAAGTTCACCTTTACTAAATTCCTCTGACTGCATAGCTCATGTCTACAGAGGGGAAACGGCATCAACACTCCCGCATCCCTTATCTCTTCTATAGAAAACTCCGTTTATGTGCCATTTGAGTTGCACTTCCAGCATCATCACTTTTATTTCTTAGTGGCACTTTTTCTTTGTTGGCCAACTCTCTTTTCCAAGTATGCATTTTTGCAAAATGTCATGTGGGTTTGTCACTGGGAGGCAAGGAGGCAATGTAATTACATGCTGTGCTGTCTGTACCTGAACTGAATAAGAGATACGCAATGACCACTCAATGACAGACGTTGGAAAAAAACAGGCACATCCGTTATTCACAGAGTGATTCGTGGATTAAAGAGTTAGCAATGGGGCTTCCCTGGTGGCGCAGTGGTTGAGAGTCCACCTGCCAATGCAGGGGACACGGGTTCGTGCCCCGGTCCGGGAAGATCCCACATGCCACGGAGCGGCTGGGCCCGTGAGCCACGGCCGCTGAGCCTGCACGTCCGGAGCCTGTGCTCCGCAATGGGAGAGGCCACAGCCGTGAGAGGCCCGCGTACCGCAAAAAAAAAAAAAAAAAAAAAAAAAAAAAAAGAGTTAGCAATGATGTTTGCACTTTATGTAATTCTTCCCAGTTAATACATGCTAGTAACTAAAATTGGAGCCATGTCGTCTGTGCACTGGTGTTTCTACTGATTTCAGTGGTAACTAAAATATTTGTATATCAGAGCTGTGAGAAGTAAGGACTGCTTGGAATAGATTCTGTGCGTGCAAAACACATAGAGTCCCTGCCTTCAGAAGGGAAAAAGCAGATATTAAGTAAAGCAAAAGCAAACAAACAAAAACAACTAACTACAAAGTGTAGTAAATACCCTGAAGGAAAAAAGTAAGGGAGTATGGGGGCCTGTTAACAGTGGGAAATGATGTATTCAAAGAAGGGGTCATGAAAGGATATCTGATACGTTCTCGGAAAGATGAATTTTAATTAACATGCCAAAGAGGGTGTGGGGAAAGCATTTCAAGTAAATGGAACACAAGACACACACAAAAGTCATCATGAGTAAGGGATCAACTCACCCCAGTAAGTGAAAGAAGCCCTTCTGACTGAGCACGGTGTGTATAATGTGTGTGTGTTGGGAAGACGTAAAATAAAGGAAGTAAAGGAAGCAAGCAGGGGTCAGACAATACTGGATATATCAGGTGCGCTGTGAAGAAAAATGGAAGGCAACATAGGAGTTTTGAGCTGATAAATGATACATTTGCATTTGAAAAGAAAAATAGTATTTCTGTTCTTGCCTTGACAAATTAGCTTATCTTCTGACTATAAACAACTATAAAAGCTGGACAAAATATACAAAATACCTTTCACTTGCAGGCTTTGGAGAGCAACCAACCCAAGGTGATGAGCCTCAATGGAAAGCTCAGAAAATAAGCCCTGCATACCAGCAGGCTATCTCTCCGAGGGTGTTTTAAAGGCTCTATTTAGGGAAATAAGATCCATAAAAATGTCAAACATTCAGTTTAGGACTCAAGACAGCTCTGATTTTTGTGGGTGGGCAAGGGGCAGTAAACTGAAGAAAAACAAGCTTTAATGTACTTGGCTGTTTCCTAAGCTGGCCTTGTACAAGGATGTACTCTGGGAAGCTGAGTAGCAATTTCAGAAGCCACAAAGTCCTGAAGACATGCTAGAATTTAGCAGTGGCAAAAGTGAAGAAACCTTCATCTTTTAGTAGAGACACCAAAGACCACGCCCTAGGAGGAAGAACCATACGTTAGGAGTAAGGGCAGAGTTGAGATAGACTCCCCTTTATGAAGCTAAAAATGCAAGTGTTGACAAGATCAACTACTAGGAATTTAAGTATCTTCCAGAACAAACCATATTTTAGAGGAAAATGACACAACCCAGATCCTTAAAATCTATAATATCTTGTAAAATCTATGGCAAACAGTAAACCTAACCAATACTAAAGAAATAAGAAAATAATAATTAAGGAAAATTTTGCTCCCAGCCTAAATGACATAATAGGAAACAGCCTCAATAAACTAAAATACTGAGATTATTTCTTTAAACTTAAAATTGCAAAATATTCCTGAGAGAAATTAAAGAAGACCTAAGTAAATGGAGTAACATGTCATGCTCATGAATCATAATATGGAATATCAGTAAATATTAACTCTTATTAACTATTAACTCTCTTCAAATCAACCTGTCAGTTCAATAATGCTCAGTAGGCTTTTTTCAGCAAATTGATGCTAAAATTCATATGGATATACAAGGAACATAGAATAGCAAGAACTCTGAAAAAGAACAAAGGAAGAACCTACTGTACCCGACTTCAAGACTTATAATGTTATAGTAATCAAGGCAGTGAGGTATTGAAGCAAAGGTAGATACACAGATCAAAGGTATAGCATAAAGAGTAGAAATACACACTTATATGATCAATTGATTTTTGGCAAAGGTACCAAGGCAATACAATGGGATAAATTACAATCTTTTAAAAAAGTGATGCTGGCTTAAAAGAAATGAGCCTCAACCTTTACCTGACACTACATATACTAATTAACTAAAATAGATCATACAACTAATTTAAAACCTGAACCTATGACATTTCTAGAAGAAATCATAGGTGAAACTTTAAGTAACCATTGGCTTACAAAGATTCTTAAATACAAACTACAAGAAAATAAATCAATAAATTGCACTTCATCAAAATGAAAATTTTGCTCTTTAAAAGACATTGTTAATATATTTTTAACAATATAATTATATTTTATATAATATAATGAAAAGGCAGGTCACAGACTGGCAGCAAGTATTTATAAAACATATATCTGACAAAGGAAATCTATCTAGAGTATATGAAAAACTCTTACAATTCAATATTAAGAAGCATAGAACCAATTTTTAAGAAGTAGGCAAAACACTTGAATGGATACTTTGCTAAAGAAGACATGTGGGTGGAAAACAATCAGATGAAAAGAGTTCTATATCATTCATCATTAGAGAAATGCACTTTGAAACCACAATGGGACACCAAAACACACCCAGAAGAAAATTTAAGATTAAAAAGATTGAGCATAAGTGCTGCTGCTGATTTGTCAAATGAAACTTCCACACTTAGCTGTTTTGAGTCATACAACTAGCTTGGAAAACACATTTGCAGTTTCTTAAAAAGTGAAATATAAGGCTACCATGTGACCCTTCCATCCTACTCCTAGGTATTATTTGCCCAAATGAATATATATCCACACACAATACTCTGCAGCTATACCCCTAATAGCACCAAACTGGAAAAAACTCAAATATCCATCAACAGGCAAACAGATAAACAATTAGGGGTATATCCATAAAATGGAATGTTACTCATTAATACAAAGGAATAAACTATCATTACACACAATGTAGATAAATCTCAAAGTAACTATGCTAAGTAAGCAAAGCCAGACAGAAAAGAGAATACACTGCATGGTTCCATTTATATACGATTCTAAAAAATCCAGAGAGATTTATAGTGAAAGAAAGCAGCTCAGCAGCTGCCTGGAGCAAAGGGAATAGAGAATAAGACGACGTGTACAAGGGGCAGAGGAAAATTTTGTGCGGTGTGTCCATTTCTATGATTGTTTCGATCATTTCAGACATTATACATATGTCAAAACATATCAGATTGTAAAATTTAAATATGTGCAGTTTATTATGTCAAACCTGTCTAAAAATAAGGAAAGAGAAAAAACATTTCCCGTTTGCAGTTTTTGGTTTCGTTGTGGGGAATGTACTGAAAAGGGGCGGAGAAGTCAGCCACCTTCTGGATTTTTCTAGGGACTGTGGCAGAGGTTATTGATTGCAGAGGCACATAAAGAATTGAGAGATATTTGCAGGTAAAATGTGCAGTGCTCAATGCTAGATTGGATATGGGGGGGTGAGGGAGAGAGAGAGAGAGAGAGGATTAAAGCAGGACTCAGGCTTCGTCTTGTTCAACCGGAGATTCTTTTGCATGCTACAGGGAAACCTGGACTTATAGGAGGAGGAAAACAAAACTGTTCGATTCAGTTTTGAGAATGAAGCGTTTGTTGCTCATGTAAAGCTTTACAACTGGACAAGTTGAATAGGAATTTGGATATATGGGTGTGGTTTGGAGATTTAAAAATGGGGATTCATTAGACATATGATGGTAAATGAAGCTTTAAAAATATTAAGGAGGGAGACACAAATGGAGAAAATATTACTTGGAAAGAGAAGAGGCCAAGAAAGAGATGTGGCAACTTCTTATCTATGAAGATGAACCAATGAAAAGACTAAGAGGGAGTCTCTAGAACAGGGGTCCCCAACTCCCGGGCCACTGACTGGTAGCGGTCCGCAGCCTGTTAGGAACCAGGCCGCACAGCAGGAGGTGAGTGGTGGGTCCCATCACTCCCCATCGCTTGCATTACCTCCTGAACCATCTCCCCGCACCCCACCGCCCCCATCCGTGGAAACATCGTCTTCCACGAAACCAGTCCCTGGTGCCAAAAAGGTTGGGGACTGCTGCTCTAGAACATTACAGTGACTATATACCACGTTTGTGCTGAGTGAATGAATGAATAATTACTTTTCCCAGATCCTTTCTTTGTAGTCTATCACCCCTTCCTAAGAGGTGTAGAGGCCCAATGGCATTATCTTTCTTCAAAATTAGATGAATTAGTGACTTTTGCTTAATAATTTAAGTCTTCTTCCAAACAGCTGCCATTAATAAAAATTTCAAATTAGATATTCAGTCCTTTAGATAGTTTGGGAACATCTGTTATATTAAAAATAACTATAAATACATCTCCTGGGAAAATTACTTTTCAAAGTAACAATTATTTACATCTTAGCTGAATGAATTAAAAAACTGTATTAACTTGAGGAGAGAAGGGTTTTGAGAAGGACAAAAAAGGAGCAACCACACAAAAAAAGTAATAAGAGGAGTGAAATAGAATGATTCACATTGCCTGATACCTAATTGTGCACCTAATAACCTCATTCTTCAAAATTCTGTAAAAAGTGTCACATAGATGTAAATACCTAATAATGAATGACTCACGATTAACAAGGACTTTAAATGTCACAAATATCAGTGAGAAACTGGGGCAAAGAGTCTACAATTTGTTTACAGGAAGCAAAAGCTTGCATACTTGAATTATCAGAGTGAGGATTTCTCACAATCACTTTTGTTGTTGGGGAGATTTAAAATCTAGAGTGGATGCTAGTATTTTTTAAATTTATTTTATTGACGTATAGTTGATTTACAATGTTGTGTTCATTTCTGCTGTACAGCAAAGAGATTTAGTTACACATGTATATATATACATTCTTTTTCAAGTTCTTTTCCATTATGGTTTATCACAGGGTATTGAATATAGTTCCCTGTGCTGTACAGTAGAACCTTGTTGTTCTATATGTAATAGTTTGCTTCTGCTAATCCCAAAATCACAATCCATCCCTCTCCCACCCCTCCTCCCCCTTGGCAACCACAAGTCCATTCTCTACGTAGAGTAGAAGCTAATATTTACTGAGCCTTCGTTAATATTCCAAACGCTCAGACAATGTTCCAAATGCTTTACTTGCACTGATTTGTAGTATTCACAAGAGCTCTTTACACTGTTCTTTTTCTTGGTTAGGAGCATAAGATACACAGAAAAGCTGAAAAAGCCAATCCTGATACTGCACATCTAGGTAGCAAAGGAGACCGGATTTAAACCCAGGGAGTCTGGCTCCAGCATTTAGCTGCTTTACCATGCAGTTCCTCTTTACACAAAACCCTCTAACTACCACCAAACCAGCCCTCTGGAGGAGAATCACACAAGTGTGTTCTCCCTGAGGTCTCTTGAGATATCTGAATCTGGCTCAAGTTATCCTCTTGATTTTCTTTTGTACAGATTGGATAGTACCGGTTCATCAATGCTTATTTATACATCCTAGATTCCAGATCATCATTCTGATTACACATTTGAGATGTTAATTTTCTATTAAAACAATGTGCCTTAAATTTAAATCCATGCTCCATATTTGGCTAACCTCTGCAAAATAGTGAAGAACAATTAGTTTTACTGATCTAATGATTGTACTTTTATTAAAGAGGTCTGGAAATCACATGTGGGTTTTGATAAATTCCGTCTCAATGTTTGCTCCAATAGAATCTGTGTTCGGTCACTGAAATCTCCTGGTTACATTAATGTGGAAACTGAAGAGAGACCCCCTCAATCGTCTAGACAACTGCTATTATTTTAATCTAAATGCAAGACATAATTTTTATACAGGCTAAATTCCATCAACTTAGCATTCACCCAATATTTAAAACACTATTTCTTAAAAGCATACTAGTTTTCCTTCTCAGTTTATATCAACCATATATTTGAATATTATTCCTTCTACATCTCCATTCATGTAACTGACAATATTGTTAGAAAAGACAAGTAAAGTCAAACAAATGGCATTTTAGTAGACTCATAGCAATAGTCAATATTCTTTTCTTAATATCTTCATTGTAGTATGCATTTAAATATGAATAATCTTCAATTTTACATCAAAAATAAAGTTTTAATGTAAACTTTTGTGGATAAAGGAGCTCTGTGGCTTCAGTTTGTGAGGAAAGCAGAATCTACTTAAAACATCTGAAATCTCACAGTGATCATATGGATATGCTATTAAAAAAACACTGTCTTACGGAACTTTTCTTTGTGAAAATTTGAAATACATTAGTTTGTATTATCGCCTAACAACTCTGAATATATTGATGTTTTGGTTTTCCATTTTATGACATGAAGCTCAACAATAGTGCATTAAACAAACTCCTTGGCTCCAGGGCATTTTCTTGCAATTGCATTAAAGTTTTTCTTATAAAAATTACATATATGGTTTCTTTTTTAAAAAATTTTCATCGGAGTATAGTTGCTTTACAATGTTATGTTAGTTTCTACTGTACAGCAAAGTGAATTAGCTATACGTATACATATATCCCCTCTTTTTTGGATTTCCTTTCTATTTAGGTCACCACAGAGCAATGAGTAGAGTTCCCTGTGTTATACAGTAGCTTCTCATTCATTACCTATTTTATACATAGTATCAACAGTGTATATATGTCATTCCCAATCTCCCAATTCATCCCACCTTGGTATCCATACATTTGTTCTCTATGTCTGTGTCTCTATTTCTGCTTTGTAAAGAAGATCGTCTATACCAATTTTTTTCAGATACCACATATATGCGTTAATATACGATATTTGTTTTTGTCTTTCTGACTTACTTCACTCTGTATGACGAATCAATCAAGAGAGTTAAGAGAGCACATGCTTCTAGGTTTCTCTTGGATTCTGGTTCCCATCACTAAATCTCACCTTGTTCTTCCCTTCTCTTAAACTCCTTTATTTATAACCAGCAAAAGGTTATATAATTGTCCTAAGACCTTTTTTTTTTTTAACATTGTCCTGATGTCTTTTCCAGTTAGAATAAATGTTCTTTGTTCCTCACAGCCTTTTCTCATCAGTATGCAACCTCACTAACCAACCATGACAGAGAAGAAATGAAAAGACATAAAATGTGGGAAGAATTAAATGAGAGAGTTGGATTTTCCTGCACTGGCAGAGGATGGATCACATGACTGACCAGGTATCTAAGGGTTTTTTTTTTAACTTTTCTTCCAGGAAATTTTCTAGCAGTTAAGACAAGCAACTGATTTTATCCAAAGATACATCTAGAAGACACACACACAGAGGTCAGCTGACTATCTTTCACACAGTATGTATTGAATTTATCCTGACTTATGAAAAATAAAATGCATGGAGTTTTGGGGAAAAGTAAGTGCTACAAGTAATACTTAATACTCCAGCATTAATCTGTGATCAATCTTGAGTGTTGTATATCAATAGATATACAAGGAAACCCAAGATGAGAAATGAAAAGTTGCATTAAGTTGGTAACTTAGGGGTCTTGAGCTTTACTTTTCTTTTTCTTTTGTATTTTATTGGGTGTCTGATTCTCTAGTATGTAGCTAATACAGAGCCATGACTTTTATTCTAACATACATTTCTTTTTTGTTTGTCTTTTTGTCTAAAGTTATTATTGATAAGGGTATTAAGTCTGATAGGAAGATAAAACTAGCAGATTTGACAGGATCAGTCTGATAAAGAGAAGTAGAAAACAAGACCAGAAATAAGTTTGTAAAGCTTAGAAAAGGAGATTACTTTTAGGTCTATTTAAGATGTGCACAAGTATTTCTGTCTAGAACACAAAATGTAGATTCTCCCTTAAAGGAATTTAAAAGTATATATATAAGATTGTTGCACAACACAAGATTATATAAGGTGTTTTCAATCCCACCTATCCAATTCATCACTTACATTCTAATAATTTCCAAACTAATAACGGAAATTGTCTACTATATTGAAACAAAATTCATTGAAAATATAACCTTGACTACATACATATAGTTTTAAAATCAATAAAGGCCTACCTAACTGTTGTATAAAAGAAAATAAAAAGCATCATGGTAAATGAAATAAGCAGAAAAAGACAATCTTATAAGCAAAAAGAGTCCACAAAATTAACAGAATATTTTTAAGTCTGAGAATCCTTTGAGAACAAAATTAAAGGGTGCGTATGTGAATTTCCATCTAGCATGTGAATGAGCTTTAATTTTGTTTGTAAGCAGGTGAAACATACTTCAAAGCCCATCTTAAGCAGAGTTCCGATATGAGAAAGAGTTACAAGGCAGAATCCCTCTCTATTGGGTATAAAGGTCCAGAAGCCCACCTTTCAGTTTTCTCTTTGTGCGCTGCTCTCCCTACCCTTTAAAGCAATGCCACTTAACAGTGATATACCAACTAGTGATGGTCTGCAAAACGTCTGTCACGGGTCTGCAATGATGTGCAGAATTTGATAGTAATCGTTTAGAAATTGCACAGCAATTGAGAAATTTTTTTTAACACCTTTATTGGAGTATAATTGCTCTACAATGGTGTGTTAGTTTCTGCTTTATAACAATGTGAATCAGCCATACATATACATATATCCCCATATCTCCTCCCTTGCATCTCCCTCCCACCCTCCCTATCCCACCCCTCTAGGTGGTCATAAAGCACTGAGCTGATCTCCCTGTGCTATGTGGCTGCTTCCCACTAGCTATCTATTTTACCTTTGGTAGTGTATATATGTCCATGCCACTCTCTCACTTCGTCCCAGCTTACCCTTCCCCCCCCACCCCGTGTCCTCAAGTCCATTTTCAACGTCTGCTGAACAGAGTAATTTTATGCCTGCTGAATCTATTGATAACAAAGTGGAAATTGAATTTTGTGTCTTTTTATTTCATTTTTTCTCCTGATTCATTTTTATTGTATTTTACAAAAGTACTGGTCCATGAAAGATTGAAAAAAAAAAAGTTCATCCTTCAATCCAGATAACTGAGAAGCATTTCCCTAGATAGAACATGTGGCTGCATTTCAGAAAGAACTCCTGTATAGCCAGGTAAGATGCAAAACTACTGCCTTAGTGATTTATGCAATTTAAATTCTCTTTCTGTTGATGTGGAAAAGGTACAGATGCAATATGTCTCTATGGATGTAGCCTTATTATGGTTAAAAATGAGTCAGAAAAATCGTGTAGGAGAAAGACACCCTCTCTTCTCTTCCTTCTTTTTTTTTCTTGAGAGCTGAGACTTCTTCTCACCACATATCTAGAACTGTCCCTCTCCCATCCTCAATTTATGTCTTACTCAGATCTGGGCTAAGAAGTTGCCATATTCAACAGCTACTCTTCAATATTCACCATCTATTTAACCATTTGTATGCTCAGGGCTGGTCTTTCCTTGTAAATAGTTCATCAGGTAATCATGGGAAATCAATAAATGTAAAGTTACAAATGACAATGTGTTCACACTTCTATGGATACATTCCTTTATGAAAAGAGAAATCTCAGCATTCTACAGTATTGTATCTTTACTGGGGCAACTTAGTGGGGGCTAAAGTCTATTAGGAACACTACATTGTGAAAGCACCCCTAAATTCCACACAGACATTTGTCCTCTTTCCCTATCCTTATGTCAAAACCTGCTTCTACTTCTCTTTCTGCAAGAAGTGTAGCACTAGAAGTATTAGCAGATGTATTGCAAGAGATGTTCTCATTTGTTTTTCAAATGTAAGTGAGGGCATTAGGAAAGATGTACTATGGTACCTTACAAAGGGAAACTCAAAAATGGTGCTTACAGATGAATTACTATTTGTAGACTGTGACACCAGTTCCTACATTATACTGGAATTTCCCTGGGAAGCCAGAAGCATTTTAGAGTCTATGGACTCTGAAGAAACCTGTGAAAGAAGGAGAGAGAGAAAAGAAAACCAAGTGCCAATTCCCAACATTTCACAGTTTTAAGGGATTTTTGAAACTTTCACACTCACATACTATACTACATTCATTAAATCCAGGATAAGAATTCGTTTTCTACAATAAGGGGAAAGGGAGAAGTTGTCCTTGAGGAGAGAATGCAGTGGAAACGTAAATTGTCATCTATTCAGAATAGTTTTAAATAAGATGTAGATGTGTTGTCATTAAGAGCATACACAAAAGACCCACAGACCTCCACAGTGTTCTGATGATGAAGAAATTGGCTATAATAAAAATAATTTTATAAACTGGTACCATTTAGTAGTAGTGATGATGAGATGAATATAGGTCAATCTGTGTAGGAAAAGATGTGGTTTGTGAACACAGATTTTATGCTTCTCAATTATCTTGAGTTTTTAAATAAAATACAGAAACACTATGAAGAAAATCTTGTGCATTTGTTAGCATAACAATGAATCTGGATATAGCATTCCACTTTAATAATCTTTATTGAGAGTGACACAAAAAGGGCTCTGGGGAAAGTGACAAGATGCATCATGAAAGCTAAAGATTGAAAAGGAAAAACAAAGGATAGTATAATATAGAATCCTCACATCCTTACTTTTCTTCTCTGTTTAAAAGGTGTATTGCCTTATGGCTCCTGTGAGTCCAGTAATGCAACTGTGACCCATTTTTTATTCTATAAAATGGTCCCATCACTTCTGTAAGATCCAGTAAATCATGGCAGAATTAAAGTGCTTAAGGTTCCACAGTCCTAGGAATCTTATATTGAAAAAATTGCAAACAGCTGCTGAAAGATTAAGTTCTACCTAAAGGGTTACATGTGTAGTCAGGTATTTCAGAAATAGATATAAGATCTCTGTCCTGCCGCTAGGTTCTTCAGAACCATTTTTTTTTTAGATTCAATATATATGTGTTCCATATGGTATTTGTTTTTCTCTTTCTGACTTATTTCACTCTGTATGACAGTCTCTAGGTCCATCCACCTCACTACGAATAACTCAATTTCATTTCTTTTTATGGCTGAGTAATATTCCATTGTATATATGTGCCACATCTTCTTTATCCATTCATCTGTTGATGGACACTTAGGTTACTTCCATGTCCTGGCTATTGTAAATAGAGTTGCAATGAACATTGTGGTACATGACTCTTTTTGAATTATGGTGTTCTCACGGTATATGCCCAGTAGTGGGATTGCTGGGTCATATGGTAGTTCTATTTGTAGTGTTTTAAGAAACCTCCATACTGTTCTCCATAGTGGCTGTACCAACGATTAACATTCCCACCAGCAGTGCAAGAGTGTTTCCTTTTCTCCACACCCTCTCCAGCATTTATAGTTGGCAGATTTTTTCATGATGGCCATTCTGACCAGTGTGAGGTGATACCTCATTGTAGTTTTGGTTTGCATTTCTCTAATGATTAGTGATGTTGAGCATCCTTTCATGTGTTTGTGGGCAATCTGTCTATCTTCTTTGGAGAAATGTTGATTTAGATCTTCTGCCCATTTTTGGATTGGGTTGTTTGTCTTTTTGATATTGAGCTGCATAAGCTGCTTATATATTTTGGATTTTAATCCTTTGTCATTTGCTTTGTTCGCAAATATTTTCTCCCATTCTGAGGGCTGTCTTTTCATCTTTTTAATGGTTTCCTTTGCTGTGCAAAAGCTTTGAAGTTTCATTAGGTCCCATTTGTTTATTTTTGTTTTTATTTCCATTTCTCTAGGAGGTGGGTCAAAAAGGATCTTGCTATGATTTATGTCATACAGTGTTCTGCCTATGTTTTCCTCTGAGAGTTTTATAGTGTCTGGCCTTACATTTAGGTCTTTAATCCATTTTGAGTTTATTTTTGTGTATGGCGTTAGGGAGTGTTCTAATTTCATTCTTCTACATGTAGCTATCCAGTTTTCCCAGCACCACTTATTGAAGAGGGTGTCTTTTCTCCACTGTATATTCTTGACTACTTTATCAAAGATAAGGTGACCGTATGTCCGTGGGTTTCTCTCTTGGCTTTGTACCCTGTTCCATTGATCTATATTTCTGTTTTTGTGCCAGTACCATATTGTCTTGATTACTGTAGCTTTGTAGTATAGTCTGAAGTCAGGAAGCCTGATACCTCCAGTTCTGTTTTTCTTTCTCAGTATTGTTTTGGCTATTCGGGGTCTTTTGGGTTTCCATACAAATTATGAAATTTTTTGTTCTAGTTTTGTGAAAAATGTCAATGGTAGCTTGATAGGGATTGCATTAAATCTGCAGATTGCATTAGGTAGTATAGTCATGTTCACAATGTTGATTTTTCCAATCCAAGAACATGGTATATCTCTCCATCTATCTGTATGATCTTTAATTTGTCTCCTTGGGTAGGTTTATTCCTAGGTATTTTATTCTTTTTGTTGCAATGGTAAATGGGAGTGTTTCTTTAATTTCTCTTTCAGATTTTTCATCATTAGTGTACAGGAATGCAAGAGATTTCTGTGCATTAATTTTGTACACTGCTACTATACCAAATTCATTGATTAGCTCTAGTAGTTTTCTGATAGCATCTTTAGGATTCTCTATGTATAGCATCAAATATCTGCAAACAGTGACAGTTTTACTTCTTTTCCAATTTGAATTCCTTTTATTTCTTTTTCTTCTCTGATTGCTGTGGCTAAAACTTCCAAAACTACGTTGAATAATAGTGGTAAGAGTGGGCAACCTTGTCTTGCTCCTGAACTTAGTGGAAATGGTTTCAATTTTTCAACACTGAGAACGATGTTGGCTGTGGGTTTGTCATATATGGCTTTTATTATGTTGAGGTAAGTTTCCTCTATGCCTACTCGAAAGAGTTTTTATCATAAATGGTGCTGAATTTTGTTGAAAGCTTTTTCTGCATCTATTGAGATGACTGTATGGCTTTTCTCCTTCTATTTGTTAATATGGTGTGTCACATTGACTGATTTGCATATATTGAAGAATCCTTGCATTCCTGGGATAAACCCCACTTGATCATGGTGTATGATCCTTTTAATGTGCTGTTGGATTGTTTGCTAGTATTTTGTTGAGGATATTTGCATCTATGTTCCTCAGTGATACTGGCCTGTAGTTTTCTTTTTTGTGACATCTTTGTCTGGTTTTGGTATCAGGGTGATGGTGGCTTCGTAGAATGAGTTTGGGAGTGTTCCTCCCTCTGCTATATTTTGGAAGAGTATGAGAAGGATAGGTGTTAGCTCTTCTCTAAATGTTTGATAGAATTCACCTGTGAAGCCATCTGGTCCTGGGCTTTTGTTTGTTGGAAGATTTTTAATCACAGTTTCAAATTCAGTGCTTGTGATTTTTCTGTTTATATTTTCTATTTCTTCCTGGTTCCATCTTGGAAGGTTGTGCTCTTCTAAGAATTTGTCCATTTCTTTTAGGTTGTCCATTTTACTGGCATATAGTTACTTGTAATAATCTCTCAATGATCCTTTGTATTTCTGCAGTGTCAGTTATTACTTTTCCTTTTTCATTTCTAAGTCTATTGATTTGAGTCTTCTCCCTTTTTTTCTTGATGAGTCTGGCTAATGGTTTACCAATGTTGTTTATCTTCTCAAAGAACCAGCTTTTAGTTTTATTGATCTTTGCTATCATTTCCTTCATTTGTTTTTCATTCATTTCTCATCTAATCTTTATGATTTCTTTCCTTCTGCTAACTTTGGGGTTTTTTTGTTCTTCTTTCTCTAATTGCTTTAGGTGTAAGATTATGTTGTTTGAGATGTTTCTTTTTTTTTTTGTGGTACGCGGGCCCCTCACCGCTGCAGCCTCTCCCGCCGCAGAGCACAGGCTCCGGATGCGCAGGCCCAGCGGCCATGGCTCACGGGCCCAGCTGCTCCGTGGCATGTGGGATCCCCCCGGACCGGGGCACGAACCCGCATCCCCTGCATTGGCAGGTGGACCTCCAACCACCACACCACCAGGGAAGCCCTGTTTCTTGAAGTAGGATTATATTGCATTAAACTTTCCTCTTAGAACTGCTTTTGCTGCATCCAATAGGTTTTGGATTGTCTTATTTTCATTGGCATTTGTCTCTAGGTATTTTCTGTTTTCTTCTTTCATTTCTTCAGTGATCTCTTGGTTATTTAGTAGAGTATTGTTTAGCCTCCATGTGTTTGTATTTTTTTAGTTTTTTTTTTCCTGTAATTGATATCTAGTCTTACAGTGTTGTGGTCTGAAAAGATACCTGATACAATTTCAATTTTCTTATATTTACCAAGGCTTGATTTGTGACCCAAGATATGATCTATCCTGGAGACTGTTCCGTGAGCACTTGAGAAAAATGTGTTTTCTGTTGCTTTTAGATGGAATGTCCTATAAATATCAATTAAGTCCATCTTGTTTAATGTGTCATTTAAAGCTTGTGTTTCCTTATTTACATTTTGGATGATCTCTCCATTGGTGAAAGTGTGGTGTTTAAGTCCCCTATTATGATTGCGTTACTGTCAATTTCCCCTTTTATGGCTGTTAGCATTTGCCTTATGCATGGAGGTGCTCCTATGCTGGGTGAATAAATATTTACAATTGTTATATACTCTTCTTGGATTGATCCCTTGTTCATTATGTAGTGTCCTTCTTTGTCGCTTGTAACAGTCTTTATTTTAAAGTCTACGTTGTCTGATATGAGAATTGCTACTGCAGCTCTCTTTTGACTTCCATTTGCATAGAATATTTTTTTCCATCCCCTCACTTTCAGTCTGTATGTGTCCCTAGGTCTGAAGTGGGTCTCATGTAGACAGCATATATACGGGTCTTGTTTTTGTATCCATTCAGCCAGTCTACGCCTTTTGGATGGAGCATTTAATCCATTTATATTTAAGGTAGTTATCAATATGTATGTTCCTATTCCCATTTTCTTAATTGCTTTGGGTTTGTTATTGTAGGTCTTTTCCTTCTCTTGTGTTTCCTGCCTAGAGAAGTTCCTTTAGCATTTGTTGTAGAGCTGGTTTGGTGGTGCTGAATTCTCTTAGCTTTTGCTTGTCTGTAAAGGTTCTTATTTCTCCATTTAATCTGAATGAGATCCTTGCTGGGTAGAGTAATCTTGGTTGTAGGTTTTTCCCTTTCACCACTTTAAATATGTTCTGCCACACCCTTCTGGCTTGCAGAGTTTCTGCTGAAAGATCAGTTGTTAATCTTATGGGGATTCCCTTGTATGTTATTTGTTGCTTTTTCCTTGGTGCTTTTAATACTTTTTCTTTGTATTTAATTTTTGATAGTTTGATTAATATGTGTCTTGGCGTGTTTCTCCTTGGATTTATCCTGTATGGGACTCTCTGCGCTTCCTGGACTTGACTGATTGTTTCCTTTCCCATATTAGGAAAGTTTTCAACTATAATCTCTTCAAATATTTTCTCAGTCCTTTACTTTTTCTTTTCTTCCTCTGCGACCCATATAATTCAAATGTTGCTGTGTTTAACATTGTCCAGGAGGTCTCTGAGTCTGTCCTCAATTCTTTTCATTCTTTTTATTCTGCTCTGTGGTAGATATTTCTACTATTTTATCTTCCAGGTCACTTATCCATTCTTCTGCCTCAGTTATTCTGCTACTGATTCCTTCTAGAGAATTTTAAATTTCATTTATCATGTTGTTCATCATTGTTTGTTTGCTCTTTAGTTCTTCTAGGTTCTTGTTAAACATGTCTTATATTTTCTCCATTCTATTTCCAAGATTTTGTATCATCTTTACTATCATTACTCTATATTCTTTTTCAGGTAGACTGCCTATTTCCTTTTCATTTATTTGGGCTGGTGGGTTTTTACCTTGCTTCTTCATCTGCTGTGTATTTCTCTGTCTTCTCATTTTGCTTAACTTACTCTATTTGGGGTCCCCTTTTCGCAGACTGCAGGTTTGTACTTTCTGTTGTTTCTGGTGTTTGCCCCCACTGGGTAAGGTTGGTTCAGTGGGTTGTGTAGACTTCCTGGTGGAGGGGACTGGTGCCTGTGTTCTGGTGGATGAGGCTGGATCTTGTCTTTCTGGTGGGCAGGACCACTTCTGGTGGTGTGTTTTGGGGTGTCTGGGACCTTATTAGGATTTTAGGCAGCCTCTCTGTTAATGCGTGGGGTTTTGTTCCTATCTTGCTAGTTGTTTGGCATGGGGTGTCCAGCACTGGAGCTTGCTGGTTGTTGAATGGACCTGGGTCTTAGCATTGAGACAGAGATCTCTGGGAGAGCTTTCACCGTTTGATATTACATGGCGCCGGGAGGTCTGTGGTGGACCAATGTCCTGAACTCGTCTCTCCCACCTCAGAGGTTCAGGCCTGACACCCAGCTGGAGCACCACGACCCTGTCAGCCACATGGCCAGGTACGTGGGGACTTTCTTGCCTTTCGAGAAGTCTGAGGTCTTCTGCCACTATTCAGTAGGTGTTCTGTAGGAGTTTTTCCACATGTAGATGTATTTTTGATGTAATGTGGGGAGGAAGGTGCCATCTTGAAGGTCCCCCTCCTTCCATACTTTAATTCCTGCTCTTTATTTAATTTCAGCAATAAAGAGTGAACCCACGAAACCCTAGGCACCCCACCCTGGACCCCAGTAAAGGCAGAACCCCATATCCACTTGCTCTCTCTCTGTCTACATGGACCTTGTTCTGTGGCCCCAGATTTGGGGTGAATCCTGTAGAACTTGTGAGTAATAAAACTTGTCTTTTCAAAGTTCCCTAATGGTTATTGCTGAGTTACATCTTGTAGCCATAAGACAAACCACAAGGGCCAGTCCAGCCACAATTTAGCTCTGAAAGGGGTAGTGTCTATGGGGGCTCCTACAATTAATATGGACCCAGGTGGGTGCCCTGGGCATTTTTAGCTGATAGCATCACTCTCTATACTGAGACTGACACAAAAACACCTATCTTATTTTATCCAAAGGTGAACTACATTTTGTACTTTATTTAATTATTATTTTTTTCCATCTGGATTTTTCTGGTATCTGTTAGTGTTTGACAGATATATTGAAAGAATGTTTGCCATTGTTAACATACTCATTATTTGAGAACAACAATGAAGCTTGGACAAAATTAATGAACCTTGATATTTTTTAACTTATTGACCATAAAGAATGGTTTACTGTTCAGATGAAATGCTTCATATTTTCTTTAACTATAAATAGTGTGGGGACTTCCCTGGTGGCTCAGTGGTTAAGAGTCCTCCTGCCAATGCAGGGGACACAGGTTCGATCCCTTGTCCAGAAAGATCCCACAGGCCGCAGAACAACTAAGCCCATGCACCACAACTACTGAGCCTGCGCACCTAGAGAGCCCGTGCTCCACAACAAGAGAAGCCACTGCAATAAGAAGCCCATGCACCGCAATGAAGAGTAGCCCCCGCTTGCCGCAACTAGAGAAAGCCCACCCGTGCACAGCAACGAAGACCCAATGCAGCCAAAAATTAAATTAAAAAAAAAAATGTGAACCAAATCAAGATTTTTTATTATATGCATTGTAATAATTGGGTATATCAAAGTTAACATAACTTCAGGTCTTAAGAGCCATCTTTTTTACTAAACAAGCATCAATATTTAATCTTAGAAGAGTGAAACTAGCTCCCTGCTTATGAGTAGATTTAATTGTAAATGTAACATTCAAGCCATGAAATTACCAAAAACTAATTAAAGTCACAGTATTGGTCCTCAAATCATTTTGCCTTTAATTCATCCCAATAGTGTTGT
The DNA here is from genome assembly GCF_003031525.2 of Neophocaena asiaeorientalis asiaeorientalis. NCBI lineage: Eukaryota > Metazoa > Chordata > Mammalia > Artiodactyla > Phocoenidae > Neophocaena > Neophocaena asiaeorientalis. The sequence goes on from NW_020175393.1 coordinate 13,991,291, forward strand.
ATATATTCAACCCAAAAAACTGCCCCTTGCCTCTTAGAAACAAGATCTTGTTTGAAGGATTCCTAAGAATCAAGGGTTTAATTCTGTTAGTTTCACATGTGCCAACAGAGTGTCATAATACATTTGCACTTTATAGCTTGATGAGCCAAACTGTTTTGACAATCCTTTGCATTTTTAGTCACAGCGGGATTAGACATAGGCTGCTATCCAAATCTCATTTAGAAAATACACATCTCTTTTAAAATAACCCATCCAAACTGTTGCACACTTTCCTGCATCCTGATAAGTAAGAAATAGAAGCATGTATGGTCTCTATTCGCCAATAACTTATTTTCCAAAATAGAAAAACATAGGCTGGTTAAGCAGTGGCATTTCAGGGAAATTGAAAAACCACTTTGCATGGATTCCTTATTGGCATTTTGGATCTGCTTTATATTCTTTCAGGAAAAATAAGTTTAAAAAAAAGCAGGGAGAAGGAATATTCACTTCTTATATATAAACAGCTCATACAACTTAAGATCAAAAAAACAAACAACTGATTTAAAAATGGGCAGAAGAACTGAATAGATATTTTTTTCCAAAGAGGAAATGCAGATGGCCAACAGGCACATGACAAGACGCTCAACATCACTAATCATCAGGGAAATGCAAATCAAAATGAAATACCACCTCACACCTGTCAGAATGGCTATCATCAAAAAGAACACAAATAACAAATGTTGGCGAGGATGTGGAGAAAAGGCAACCCTCATACACAGTTGATGGGAATGTAAACTGATGCAGCCATTGTGGAAAACAGTATGGAAGTTTCCCAAAAAAACTAAAAATAGAGCTATCATATGACCCAGCAATTCCACTCCTAGGTATATATCAAAAAAAAAAAAAAACCCTAATTCTAAAAGATACATGCACCGCAATGTTCATAGCAGCATTATTTAAATAGCCAAGATATGGAAGCAACCTAAATGTCCGTCAACAGATGAGTGGATAAAGAAGATGTATATATATACAATGGAATACTACTCAGCCATAAAACAGAATGAAATTTTGCCATTTGCAGCAACATGGATGGACCTAGAGATGATCATACTAAGTGAAGTAAGCCAGACAAAGAGAAATATCATGATATCAGTTATGTGTGGAATCTAAAACAAAAATGATACAAATGAACTTATATATAAAACAGAAATAGACTCACAGACATAGAAGACAAACTTACAGTTACCAAAGGGAAAGCGGGGGGGATAAATTAGGAGTTTGGGATTAACATACACACTACTATATATAAAACAGATAACCAACAAGGACCTACTGTATAGCACAGGGAACTGTATTCAACATTTTGTAATAACCTATAAGGGAAAAGAAACTGAAAAAGAATATATATATATATGTACATATATATGTAAAACTGAATCACTTTGCTGTGCACCTGAAACTAATATAACATTGCAAATCAACTATACTTCAATTAAAACAAAAATAACACTTGGAAAAAAAGGTTTTCACATTAAAAAAAAAAAAGAGCATATACAACAGGAAACAAATTAACCGGTGCACTGATTTTGATACTAAGACACATGGAATTTCTTACTTTGTTCTCATTGATCAGGGAGTTTGTAGATTTCCAAATACCACTTACTTTGGGAAACTTTCTCTTATTTTCCAGTAAAAGATTCCCTCCTCTGTACGCTGGGAGCACAGTTTTTATCCTATGATTGCTACTTTTACCATGGATTCTATTTTTTCCTGATTGGTGTCTACCTTAAATTTATTTATTTTTTTTTTTTTTTTTTTTTTTTTTTTTTTTTTTCTTAGAAGCCCCCTTAAATTTATTTTAATTCATAGTGAACAATTGTTGAGACCTTCCCACAGGCCAGAAATGACAATCCCTCTAAGCATGAACTTTTTGTTGCCATCTCAACATATCCATTAAAAATGCCCAAAAAACAAGAGGGAAGAGATATGGGAACATATGTATATGTATAACTGATTCACTTTGTTATAAAGCAGAAACTAACACACCATTGTAAAGCAATTATACCCCAATAAAGATGTTTAAAAAAATGCTCAAAATTACTTGAAAGAATAGATAAAAGGATAATGCAAATATACAATGATAAGACTTCCAATTGCAGAGATTTATTTATGTCAGTAGTGGGCCATGCAAAGTGGACTCATTGCATCAGTTGCTCTGAATTACAGCTCTTCTTTTACCTTAAAGTGTTTCTGGTTCCCAAGTGTGTCTGATTATGGGGCAGAATCCTCGTGTGCTCTGCAAATAGTATCCTTGATCATACATACCTTAATGTGAGTGAGATTGGGATGCATCAGTGAATGTGGAAATTCCAAGCATATGATGACATCATTGAACTCGAAGAATTCTATGTGTAAGCTTACTAAAGGTCTGAGTTTGAAGAGCTATTATCAAATATTGTCTTCCAGTGAGTGCTGACAGTGTGTGTTTGACCTTATACGTGAACCTCAAAAGACAGGGTCTCTAATCAGCCTGTTTCTGGAGGAGGCCACACACTGCCTTCATCGGAAGTGTCTATATTTGAAAATACCATATCTAATGGCACCTGCTGCCACGGACGGTGAAATTGTGTTTGTGCTACTAGAAGTAAGTGTTGCTTTGGCTGTATGCAAGTTTCCAATATTAATTCTATTTTGTGGAATTTGATGGTTTTTCCAACTGGGTGAAACTGTGTGGTTATTACTGCATGGAGCTATTGGCTTGGAAAGTGGCAAAGTAGGGAGAAATATAGCAGATGCTTTATATTTTGCCCACAACTGGGAAGCTGGCAATAATATGGACATAAAGTTAAGAACCAAGTGTTCTAGTCATTTTTTTAGAAGTGTGGTTTGGGTTAGTTATCTAACGTAACTGAAACTCAGACTCTTATCTCTAAGATGAAAGTTGGTCTAAATATTGTTTCCTTGCATTTCAAAAATGCTGTTTTTATGTATAGATAGAAATAGCAGTCTTTGTCCAGAACTCCCTTGGACTCTTAATAAACAGCATTTCTATCATCTAAGAGAAAGCTGGAACTTACGAGAATAAATGTTGAAACAGCCAATTCATATAAATGATATCTATTCTCTTATGAAAAACAGAAGACACTGGTTTGTTTTGAAAGAACCTGAGAGGCACAACAAACTATCTCGATTAGGAAGTTATCTCTACTAAAACGGGTTCCTCTTGAAAGGACTCTCTTTTTTTTCTGAATCTTATTCATTCAGATTTTCTGTAGCTGGTAGTAAGTATATGCCCACAGCTGGCCATGGCTATTTGTTCCAGTATCAGTGCTACAGATTGCAGAAAAAAATAAAGCAAAACAAAACAGAACAATGGGGAGACCAGAGTCCAGATTCTTCCAACCTCACTTCATGGGCTTTAAACACGCATGCATTAGATTGCAGCTACATACACTTTACTTAGTTAGCATATTGTTTTAAAGTGTTTTACTATGAATAATGTCAGGCAGACAGGAAGTCCCCATTTCTCCATTTCCCCACTATTCCTTTCATGATACTGATGTGCCTCACTCATCTTGCTATTATCTGTCTGGTTTCTGATGGATAATAAATATATTTAGCATCAGGACCTCTGACTTGGTGATTGAATATAGTTATTTATTGACTTGTTTGAACTAGCCTTGCTCTGTTTTGCTTTGGTTTAAATTATCTTGGCAGCCACCTTTTAGGGTAATAAAATTTCAGGCCTGAAACTTAAGCAACTAAACATAGGGAACCCCAACACTCCCACCTCATGGGGTCACCTTCCAAAGTGAGGGATGGAGGACGGCAATGGCAGATGCAGGATTCTATATTTTAAAATAGCCTGCAGAGTAGAGAAAAAGGGAAACCATTTCTACCTTCTCAATATACAAATTTTCAAATATAAAATCTAAAATCACTTAACCCCGACATAGCCTGGCTGAGGTGTCCAGCTATGCGCCGGAATCACCATGCAAAGTGTTGACCTAATAAGGAAAAATACCCACCTGGTTTGGTAAAACTTCAAATGTGAACAGTGTGATGTGTAATTCACTCACTTCCATCTTTCTTATCACCATCAAGCATATGAAGGCAGAGAAACTTACAACAGACGAGCATTTCAGTGAATTGCTCAATGTTTTCTAGCTATTTATCCTTTCAAGAATTATAAATTCACCCCATAATAGACTTTGAATTAGGGAAACTGGAGAAAAAACATGTGCAAGTTGTTTTCCTTAATAGAACAGAGACTCTGTCTATTGCTATATTTCCAGCATATAGTAAGAAACAAAACATTAAACATTTAGAGCACTTAGAAAGCAATATGATTTTCTGGATTTTCTTGAGTTACCTGGCCTTTCCTCCCAAGGAACTTAGAGGGGATTGGCATCCACCAAGTTGTAGGTGTATCCCAGGCAGTCAGAAGTCTGAGTCACAGAAAGGATAGTGCAAGGGAGCCACCTGCTGCTGAAGGGATATTCAGGGCAGAGCAAACTGTGTGGTGTAAAATTGGCATCAATTTAATATTTTCTCAAGTCACACAAAAATACTGCTGTGGCTGGGTAAAGAAACAATAGCTGATAAAATATGAATAACAAATGAGGTTTTAAACTCTTTGAGCTACTCTAGCCTCTTAGCATTTTCTGAGGGTCTTACCCAAAGCACCGATTACTGACTAAGAAATGTGCAGGACGGTCCTAAATTCTATGCATAGGTTCTAGGCTTGTTTTCTTTACATACTATCATAGAAAACTTCCTGTCGCTGGCATTCCAAGAAGAAAACTGAAAAACAGAGGAGGCAATGTAAACCCTAAAACAAAGATTTTCAAAGTTTGGTCAGTATAATAGCATTGGCAGGCTAAACTGGGAATGAGGACCAGTCCTACGATGACAGATTTTATCCCTTCTGCCAATGGCTCCTATTCATAGAGTGCTTTAGATCTCAAATCCACGATCTCATGTAATTTTCACAACAAGCAATTGGTCCTCTTTTTATATTTTAAGAATCTGAAGCACACAACAGTGAACTACCTTATTCAAGTTCAGATTGTTACTTGGGGCCAAAGCATGACCAGAACCCAGGATTCCTGACGTTGTCTTTAGCTGTGTTTACAACATCACTATGCCCATCAGATTGTCCTAAATTAAACATCCATTATCAATCTTTGTCCTATAGGACTGTGGGAGAAGGGACGTCAAGAAATGAATTCAGATAAATAACATGCAGCCCTGCCAAGGGGGAGTCCCAAGCACCATGGAATGGTCAGAACCTAGATGTGAGTTACGCAAAGATGAATTCAAATTCCAGATTTACTGTTTTACTTACTGATTTACTAAGAGATCTTCATCAAGGGACTTACATTTTGTGAACATGGGTTTTCTAAAATGTAAAATAAAGACATAATACTGATTCTACAGGATTATTTTAAGGATTTCAAGGATTATAGAAATGCAGGTTAAAATCCTTTGCTTAAGTGGCTCTCACATATTATTATTGGTAAATAAATAACTATAATGTCAAATAAAATGAAATGAGAAACACAAAAAGTGCTCTCAATACTGTGGACATTTGATAGACAAATGTCCTCCTTCCCCACACTTGTTACTGCTTGTCTTTTTAAATTATTGTGTTCATTCTAGTGGATATGGAATTGTATCTCGTAGTTTTAATTTTCATTTCCCTAATGATTAATAATGATACTGAAAACCTTTTCAAGTGATTAATGTTCATTTGCATATCTTCTTGGTGAAAGTTATTAGAACGTTCTGCCCATTTGTTACTTGGGTCATTTCTTATCATTCAGATGTACAAATTCTTTGTATACTTTGGATATAGGTTCCTAACAGATATGTATTTTACAAATATTATTTCCCAGTCTGTGGAACGTCTTTTCATTTTCTTAATGGTTTTTTTAATGCTCAATAGTTTTAACATTTGATGAAGTCCAACTTATCAACCTTTTCTTTTATGAACAGTACTTTTGGTATCATATCTAAGAAATATTTCCCTAACCGATGTTCTCAAAGATTTTCTTCTGTATTTTTCCGGAAAAGTTTTTGTGTTTTAACTAGGTGACCATTTTTATTAGTTTCTTTTTCACTCTTCTAATGAGTATATACACATGCACACACATACGCACACACATGTACACACACACACGCAGGGTCTATAAACTTGTATAAATATATTTTTACCAATTTTTCACTGAAATTTAGCATTAACTTATGTTACAAGTGAAGGTTACAAACTACAGTAGTATTACCAGTGCCTGTGAATTTGCCATCAGTAGAGGTCAGATAATTTTATATCACACTATAATCGTTGCATGTATCTCATAACATTATTTATACACATTAATACACATTATAGTTACTTCTGGATCTTATTTAATGTGCTAATAAAGAAGCACATGTAATATTTTAACAAAATTTTTTTAATATTTTAAAATTATGTATTACATATATTTTGTTTCCTTCATAATCTTATGTATTTTACATTATGGATAAATATTTTGCTGAAATGGAGTCCATGGCATCATCTAATTGTGAAAGTGGCCTATGACAAGTACAGAAGTTTAAGATCGTCTATAAATATGCCTTTTAATGATATTTTCTGCCATTTTCAGTTGTTGAAATGTCTCACTTTCCTGGATGATCAATAACAGTTATATGTAAAAGAGAATGAAGGATTTTAGCAGAAAAATAGATATTTTGCATTTGATTGTTTCCAAGGCTTTGAAATAAGAAATAGAGTTGCAGTTTATTCATAGTAGTTCTAGAAAGCTAATTAATTTAGTTTATTTATTTATTATTTTTTTATTGGAGTATAATTGCTTTATAATGTTGTGTTTGTCTCTGCTGTACAATGAAGTGAATCACCTATATGTATACCTATATCCCCTCCCTCTTGGACCTCTCTCCCCACCCCCATCCCACCCATCTAGGTCATCACAGAGCACTGAGCTGAGCTTCCGGTGCTTTACAGCAGGTTCCCACTAGCTATCTTTTTTACACGTGGTAGTGTATTTATGTCAAACCTAATCTCCCAATTCATCCCACACTACCCTTCCCCCTGTGTCCACATGTCTGTTCTCTATGTCTGCGTCTATATTCCTTCCCTGGAAATAGGTTCATCTGTACCATTATTCTAGTTCCACATATATGTATTAATACACGATATTTGTTTTTCTCTTTCTGACTTACTTCACTCTGTATGACAGACTCTAGGTTCATCCACATCTCTACAAATGACCCAGTTTCACTCATTTTTATGGCTGAGTAATATTCCATTGTATATATGTGTCACATCTTCTTTATCCATTCATATGTTGTTGGACATTTAGGTTGTTTCCATGCCCTGGCTATTGTAAATAGTGCTGCAATGAACATTGGGGTACATGTGTCCTTTTGAATTATGGTTTTCTCAGGGTATATGCCTAGTAGTGGGATTGCTGGGTCATATGGTAGTTCTATTTTTAGTTTTTTAAGGAACCTCCATACTGTTCTCCACAGTGGCTGTATCGATTTACATTCCACCAACAGTGCAAGAGGGTTCCTTTTTCTCCACACTGTCTCCAGCATTTATTGTTTGTAGATTTTCTGATGATGGCCATTCTGACCAGTGTGAGGAGATACCTCACTCTTAGAGGAAAGCATAGGAAAAACACTCTGACATAAACCACAGCAAGATCTTTTATGACCCACCTCCTAGAGTAGTGAAAATAAACAAAAATAAACTAATGAGACCAAATTAAACTTAAAAGCTTTTGCACAGCAGAGGAAACCATAAACAAGATGAAAAGACAGCCCTCAGAATGGGAGAAAATATTTGCAAATGAAGCAACGGACAGCAAAATACACAAACAGCTCATGCAGCTCAACAGCAAAAGAACAAACAACCCAATCCAAAACTGGACAGAAGACCCAAACAGACATCTCTCCAAGGAGGACATACAGATGGCCAAGGGGCAATGAAAGGATGCTCAACATCACTAATTATTAGAGAAATGCAAATCAAAACTACAATGAGGTATCACCTCACACTGGTCAGAATATTTATTTTTAATTATAGTAAATCATTTAGAATGATACACAGAGGTTCTCACAGGTTAAAGTTGGAATGCCATTATAGATAAAGCATTTAACTTAGGTATCTCTTGCGAGTTTCATTCAAACTATTGGATACTAAAGAACAGAAGTTAATACTTATTTTGAAAGACATAAAGATTAAAAGTGTTCAATGCAATCATAAATGCTGAAAAGATCTGATGAGGAAAATTTTAAACTTCTGACTTTATAATTTTACTAAGGAATGTTCTTGTAGTTCTTACTCAAAGGAATGAATAATGTTTACAGCTACACTTGTCCATGAGGAGGTAATGATGGTGATGATGATGATAAAATATGCTAACTGTATTGAGTGTTATTTACTATGTGGCAAATACTTTTTCTACATGGTTCATTCTACTTAATGCTCATATACATACACAATACCAACAAAATCCTATGAGCTAAGTTCTATGAATTTCTGCACTAAATAAACAAGGAAATGAGAGATTACAGAATTAAATAAGTTGTTGGTAAGTATACCAGTGTTATGAGTTGGAGCCAGTGTTTGACACCATTATTTCATAGTCTACATTGTTAACCAACATGCTATTATCAGGGCCTCCAAAACTCAATTCAACATTATGCAAAACACATCCAAGCAATAAGGAAGAACAGAGGTTGATAAGTAGCACACCCATGGGTAATTATAAACAAATACATCGTTCTGATCATCAGTGTGAAAACTGTTTTATTACCATGCATGCTCTCTAGATGACATGACACTAATTATTTATTCTCTTACGGCATCCCTCTGTCTATAATGCGTTTCCTTCTGTCAACCACTTGAGTATCTTCAACACAATTTAAAAAAGAGATTTTCAGGGATTACATGTTAATAAAAATTGATATAATAAAACATTGAATTTGAACATAACATATCTTTTCTGAAAGTATTCCATTTTGTTATTATTATAAATGAATCTTATTTTGACCTTTATAAACTAAAAGAACAATAAAAAATGGCTGTTTTTATGAAAGAAGCCAAGTAGAGTAAAAAATTGTTACAGGTGAGGATGCCATATGTGAACTGATATTCCAGCACCGTGGGACAGCATTTTAATTGCTCTCTTAATTTACTTGGTTCAGCCTGTGTTTCAGAGGACATATGGTACATTTCCCTGGAAATGAGAATTGTTCTAGGATTTGTATTATTTTTCAATGGAATTTAGAATTTTAATGTGAGCCTTCCTCAGTTTAATCCATTGTACAGTTGACTTTCTATCCCACTGTGACTTTTTGAACAAAAAGAGTCTCCATCTAAGACGCTGGCATTCAGAGTCATCAAATGTTAATGTCATTTTGCAAAGTCACAAAACAAACATTTTGTAAATTTTATCCTTTCAGAGATTTCTGACTAAATCTGAAGATGAAAATGCCTTCTTCAAGAGTATCTGCCTTCCTGCAAATACTAAGTGTTGTCATTTAAAACATTATTTCATCAACATTGAAAGTCAATTTTTCTAAAACCCTTAGACTAAGTAAAATTACCAAGTGCTTTCACTCTAATTCTGTGAGGGAAATTAAATAAATTCCAAGCAGTCATTTTGAGTTCTTTAATTTCATGTTTTGTTTTGGAATTTATGGATCAGTTGGCAATCAACTCATAGGAAACAAAACAATTTTCTTTGAAAATGCAAATTCCTGTATGCTGTAAGGTTGGGAGAGGTTAGTCCTATTAAAAAACGCATGAAAAATTTCTAGCACATCATTATTATTCCTTACAAGACCTTCCTGGAATTTAATATTAGTTTGCTAATTCTGTGCACAGAGGAATGCCTATGGATTTGGAGTCAGGAGACATAATTTCAAATCACTGTTCATTATAACCTAATTTCATTCTATTCAGCAAGGTAATTAATCCATCTGAGCATCAAATCTTTTATCACAGAATGAGGATAATAATATAATGCTTACCTGACAGAGTCGTGGTAGAGATTAAAGGGGATAATGTATATGAAGATGTTTTTTCAATATGAAAATAAATCTGTACAGATGTTAACCACAAATAATCATTTCTCATACTTGATAGTATGCAATATCCTGTGAACCACGTGTCCTGGGAAATCAACCCAAATAATTCAATAGTCAAAGTGACTTCCCCAAAATTTATCTATAGATTCAAAGCAATCCCAATTAAAATCCCAGGAGCTTATTTTTTATAGAACTTGATTAGCCTATTATAAAATTTATGTGAAAATTCAAATGACATAGCATATCCAAAACAATGAAGTTTGGGGACTTAATCTGATTTTAAGACTTATGGTAATCAGAATTGTGTAGTATTGGTGGAAGGATAAATTTATGGTCAGTGGAAGAAATTATAATATCCTTAAATACAGCCACTCACATAGTTGATAGATTTTTGACAAAGATACTAAGGTAAGTCAATAAAGAAAAGAAAGGCATTTCAACAAATAGTGTTGGATTAATTAGATATATATGCGGAAAGAATGAATGCCTTCCTTATATAACATTATACACAAAAAATTACTGTAAATGGACATAGTCATAAGCATAAAAGCGAAAGCTATAAAACTTCCAAAAGGATGCACTGGGAAAAAATAATGAATGAGAAAATGAATAAACAAGCTGATATATTCAGAAATATAGTATTATTCAGTAATAAATTAATTGTGCAGCATGAATGAACTCAAAAATATTATACTGACAAAAAGAAGTCAGACATAAAAGAACACAACTACTGAGCCCATCTGTGTGAAAGTTTAGAACAAATTATAGGGGCAGAAAGCAGAACAGTTGTTCCCCAGGGCCAGGAGTCAGTGGTGCCGTTGATTTCAAATGGGCTTAAAGAAGCTTTCTGTTGAGAAAAAAATGGTTTATCTTTTTTTTTTTTTTGCGGTACGCAGGCCTCTCACTGCTGTGGCCTCTCCGGTTGCGGAGCACAGGCTCCGGACGCACAGGTTCAGCGGCCATGGCTCAGAGGCCCAGCCGCTCCGCGGCATGTGGGATCCTCCCGGACCGGGGCACAAACCTGCATCCCCTGTATCGGCAGGCGGACGCTCAACCACTGCGCCACGAGGGAGGCCCCTGGTTTATCTTTTAGTAGGGGTTGCCAAAACTCTTGAAAGTGAACATTTTAAATGGATGCATTTATTATACGTAAATTATGTCTTAATAATGTTGATTTAATAATAAGGAAGAAACATGTTAGGTAATGTTTGAGGTGTTTCTTCATAGTCTATCTTAAAGCGAAAGAAAGTGGAAAACAGTGAGTGAAACTATGCATACAAAACTAAATAAATATCTAGAGCTGGTTTAATCCCTATCTTTGGAGCATTTGTAACATGCTTCAGTTGAAATATACACTTTTTCAGCTGCCTCTACTCATTCATGCAATTCTCATTGTTGGATCATACCATTCTAATAATTTCTTATGGAGTCTTTCTAAGTCAGATGAAACTATTTGTTTTTATGTCATCTTTTATCAACTGACTTTTTTTTTTTTTAGTTTTTAGTGAAATATACCAACTGACTTTTTAGTCCATCAGATACATGGATGTACATGGATATTTCCAGTTTGCTCTTTCTGTGAACATCAAAACTCCATATGCGACCCAGCAATCCCACTACTGGGCATATACCCAGAGAAAACCATAATTCAAAAAGACAGGTGCACCCCAGTGTTCATTGCAGCTCTATTTACAATAGCCAGGTCATGGAAGCAACCTAAATGCCCATCGACAGATGAATGGATAAAGAAGATGTGGTACATATATACAATAGAATATTACTCAGCCATTAAAAGGAATGAAACTGGGTCATTTGTAGAGATGTGGATGGACCTAGAGACTGTCATACAGAGTGAAGTAAGTCAGAAAGAGAAAAACAAATATCATATATTAACACATATATGTGGAATCTAGAAAAATGGTACAGATGAACCAGTTTGCAAGGCAGAAATAGAGACAGATGTAGAGAACGAAAGTATGGACACAAAGTGGGGAAAGTGGGGTGGTGGTTGTGGTGGGATGAACTGGGAGATTGGGATTAACATGGATACACTGATATGTATAAAATAGATAACTAATAAGAACCTGCTGTATAAAAAATAAATTAATAAACTCCATATGCTTTTATGATCAATAATAACTATTATCTGTATTAATATTATTTTATAGTTTATTAAATAGTTTAGTTTATTCCAAAAATATTAAATTTAAAAGAATGTATATTCTACTAATACAGAAGAAAAAATATATTCCTTATTTTTATAGGAGGAAATGTTTTTTTATACATTTAAAATTTCAAGGAAAACAGTGTTTCTGACCTGATACTGTTTAGGCCTTGGAAACAATCAAATATAAACTTATATCCTTTTAAGAGTATTAGGATCAGAGACAATGTTTGCAAATAGTATCAAGTTCAAGCTCAATGTAATATTGATGAAATAGCTAATAAATGATGGTGAGTCGCGGCCGGTTAGCTCAGTTGGTTAGAGCGTGGTGCTGATAAATGATGGTGAAAGAAGTATATGTTTTTTAGTCCCTGGGCACTGATTGGTCTCTTCCTGTTCTCTGAAGTCCTACGGTTTCATACTATGGTAAAATGTGTAAAGACACAGTATGTGGTAATTGGTAATTGCACTCATAGTGGAGAAAAAATCCTGAGATTGACTTTTTTTTCTTTTTTTTTTTTCCTGTTTTTGGTATGCGGGCCTCTCACTGTTGTGGCCTCTCCCGTTGCGGAGCACAGGCTCCGGACGCGCAGGCTCAGCGGCCATGGCTCACGGGCCCAGCCGCTTCCCAGCATGTGGGATCTTCCCGGACCGGGGCACGAACCCGTGTCCCCTGCATCGGCAGGCGAACTCTCAACCACTGCGCCACCAGGGAAGCCCGGAGACTGACTTTTGATGGCTGCTTTTAAGAATGTATTATTTGATGAAAAGAAGATCCAATCTTTGAAACTTGTAGCAATACCCATCCAGTTTTTCTTCAAATAATGTATGTAGCCTTGTGAAAACAAAGCATTTGGATGTTTTAGTCTTATGTAAAACATTTTAACTTAAATAGAATACCAAGATGTATTAGGTGGATTATGAATGGATTCTCTGGGAGATTTTCTCAGCCTCTGAGAATAGAACCATAAAATATTTACGAATCATAAGTTTCTTTATAGAAGTGAGAACAATAATAACATTGCTATGAAGATGGAGGAAAAAGATTCTTAAACATATGAAGTAAACAGTATTGAATGCATCCCTAATATATTTGGTCCTAAGTCATGAAAAGACATTTGACAAAAGAAAATATATTCTCAGCAGCTTGGCAGAATTCCACCTGAGTTATCAAAGCTTTTCGCTTTATGTTTTTGTACCAATTTGGGGACATTGTTGTCTTCCTGAATGGAATATTAATGATGCATATGGAGCCTGGGAAAATAAGCCTTTTTTTTTTTTTTTTTTTTTTTGTTT